>NC_063333.1:59848403-59942386 GCF_021869965.1 Rhincodon typus | reverse complement strand
TCTACACCTTGTTATCTCATTTGTATTCATAACCCCATGTCAAAGACTTAAAACAAATATCTGGAACTGTCATTCAAAGTGTGAAATAACAGACTTCCCACTGTGATGATAACCGTGAACTCAGGCATGTAGCACAAATTCTATGATATAAACCCCACTGCAGTATCCAGTGCCTTCAGCCTTCTTTTTTTAAATACCCATATGGCGTGAATCAAATTGGCTGAAGACCGACAAATCTGTGAGGGAATCCTCAATGTGAACCTGGAAATTCTTCTCCTCAGGGACTTCTCTCTTAAAAAGGCTATCAGGGAAGGACGCATCTGTGACAGACAGATTGATGAGGATGAGGTCAAAGGGTTTCTCCCTCTGTTGGTTCTCTCACCACCCACTGCACACCCAGCCTTGCAGCTATAGGTTAAGGACTTGGCTAGTTCAGTCGGTATAGGTGTTACAGAGTTACACTTGGTGATGGACTTTGAAGTCCCCAACCAGAGTATATCTTATGCCTTTGCCACTTTCAATTCTTCTTTCAATTGGTGATTAACATGGAGGTGTACGAATTCATCAGGTAGTTTGATGAAACAGGCTCAGGGATGTTGATGGTGGTGTACATGACATTGTAAGTTAAGATTTTGAGTGTGACTATGTCTGTCTATTGTCCCACTATTCTGTTAAACAAATCACCCAAGTTTGGCACAAGTATCCCATATATTAATAAGTAAGATTCTGCATTGTCAATATGGGTGTGATTGCCATTGGCATTTCTGATGTCCAAATGATACTGGATAGTTTCTGTCCTGAAAAGGGGGTTCCTTTCTTTTAGGCTTTGTAGTGGTTGTTCCAAATGAGTGGTGTCCTAAGCCACTGCAGAAGGAATGTAAGAGTTGGGCTTTTATGAGAATCACCAATGATTCCATGGTCACCATTAGAATACTTTCCAATCCGCATTTTTAAATTTAATTCAAATTTCACCATCTGTTGCTCCTGCACGCATTTGAACAGTGCTTGTACAATGTGAATCATGCTGGTTCCAGGGACAATGTGGAAGAAATATCAGCATTCTCAAACAATAACCCTGCTGCCTAAATCTCTCAAGGGGAATCCTATAGTACTTATCAGATTGTGCCCTTAACTACATGGTGGTGTGCTGTATACAACCTGGCAATCATGAAGGAACAGCATCTGTCTCCAGGCTTTGGGCAACCCCTGGAGGAGGGAGAGGATGAAGAGGAGGTGGGGCATGACGAAAAATTGGAGAAGCATTTGGGACATTGCTTGGAATGAATTGCTAGTGAGCAGCATATTGGATACCAGCTTCTAAGGAAACATCCCCATGTTATCTTTGCTTCAGAACTTCCCACCTTAATATCCCTGTTATTTACCAAGACAGCATCCTCTTGACTAAATGCCAAAGTTTAAAGACACTACAAAAAAGTCTAAAAACAGCTTTATCCTACTTACAATAATATGCACAGAATTGAATTAATACCCTTCTACATTCCCTTGGTGTCTGTTTTGCAGCATACCATTGTTTGATCTGTTTTTTTTTGCGCTTTCCCAGTGGTTATAGAACACTTCATGATGATCTTTTAGAGGGAGACTAGAGATGTCCTGATAAGATGAGCTTAAGCAGCTTTGAGACTTGAGAGCCTGGCTTTAGCCTACACTCCCTCATCATGGGAAGCACAGTCTAGTTGGTGGAGAGATATCAGCAAGGGCACTTGTGGAATGGTAGTGGTGAAAGTGCGGCTGCTGTCATCCTCAGAGAGAACAGCAGTTTCACTCAGCACAAAGTCACAGCTACTCTCCTTGGGTAGTACCTCCACAATTTGCTGGTGCACGGATCGTTGGTCTGCTATGAAAATATGTAAGCACCCTTGAGCACCGGCATGTGCATGCATGGCAGTTTGAACCTAAATGAGACCAAGCTGGACTAGCATTGCAGCAAACATCGAACTCAATACCTCTGATCTGAGCATGCACCGCAACACTCATAGGTCAGGTGACTTCTGCCTATCCTGTAATATAAGTTGAGAGATTGGCTAACATGGCACTGTATCATGGTACCATCACAGTGTTGGCCACTTTCACACTGGGAAGGATGGGCTCCAGGCTCTTTGCTAAATGGCAGATAGATTCCTCCATGCTCCTTGTCAGTGACCACAGGCTTTGTGGTATCTCTGCCAAAGCATGAAGCATTCCACTGTACCTTAAAGGTCTTCCAGTGAGATACCTCCATGAGCAAGATATCTGCTGTCACAAGGCCATTCCATTATGAAAAAAAATGGAGATTTGATATGTTTATTGTATATGTAAGTTACGTAACTCCTTATGCTCGAGAACTGGTACAACATTCATATTGAACTGAGCACATACATTTAAAGTCTACAGAAAGATTAGCATTCGTTTACAGGTATAACTTCTGAGATGCTCAAGAGGTTGCCTGGACCTTCTAAATAACCTTGAAAGCACAGGTGGGGTGAAAATGTGCTGCAGTCAGGAAGCAACAGCATAAACGTTCACACAAAATGCTAACATGTATTAATTCTAGCTGTGGAGAAGGGTGTATGAGGCAGCACATTTTTCATAACTGACAGAACAATGTTAGAAAGTATGGGGTGCTTTTGTTTCGTCCTATGCTGCACAGATGATAAATGACTACCTAGTGCAGTTACAATGGCTAGATTGCAAACAACTGGTATGGCAGCCCTCTGGGGATCAATGTTCATGCTATTTGATTATTAAGCTATCTTTAAAAGCATTATGAAATATGAACTAAAACATCAGTGGATCATTGGCAATAATAATACAGAATCAAAATTCATGATTTTACAGAAACAAAACGAAACACTCAGATTGTACCTTCTAATTATTGACACTGAGGTGTTCTGATGTGGATTAGGAGAACATTTTATTGATGCTGTTGTGTCGGTGATGAATAAAGAATCATTGGTGGAATAGATCTTGATTTTGTGCGATAGAGTAAACGTATAGTGAATCGATAGACTGTTCACATCCTTTATGTACGTTCTCTTGAAGTGGATGGAAATAAATTTGTAAATTTGTTGACGCAGGAAAAAAAAGATGATTGCTATCATCTGCTTCACATTATCACAGAGTCAAGAAGCCAAAAATTAGATGATGTCAATTTTGTGGGTTCAAATATCAGAGGCACATTATTCAATGCCAAGTCAACACGATACAGCAGCACCCAAACGACTGCAGTGTTCAGCCCCATGTTAGATGCTGCTGACCGGGTACATGGACTCAAATGCATGTGAGGCTGCCAAATGTTACAGCTCATATTTTTTGAGGAATCTCCCTCTTTGAAGGAACATGAATTCAAGCTGCAGCAACTGATGGAATTGCACTAAGAAATGTTTCAGTGAAGGTACCACGGATGCGGCAGGCCAACAAAAAGACTCTCAGGTTCTCTGATGTGATGATTGGAGGCCTCAGTTGAAAGGTTAAAACACAAGGTAAGGTCATTTTTTTCTGCAGGGGCCAGGAGTCCAATAAGGCAAGGAAAGATATTTACAGAGGTCAAAACAATGACCATTGCTAATAAGACAGAAGTGAGTCAAGGGACTGAACAACAATGCCACAAAAGATTAAAGTAGATCACTTGACTGGTCAAGATCAGTAGCTTCTTTTTATTTATTCAAGGGATGTATGCATTGCTGGCTAGACCAACATTTTTAATCCATCCCTAACTGTCCTTGGGAAGGTGATAGTGAGCTGCCTTCTTGAAATGCTGCAGTTGTGTGTAGATAGATCCACAGTTCAATTCAGAAGAAAGTTTCATGATTTTCATATAGTGACAATGAACAAATAGAAATACAATTCTAAGATAAGTTGGTGAGTCATCTGGGGGAGAACTTGGTTCTGGGTGGTGTTCCTATGCATCTGCTGACCATGTCATTCTAGGTGGTAGAGGTGGATGGTGCTGCCGAAGGAGCTTGGGATAAGTTGCTGCAGTGTCTCTTGTAAATTAATATGTTACTGCTGTATGTGTTGGTGGTAGAGGAAATTAATGTTGAAGGTGATGGATGGGGTGCCAATCAAGAGAACTACTTTGTCCTGGACAGTGCAGAGGTTTGAGTGTTGTTGAACCACACTAATTCAAGCAAATCGAGATTATTCCATAATACTCCTGACACGTGCCTTGTAAATGGTAGACACATATTGGGGAGCCAGGAAGTGAATTACATACCCTGTAATTCTCACCCTATGACTTGTATTTGCAGACACACTATTTATATAGCTGGTCCAGTTCAGTTCCTGGACAAAGGTGACCTCAGAATGTTGTTAGTAAGAGATTCAGTGAAGGGAAGGCCACTGAATGAGGACGAGTGATGGTTAGATTCTCTCGTTAAGATTTGGTCATTGTCCGGCACTAACGTGATTGGAATACTACCTGTCAGCCTAAGTTTGGATGTTGCTCAGGCCTTGCTGCAATTGTCCACAGTCAGCTTCAGTTTCTAAGGATTCATAAATGGTGCTCATATTTGTATTGAGAGGTCTAGAATTCAGAGAACAAAGTCTCTGCCTCATCGACAGAAAAACCTGATTGGATCAAACCTGGAATACTGTTTGTGATTCTTAGTGACTAAATATTCCATCATACCATTTACATCTTGTGGACAGGCTCTAGGAATCAGAAAATACATTACTTGCCATAGAATTACAAGGCGATTACTTGCTCTTGTAACCGTACAGTATGTGTATAACCGATTCAGTCAAGTTTCTAATCAATGGCAACCCCAGAGATGGTGATGGCTGGACCTTTATCGATGATAACACTGAACATCAAGGAAAGATGGTTATATTCTCTCTTATTGGACTTGGCCATTGCCTGGCTCGTGTGGCATGAAGATTATGTGTCACCTATTAGCTTAAACCTAACATTGCCTAAGTCTTGCTGCATGTGGGTGTGGACTGGTCAGCATCTGAAGAGTCTTGAATGGTACTGAACATTGTGCACCCTTCACTTCTGATCTTATGATGAAAACAATTAAGGATGATTGGGCCTAAGATGTTACTCTGAGGAAGTCCTTGAACGATATCCTTCATGTACACACCACACACAAATCTTACTTCCATCATATTCGGCTACAACAGATATATTACAAAACACAATGCCACACTCTCTCCAATATTTTCTCTCTCTCTAGCAGGACAAGATTACAAATATCAGGAGGCAGAAGCAGAGGATCAATGGAGACACACATGAATTTCCTCATCCTCTTAGAGAGGACAGTGCTGCAAATTACTAGGTAGGCAGTAACTAAGACCATTGAAACTGGCTTCAACATCATCCAGCAGGCAGCATGAACTTGCATCATGCAATTTCTCTCACTTCAATTCAGACACATCCCACTACTTAATAGTGAGCACAAGCTGCTGGTGGTGTGACCATGGGCATTTTGCTTTCCACTCATCTCTGCTTTCCTCACCTCACCTCACCCTGCTCTTTTACATTTATACATGCAAATGTCCAAGAACACCTTGTGGGCAGGCTCTAGAAATCAGAACATACGTTACTTGGCATAGAAGTACAAGCCAATTATACTTGCAAATATCCAAGACTTTGCATTGAAGGACATGACTAAGATCCCATTCTGATGATGAAGCACTGGCACATGATCTAACAGTCACAGCTTAGATGCTGGCACTGCAGATACTTTAGAAAATAGTGTAGAGATGGGATCAACCCATGGTGAGTCAACATGCAAGAATGTGCTGCAATCAGGGTTGGGGAAAGGATAGCATACTCACTAGTTTCCTAAATGATGAGGTTGCAGATGAATTCTGTGGCAAAAGGCTCGGGTGTTTTGTGGGGCAGCATACAAAAGATAACTAAAAGGTATGCACACAAAGATACTTGGTGCATTGGCACACCTGCAGGAGAGCCTGTTGTTGCTGTCAAGTCATAAAGTCATAGCATTTTTAAGAGCATGGGTGCAGGCCCTTCAGCCCATCATGTCTACAGCAATCATCATACATTCATCTATTCTAAACTCATTTCCCAGAACTTGGCTCAAAGCCTTGTATGGTAAGGAAAGCCGCCAAGCTGTTCTGCGTCAACGTAGCCAGGAAGATTCCATATCCTTTGAGGAATCATGCTCATAAGTAAATTGAAGAAATGGCCAGAACAGACTGGGTGCCATTTCCCTGCTGAACAAATGAACTGGGTGGTGTTCAGGGATGGTTGCTGTAATAAAAATGCAAGCTTTAGCTAAGGAGAATCTATTTATGTAGATAATGACAGTTTAGTCCAATTGTGTCAAAGTAGAATGCTTATTAAACTTGATGCAAAAGAGGGTTCTGTCAGATAGCATTAGACAAGCATACAAGACTGGTCACTACACATATCACTCCAATTGGACATTTTATTTTAATAGACTATAATATGGGAACATCTTAGCCTCAGAGATCTTTCAAAGGACTACGTCCAATGGATTAAAAAGTTTAGAAGGTGTAATATGCCACATGAGTGACATGAGGAGATGGTCAAGGAACAGGATCACAGGGTCTTTGCAGTTTTAAAACACCTAAAGATTGAAGAATTTACTTTCATGAGAAGCGCAAATTTTCTAAGCAATCTATTTGCTTCTTGGAATATATCATTGACAAACGTGGGATTAGGTCAAACCCATAGAAAGTGAAGGCTGTTAAGGGCTGTGCATGACTTATAATTTCTAGGCATGGTAAAACAACTGATTGTTAAGTAAGGTAAAAACAATGATAACTAAACCCCTGCGGCATTGACTCAAGAAGACATATGCATGGTGCTGGAATTCACACCAAGAGCATGCTTTTCAAAAGATCAAGGACATTTGACATCCACAGATGTCATGGCTCACTGTAATTCACCCTTTCTGCACATCATAGCTGTAGCTACTTTAACTATGGGTATAAGACAGTGATTCTCAGAAGCAACCAGACGGGTGTTAGAAAGCAGTAGATTATACTTCCAGTGCATTGTTAGACAAAGAACCATATTATGCAGGAGGGGGCCCTTTTAGTCACATGGGCTCACAAAAGGTTATCAGACTGCATCCTTTGGCCATAAGGTCCCGAAAGAGACGGAAGATAAACCAGTAATCTACCTATCAGATGTGAAGAAAGTTGGTAAGGATGCCTCCACAGAGACAGAAATCTCATTTCCACCTTGATGTTTGTCTATGCATATGACTGAAAAGCTAATAATGAGGACAAAAATTGATTATGAAAGAAAATTTGTTAGAAACATTAAAAAGAAGCAATAGCTTGTATAGTATGTAAAAAGAAAAAGAGTAGTTAAAGTAATGTGAGACTCTAGGGGGATGCAACTGGGGAATTAATAATGGGGACCAGGAAATGGTATATATTCAAACTATAATTTTACATCTATCATGATAAAGGACACTACAAACATCACAAAGATAACAGGTTGTAATGTGATGAAAGATCTTGTAATATTCTCATCATAGGACAAAATATTTGACAAACTGATGGAATTAAAGGCAGACATATTGCCAGGATCTGATGGTTTTTATCCAAGGGTTTTAAAGAAGTAGCTACAAAGATATTTGAAGAACTGGTTGAAATATTAGAGAATTCACTGGATTTTAGGAAAGTTCCAGCAGATTCTTTCAACTAATGTGATGCCCCTGTTCAAAAATGGAGGAAAACAGAAAGCAGGAACTATAGGCCAGTTAGCCCATCATTTGTCTTTGGGAAAATGATAAGAGTCCATTATTGAAGATGAAAAAGCAGGATGTTTAGAAATATTTAATGTGATCGAACAGAGCCAACATCGTTTTGTGAAAGAGAAATCATGCTTGACAAATTGTGAGTTCTTTGAGGGTATAACAAGCAAAGTTGATAAAGGGCAACTGGTAGATGTCGTGTATTGGATTTGCGGAATACATTTGATAAGATACCACATAAAAAAGTTATTTCACAAAACAGGAGCTCACAGTGCCGTGCATGATGTATTAGCATGGAAGAATGGCAGAGCATAATGCATCCAAGTTTGCCGACAATACAAATGTAGGTCAGAGTGTATATTGTGCTCAGGATGTAAGGAATCTGCAAGGGATATAGATAGGCTGAGCAAGTGAAAAACTTGCCACGTTGAGTTTAATATAGGAAAGTGTGAGGTTATGCACTTAAAAGAATCAAAAGACATTATATTACTTTAGTAGAAAAACACTGCAAAGATGTGCAGTACAGAGGGACATGGATGTTCTTGTACATAAAACGCAAAAAGACAGCACACAGGTGCCACAAGTAATTAAGGAGGAAAATGAATTGTGGGCCTCTATTGTCAGTGGGTTAGAGTTTAAAAATAATTAAGTCTTGTTACAACTGCACAGGGTGCTGGTAAGGTTGCACCTAGCGTGCTGTGTACAATTTTGGTTTCCATATTTGAGAAATGTTACATAAAACAGAAATTGCTGGAAAACCACAGCAGCTGTGGAGAGAAATCAGAGTTAATGTTTCGGGTCCTGTTTCGGTTTTTTGTTTAGGAAAGGTTATACTTGAATTGGAGGTATTTCAAAAGAGATTCACTAGGCTGATTCCTAGAAAGCTTGAAATCATCAAAAAAAATGTCAACAGGTTACTTAATATTAAGTTGAGAAGAATGAGGGGTTATCTTTTTGGAATATACAAGATTCTGAGGGAGTTTCACAGTATAGATATTGCAAAGACATTTCTAATATTGGGGAAATCTTGAATTAAGGATGTTGTTACAAAATAATGGGACATTCATTTAAAACTGTGATGTTAAGCAATTTCTTCTCCTTGAGGGTAGTGAATGCCTCAAATTTTTTTTTACAAACCAATAAATTCTTATAAGAATTGTTCCGGGATTGAGTCATTTCAATTATGAGGGCAGACTGAAAATTTTGGGACTATTCTCCTTGAAAGAAAGAAGGCTGAGAGAAAATTTGATAGAGATTTTCAAAATCATGTGCAGGCTGGACAGGGTATATAGGGAAGAGTTGTTGCCTCTCATAAAATGAAGTACAGGTTTAATATAATGGGCAAAGAAGCAAGGGTGATGTGAGAAAATACTTTTTCACGCAGTGAATAATTAGGGTAAAGAATATACTGCCTGGAAATAATGGCAAAAACAGGTTAAATTGAGGCATTCAGGAGGGCACTGTATAATTATCTAGATAGAAATGGTGTGCTAGGCCATGGGGAAAAAGTAACAGATTGGCACTAGGTAATGATGCTCACTCAAGGAGCAGGTGCAGGCATGCACCATAACAGAGACACTTTATGGAAAGTAATGGGTGTTTTGTTTTCATTGAGGGAGCTTTTCTAAATGAACAAAGTAAACAGTGTAGCACATATGCCTTTTTTGCCATGGATGAAGAGAAACACCCATGGTTCGAACAAATCCCTTCTTGTTTCAGTTTTGTGGAATTCTTGGGTGAAACTACATATTTTACACAGTTTCCCCCAAAGAAGTGAATTAGTTTATAACTGTTAAGGAATAAATTACTGCAGCATAAGGAGTTTAGTTTGAAAGTGACAGACCAGAAGTACTTAAGTCAAAAACCCTAGAAGAGTTATCTGAAGTTGAGAAAGTTTAAGTTCAGTTGTAAGAAGAGTCAAGGAAGTGACTATTAAGGACGTTGTTACAAAATAATGGGACATTCATTTAAAACTGTGATGTTAAGCAATTTCTTCTCCTTGAGGGTAGTGAATGCCTCAAATTTTTTTTTACAAACCAATAAATTCTTATAAGAATTGTTCCGGGACTGAGTCATTTCAATTATGAGGGCAGACTGAAATTCAAATTCTCAATCAGAGATAGTAAGAACTGCTGATGCTGGAGTCAGAGATAATACAGTATGGAGCTGAAGGAACACATCAGGTCAGGCAGCATCAGAGGAGCAGGAAAGCTGACGTTTCCGGTCGGGGAAGAAGGGTCTCAACCCAAAATGTCAGCTTTCCTGCTCCTCTGATGCTGCCTGACCTGCAGCGTTCCTCCAGCTTCACACAGTGTTACGAAATTCTCAAGCCTGGAAATTGGAGCCACAGTTAAATTCAGCACTAAAGATGCAACAGAGAAAGGAATTCTTTCTGGTGTGAGGCATACTTTTGAGACAATCGAATTATATTTTACCTTGTAATTTAGCATCTTTAAACTTGTGTTATGTATAAGTAGTTTTGTTTATAGAATATAGCATAAAAACTTCTATTTTGTTGTTTAAAAAACTGCAGCATTGCATGTTTATGTTTGACTGAAAGGCCATCACTTTAAAACCAACAAAACTGTCTTGGAGCTGATCTGGTTTTAAAGATAAATACGTTTCGGGCCTAGACCCTTCATCAGAATCTGAGTTGTCCAGGAATAGCATTAACTGCGATGACAACAGTTTCCAAATAGTAAACACTCCCTTTGTTGAGACAGCGACAAAAATAGCTAATTAATCTTATGGTATACAAATGACTCTCCACTTATATCTGTGTTTAATTCTGATAGATGTACAGCAGGACCAGGGATCTTCTCTGCAGTAGTCAGTATTTAATATCTCTCACCTGTGTGTTGAAGCCCTACTTCAGAAATTGACATCATGATCCAGGCTGACAAGGAAACATAGTACAGAGAGACTGTTGCACATCAAATCTAAGTGTCATCTTTCAGATGAAATATTAAGCTAAAATCCTGTCAGTCCTTTCAAGTGGTTAATGATAGAATGTCACCATTTGCTCAAGAGAAGTGATATTCTTCCCACCAACCTGGTCAGTATTTCTCTCTCAATCAGTATCCGTAAAACATATATTCAGGTGATCATGTCATCGCTGTTCATGCAACCATGCTGTATGCCATTTGTATATTAGCTTCCTACATTTCCATCAGGAACTACAACTCCAATGTGCATAACTAGCTGTAAAGCACTTCATAAGTTCAGAACCTATATGTTTTTTCCTTATTTATTACTAGGGTAGAATTATAACGGACATGGATATCAACTGACTGCTCTTGTGCTACTTTATCGCAGAGTGTATTAATGTTTGCTCCAGAAACAAAACTGGAAGCATTAACAACCTATTACAAAAAGGTTGCAGGTGGGGGTAAGCAAGTCAGCAGTGCAGTTCAAAATAGAAAGATATGAGGCAATAATTTTTGTCAAAAGAAATGAGAATAGAAAACCAATAAAGCTTAAAAAGGAAATCTCTCAATGGAGTAAAAAATGGAGCAAAAATATCTACATGGTTAGGCACATAAGTCATTAACTGAGTGAACGGGTTAAAAGAAGCCATGAGTAAATGTAAATGGGATTTAAAAGTGATTAGGGAGGTGTTGAACCTAAAATTATGTGCATTATAATAACTGTGATACGGTGATAGGTTGCATCAATATACTGTGTCCAGTTTTGAACCCCTTGTGATGGGAAGGTCTAATGGCTCCAATTAAAGAATAATGTAGATCACTAAGAATGAGAGGTCTGATTTATCAGCAAAGGCTATATAGCAGCCATGACAATATTCTCCTAGGCCAAGAAGATTGATTAGTGGCTTTCAAATGATAAAAGATACAGGGATGTTAAACCTGTACTGCCAATATCCACTGGCACTGGTTGTACAGGACACTGGTGAGGCCCCTTCTGGAACACTGTGACCAGTTCCTATTGCCCAGTTACAGGAAGGATATTATTAAATCGGAGTGGGTTCAGAAGAGATTTACCAGGATAGTGCCGGGTATTTAAAGCTTGAGTTATAAAGAAAGGCTGGATAGGCTGGGACTTTTTTCACTGGAGCGTAGGAGATTGACAGACAATCTTATAGGAGTTTATAAAATAATGAGGGGTACAGATAGTAATAGTAGTTGTCTTTTTCCTAGGATGGGGGATTTCAAGACTAGAGGGCACATTTTTAAAGTGAGAGGAGAAAGATTTTTTAAAAATGAGAGGCAATTTTTTTACTCAGAGGGCGGAGGAAATAGTCGATGTGGGTAGAATTACAACATTTAAAAGACATTTGGATAAGTACATGATTAGGAAAGTTTTGGAGGGATATGGGCCAGGAGCAGGCAGGTAGGAGTAGTTTAG
Organism: Rhincodon typus; assembly: GCF_021869965.1. Classification (NCBI taxonomy): domain Eukaryota; kingdom Metazoa; phylum Chordata; class Chondrichthyes; order Orectolobiformes; family Rhincodontidae; genus Rhincodon; species Rhincodon typus. The sequence continues at coordinate 59,930,327 of NC_063333.1, read as the reverse complement.
GGTTATGCTCAGCATGAACTGGTTGGACTGAAGGATCTGTTTCCATGCTGTATGACTAAGACTTTGCTTTGGCAGAATATAAGTGGAATCTCAGACATTCAGCATAAGCAACTTATGCCACTTCTTCAGCAATCAACCCCAAGATGGATTTATAATTCTAAAAGGATCAGAGGGCTAAATAGGCTCCTCTTATTCCAAAGGTTTGGAGAAAAAATAATAATTATTTCCATTCATATTCATGTTTCCTCTTTGAGTGACTTCATTGTGTCATATAGTGTCAAGCATGCTACTGGTCAACTGCACATTCAACAGGAAGCCAAGCAGCAAATGTTTTAGCTTTCCTGCAATCCCAAGACCATAAGATGTTGGAGCAGAAGTAGGCCATTCAGCCCATCAAGTCTGTTATTCAATAAGATCATGGCTAAACTGATCATCCTTAACTCCATCTTCTCACTTTATCCCCATAACTCTTGATTGCCTTACTGATTAAAAATCTGTCTCTCAGCCTTGGATATATTTAATGACTCAAACTCTCCAGCCTTCTCTGGTAAAGAATTCTGCAGATTCACTACCCTCTAAGAGAAAGCAATTCCTCCTCATCTTTCTCTTAAAGGGATGACCCCTTATCTAAGATTATGTCTTCCGATCCTAGACTTTCCCACAAGGAGAAATAACCTCTTGGTAGCTACCCTAAGTTCTCAAAGAATTTTATACTTTTCAATAAGGTGTCCTCTCTGTAGTGAATGTAATGAGGCCAGCCAACTGACCCTCATAGAATAGGAGATCCTTGATTGTACCAGATTAACAGCCTCAGTCAGGGAGCCCTGGATGACATAGAAGGGTGAATGCCAGGGATATTGAGCCCTGCAACGCCAGGCTCAGTGAGAGGCTGTGCTATTATCAAAGGTTATGCATTTGTGAATAAAGAGTGATTTGTGGTGGAATGCCAGCCTCTGAAGAGTTATTTCACTCTCATTCTTCTGATCTCCAATGAATACAAGTCCAACCTACTCAACTTCTCCTCATAAGAAAACCTCTCCATACCCAGGATGAACTAGTGAATCTTCTCTGGACTGCTTCTAATGCCAGTATATTGTTCTTTAGATAAGGGGCTCAGGTCTGACTACTTCCTTGTATAGGTTTATCAAGACTTCCCTACTTTGGTACTACATTCCTTTTGCCTTCTTTATGACCTTTTTCTGAGATTTATGAATGAAGGCTTCCTAAGGGCTCTGTGTTGCAGCTTTCTGCAGTCTTTCTCCTTTTAACAAATATTCAGCCCTTGTATTCTTCTTGCCAAGGTGCACATTTTCCTCACATTATATTTCATCGGTCAATTTTTGCTCAATGACTTAACCTGTCTCTATACCTCTGCAGACTCCCTGTTCCATCCTTACCAATTGCATTCTCACCTATTTTCACTTCCATCATCTGATTCATTAATACATATTGTAAATACCTGAAGCCCTGGGAGTGATCCTGGGGATACTTCGCTAATTACAGGCTGTCATCCTGAAAATATCCCTTTTTTGCTAACTGTTTATTTTCTATTAGTTATCCACTCTCCTATCTACATTAATATAATACATCCAATATCATAGGCTTTTATCTTACTAAGTAGCCTTGTACGTGGAACCTGATGTTAAGCTAACTGGCCTATAATTACCTATTTGTGTTCCTTTCCTTTTGAATAAGGTGTCATTCGAAAGGAAAGCAGCTACTTCCTTTACAATCCTGGGATGCATCCCATCAGGTCCAGGCAACGTACAGACCTTTAGCTTCATATGTTCCCTCGAACTTTCTATCTAATGCTAGCTACTGTGTTATTTCACACCCATGTTTACCCTTATATAGTAGTTTAGAGCGCTATTGATTTCCTTTACTATGAAGACAGACGCAAAGTATGTTTTCAGGTCCTCTGCCATTTCCCCATTATTATTTCCCAGTCTTTTTCTTTAAGGGCATGTACACACTGTTGCCTTTCTCATCCTGTTTTTATATTTAAAGATGCTTTTACTGTCTTTATGTTACATGTTGGTTTGCTCTCAATTTATTTTCTCCCTTTTTCTTGGTCATATATTGTTGGTTTTTAAAATTTTACCCATTCTCCAATTTACCACTAATCTTTGTCACATGTTTTTTTTTGTTTTCTTTCAATGTGATACCGTCTTTAACTGCTAAGATATACTGTGATCAATTTATCCCCTTCCTTGAATCTTTCTTCCCCACTGGGATAGACCTTTGCTGTAGGTGATGAACTATTCTGTTAAACCTTTGAAAGATCCAGGTTAGACCTTAGCTGGCGTACTGTGTACAGTTCTTGTCACCAGAAGAATGACAAGCTGCACTCACTGCACGAGCCTCTGCTGACTGTTTGTGAAGAAATTGATTATGAGGAGATGCACAGAGAATGACGAGCCAAACAAGTGAGACAGTACACAGGTTTTCCTATAGAGTGCAGTCCAAAGCTGGGTCTCAAGGCTCAGAGCTACTCAAGGTTCTTAGCAATCTTGTGTGACTTCTTGTGTGAACTATGACTCAATTGGTAGCACTCTTATTTCTGAATCACAAGGTTGACATTAAAATCCCACTTCTGTGCTTGACAGCCACTGAGAAAAGCAATAAAATCAAAGTTGATACTTCACTGCAGTAGAGATAATGCTGCACCATGGGAAACAGTCTTTCTGTTGGGCCATTATGTTCTGCAGGGGTGTTCCACATTCTCCTGGGTACTATTTATCCTCAGTCAATACCAAAAAAAAACAGATTATCTGGTGATCATCACATTGTTGTTATGAGAGTTTTCCTCAAGCAAAATGAGCTCCAGGATTTCCTGAATTACACCAACAACCATTCAAAAGTATTTCAATGGTTATGAGCACTTTGAAATGCCTGGAGAATGAAAGATTTGCATTCTTATAATTTTTATTACAAGTTTTATTTTGTATACCAGCCATTCAGCAGTTGTCGAGATAATACTGTGTCAGATCACTTGAACAGTTAAACATGCCCATAAGACTAGAACTAAGGTAACACATAGGATGATAAATTTAGTTTTATGTGCCTTTTCTGGATACACTATTGAATACCATCATTATAGAATGGTGTATTTGTTGTATTTATTTCAAGATTTTAACAGAATAGATGCTGCATGTTGCATATTGTTGGAAAGACTGCTGTTGTGGAGCAATACTGTTGATCAGATAGCAGCTTTGGGGAAGAGAAGATTCAGTAGCTGTCTACAGACAGCCCATCCAGATCTCAGGTCCCAGATGCCTCCTCCCTTCCTCCTCTTTCAGTCCTTGTGAGGTGGCCTGAATTAAGTTGGCAAGGGTTGCAGCCTGATGAGGAGGAAGCAGCAAACCACCTTGAACATTGGTAAGTCTTTATAAAGTACTGAAGGGTTCCCACATGCAGTCCAGTGAATGGAACTTGTTACTTTGAAATGCTGACGATTCATTCCTTGTGGCTCCATAACTCTGGCAGTGGGCCTGCTATCCATGAATTGTCATGTGAACAAAATGGCATGAGCCAGGGCTAGTGAGCATCCTTTGTTGCAAAACAACCGGCTTCTGGATTATTGTGGTGGATCAAAGACTTGTGATTGTTTCCTGGATACCTGGCATTCCTCAACATGAGCACAGTCAAACATCAACTGGATGTTGATTGGATTATACCCCTGCAGTTCTGCTGTATCTCTCCATTTGTACATGTGGCCTGTAGACCCATGTATGTGCAGTCAATGCCTCTGTGCACCTTTAAGAATCCTGTTACCATGCCAAAGCCACACAACTACTTTTCCCTAATTCTCTTTGGTAAGAGACAGTGCAATAAACTACACTCTCCTAGAGTGGATGGCCACTGCCATTTCCCCAATGTGGCATTACATGACAAACCAATGTCACTTTCTCCTTCCTGGAAGGATCCACATGTACAGAAACTGAGGATGAACTTGAAGGCCAATGAATATGCCATCTGTGCCCTGTTGTACAGTTATCAGTCCTGTTAATGGATGTCACACTGTCCAATGACCACTTTCTTGTTGTATCATAAACATCTCAGATATTGTCCTTTGTTGAAATGCTCCTCAAAAACCCTTAGTGGATAAGACTTCTGTTGAGAATTTTCTTACTACTCCCTCTGTGTACCACTTTCTCTCTCTCTCCTCCTGTCCTCTATGTCTCTGTTATGTTGAAAACCAAGAGGAACTGCAACTCTAGCTTCCATAACTGTGGAAGATATTCTGTTGACAGGCCAAACAATTCACCGGACTTACCTGTCAGGATATCGAAGTACGCCCTTTAGAAACCTACAAGCCACCAACAAAAATCCTTCAAGAACACATCACTGCAACTCTACAAATATTACAGAAATGAAAGTAAGTCAAATGCACCTCACCTGCCAATTGAAATAGCAATGGTGGAGACGCTCTTGCAGCTGTATGTGTTCAGCTGCACAAACAGGACCTGCAGAGCTCACACTGGCAAAATATTGGAGTCTGTCTGGTATGATCATCTGCCCAATTTGCATTTTTCTGGTGCACACATGGCATGCTCACATGAACGTGTTCAAGTATGGGATGCCATGTGTACTGGGAAATTAGGAGCAGGGCCATTAAGTCTCTTGATCTTGCTCCATTATTCAACTAGATCATCACTCATCATATATTTCAATGGTATCCCCGTATTCCTTGATCTAATTAGTATCTAGAAATCTATCAATCTCTGCCTTAACTATACTCAGCAGTTGAGATTGATCACCTGCTGAATGAAGAAGTTCCTCCTCATCTCAGTCTGAAATAGCTTCCCCTAAATCTGAGAATATGTCCCCTGCTTCTAAACTCCTCAGCCAGGGGAAACTCCTTTCTATCTTAGCACTGTCATGCCATTTAATATTTTTCACCTTTCTAACCTCTAAAGAATATAGGCCCAGTGTCTCTCTCTCTCTATGGTAAGTACACCCTTCCTTAAGAAAGGAGACTAAAACCACACATTATACTCTAGATGTGGTTAACCAAGATTCTGTACAAATGAAGCAAGACATCTTAAGTTCTGTACTCAACTCCTCATGTGATGAAAGCCAAAATACCATTGGCCTCCCAACTGTTTGCAGGACCTGAATATTCCTTTCAGTGACTCATGGACAATGCTGATCCTTTTTGGAGATCAACAATTCTCAGCCGTTTACCAATTAAGAAATATTCTGTGCCTCGAAAGAAAGTAGATAATGTGACAATTATCCACAATATATTCCATCTGCCATATTCCTTCCCACTCACTCAACCTGTGCAAGGCAACTTGAAGCCTCTTTGCATCATTCTCACAACACATTAACTGGATCCCTCTTGCCTAGTCTGCAAGTTAAATCCTCAGGAAAACCCAAAAGGTGTGTCAAAAGTGACTTCCCTTTCACGTTTCATCTTTACCAGAAAGATACTCCCATCATTTTCAACTGTTCTAGCTAGTAGTGGGTGCAATATTTGATTTTATTGCACTTCTGTGTTAACAATGCACGATTTGTTACAGTTAGGGCATGAAATTCCAACCCTGCCCCGCCTCCCCCCAGTTTATTTTTCCACCTTGATGTGCATACTGCAATTCACCTTCAGCTTCACTACATTACTTCATATATTCATACAGACCTTTAGCATATACTTTTCTTCAACTTCAAACATGTTTTGTGTTAACATCTTGTTGCGAGAAGATTTTCCTTTCTGTTTCTTTTTAAATTAAGCAATATCATTTTGAGTTGTTGAAACTGAGCTTGCTATGACAATGATAAACTGCCAATATCCATTATGTAAACAAGCCATATGTATTTGTGGCGAAGGAGGAAAGCATTTCTTTATGAGAGGCGTCCTCCCTCTCTACAACTCTCTTTGCATTGTTCTATATCCAAGGTTAGATGTTTTTAAGAGGCTCATTCTCACATTTTACATTTAAGTATTTCTACTACAATTTGTAATCCAACTGAGTGCATTCTATCACTGTTTTAATATGTGTTTCTCATATGAACAATTAGATAGGTAAAAACAAATTTTTACTTGTATTTGTGAAAATACAGTAAAATGTGTATAAGTCTCCACAGAAACAGCACCATTTAATTACGTAAATTAGAAAAAGTACAGCCATATCATGTTTTGGAAAAATAAAAATCTCATTGTAGATGGTATGCGCTGTATTTCTGAAGGGTATGTTCGAAGTTACAGTCATTGCTAGCTCTTAGCGACTGCCAGCAAATACTTTTAATAAGATCTGACAAACAAAAAAAATCTGTCTATTTCAATAAAGTTCACAAAATAACAATTCAAGGACTGGAACAAGGAAGATAACAAAATCAAGAGACGCAAAAATATAAACCACTGGATATTAAAATTTAATTTCAATAATTAAAATCCATAACTGTCATATGCTATAAGCCTTTTGAGCAAAGCTGAATAAAGCACAGTCTGACAGATGCAAATAAATCAGTATAATAGTTCTCTGGTTAGTGGCATAGCTTACCTCCTTTAGGAAGCAATTAGTGGCATTTACAAGGATAGCGTTCATCTGTCAAGAACACACAACGTCATAAATCTAGCGTGTTATTAACCGCTAATGTTCACCATGACTTAGACATAGAAGCATAAGTTTTGTTTGTTTCCATGCTTGTCATAAAATAACATTTTCCTTGTCAACTGCCCGTTCTGAAAAAAAAAACATTTAAATTGCTTGGTTGACAGAGGCCTACCATTACTTTTGTAATAGAACTAGCGGATACATTTTACACATATTTACAAATGGTTGAAGAGTTCTTTGGGGCCACTGACCCCTAAACCTGAATTTCTGATATGTTCAACCAGCCAGTGAACTCCATTGTTGAGACAATAGATTCATAAAATTACTCATCTGAACTTCTTGCAAAAGTACAACTTGCTGAACAATCCCTAAACAGCCTGAGCTGAAGACTCTTGTAGTCTTCTGTTATTTCACAAATATGAGCATAGCTGTCAGAATATACAACTTTGTGACTTTTTTCCCAATTCTCCTCATTTTCTTCTCTCACACCAACTGTCTATACTGAAGTTAATTCCCCTTGAATTTCACCAGCAGAAAGAGTGCTAGTGCCTTTTCGGTACGACAGTCTCTGACCTAGAATTGAATCTTTCACTCTAGCATGGTTCTATATTTTCCATGTATCATAGTCAATGGACAGAAAATTCAGCCCATGGCTACAAATGCCAAAGACACAAAGCTCTGAAGCAATCCAGTCTGTGAACAGTGGTCACAATTTATGCACAAATCCATATTTCATATGGTGTAGAAAATCTACCAAGGTGCAATCCTGACAAGTATGAAGCTTGCGGCTCAGGAGAAAAAAAAAACTATCTCGTGCCTTGTTCATTTTCTCTACTTATAGGCAACTATGGGTGGGAACAGTGAAAAGTGAATGTGCTGAAAGACTAAGAGGTAGAGAGAATGGGAAGAGGCTTGTGGAATATAAACCTCAGCACAGATTTAGGATTACTTGCCAGTTCTTTTTTATTTTTAAATTCATTCATGGGATTTGGGCATCACTTTTTTTTTACTAATTAATGGGATGTGGGTCAGCATTTATCACCCATCCATTTGTACCTATTTTTTTCTGCATTATGTACATAATTGTAGGTTTATAAGGTGCCATTATAATAGTACCATTTTATCATATTCCCAATGCATTTCCTCCAATAGTCACTTTATCCAAGGAAAGGTATAATTGCCCGAGAGTGAGTGCAAGAAGAATTCGCTAGATTGATTTCTACGATGTCAGGTTATCCGATGGGGAGAGATTGAGTAGAGCTGTATTATACCCCCAGGAAATTTTAAGAATGCAAAGTGATTTCTTTTAAACATCTGAACTTCTTGGAGGGCTTAGCACTTACATATACAGTGAGTGTATCCTCAGCTGGAAAGCACAGGGCTAGGGATTATAGTCTCATGTAAAGGGGGTCACACCATTTCAGACAGATGAGGAGGAATTCCTGCACCCACATTTTCAAACTTTTCAGCAGAGAGCTGAATGCTCAGTCAGTAAGTATATTCAAGATTAAGATAAATAGATCTTTGCACATTAAGGGGAAAAATGGATAAAGAGAGCGCAGAAGAAGAAGAAGTGGAGTTGAAGGTAAGTCAGCCTTGACCTTTTTAAATGCTGGTGCCAGCAAACGGCCTAGTCCTGCTCTAACTGCTTACATTCTGATGACCTGGGAGAGTTTGTGACTAGAGTGCCTGCATGAAAGGTTTCAGAGTTGGATGGTGCATAGCATATCTGCGAATCAACTTTGGAAGAGGTTGGGAAAAAAAAAGAATTATTGTCCCTTTATGTTTCCTTTTCTTAATTTTAAATACATATTAAGTGTGAAATCTGATCATGTTTAATATTAATACAAATATCTTAATGTAAAAGAGTTTTAGTTTCCAAAACAGCAAGCTCCTGGGCCCCTAGAGATGTATCAATTTTGTCCCTTCAACATTTCAACTTTCCTTTTGGATTTCCCTATCATATTCCTCCAATGCAGGGAAAGGAATATGATACATAATACTTCCAAAGCAGCAATGCTGGTACTTTTAGTTAAGTCAGGAAACAGAAAATATCAAAAGGTCTCAGAGGTTCTGATTTAGGATTTGAACTAAGAAACATGTTAAACATTCTATCTGTTTTCACGAATGCCAGTAATGCAGCAAATATTGACAATTGGTGTTGCTACTATTAGTCTATTACTACAATTAATATTCAAGCCAATGCGAAAATCTTGGGGGGAACAAGGCACTTAATGCAGAAGAACTATTGATTATACATCATAGACACCATAGAATGCTAAAAGTACATGTTGCATGAGCAGCTGACCGATTTATTTAAACACTTGCCGAGATCTGGAATTGTTCCTGGGAAAGAAACCCACATTGCCGACATTAAAACAGAATTTGACAATTACAAGCCACTCAATTTGATTTCAATTGCCATTAAGTGTTGATTGGAAAGCACTAAAGATACAGTCTATAAAAAAAATCTGCAAAGAACAGAGTTACAGGAAAATCCCAACTTGGTTTTTGGAAACAAGAGTCTTCTCTCTGACAATGTCAGAAAGTTGTTGCATGATGACAGATATGAACAAAGTGGCCTGAAAGTTGCTGAGGGTCAGATCTACTCGCATCAATGCGACAAAGCTGCACTACTCCCTTACTCAAGGCCAGAAACCTTTCAGTGCAGACAGCAAAACTGTAGCAGGCCTGTGCCCGTAAGTATTATCAAAGATAATCATCCCAGGTCAAGCCAGGTTGTCTGAAATCTCAAAACTCAAAATAAGACCATTTTATTTTTAAAAAGCAATCATTTGATCCCAATGAAATAGCTCTGACTCAAAGCGAATGGGGTTCCTCCGTAGTTTAGTCTAGTGAAGGCTCATGAGTTTCAAAAGGCTTTCAAAATGCAATCAGGGACAGGATTCGATGGAAGTTAACAATAATCAATGCTGGTTAGCATTCTTATTGCCCTACTCCATTCTGTATTTGGATGAGTGTTCTGACAGCCAGGACGTAGGAGCAGCAGGACCCACACATGACTGGCAGCTGACATGGCTAATTAAGAGCCTACAGAGATTAATTAAAGGAGGCTGACAGGGAGTTTTCATGACAACAGCAAGTTGCAATTTACTGTAAGACAGAAGTTATAAAGCTGACTCGGAACCAGAAATATTTGTTTCTATCAGGTCCTTGAGTTAGGCCCAAACAGACATCATCATATTGGGTAGAGTTTAACACAGCTTTGGAATTAACTCTGAGAACCATCCTCTTATACAACAGCAGAGGCCAGTCTAAGTTAACAAGGTGTAGAGCTGGACAAACACAGCAGGCCAAGCAGCATCAGAGCAGCAAGAAAGCTGACGTTTCAGGTCTGGACCCTTCTTCAGAAATCTAAATATCAAAAGGCCTCAGAAATTCTGATTTAGGATTTGACCTAAGAAATATGTTAAATATTCTGTTTTCACAAATGCCAGTAATACAGCAAATATTGACAATTGGTGTTGCTATTATTAGTCTACTACTATAATTAATATTAGGGCAAATGCAACAATCTTGGGGGGAACAAGGCTCTTAAGGCTGAAGAACAGTCTAAGTGCCTGGATAAAGTGTCCTAATGACAAACTGCAAAGTCCTTATACATGTCTAGATCTAGGAACAGCTCCAAAACATTCACTCTTACCATCCCAGGATGACCTGTCTTTAAGATCTTTTTTTTTTAATTTTAAGTTTAAATCTTCTCTATCACTAGCCCTATATTATACTTTGATACTCATTTCTCAAGTTGGAAGGTCTCTGATTTCGTCTCTGGTTTCAAATGCCCACCTGCTATCTTTACTAGATCAGCAAGCCCACTTCCTGCTGATTCGATAGCCATCCCAGAGAACCTCAGCAACACTTCCCCTCCTTTACCAAAAGAGAAGTCCTACCTGAACTTCCAACTGACAAGCGTTCTAGGTATGTTTTAAAGGATATAAAGGAATAAGTTTCACCAAGAAACCCAGAGCCATTACAATTGACTGAGACTCTCAACACAGAAAAAAAAAATCACTCACCCAAATACATCCACCTTAATCACAATTTAATGGCCTGTTTGGAATGTAGGCCCATATTCTATTTTTCACCTTCCTCAGAGATGTGGCTCAGGAAGTTTGGGGAGTATAAATCTGAATTTCCAAATAATTTTTGACAAGGTGTTGTACAGATGGTTAAATACAATTCAGTGCAATGAATTCACTGGCCAGATTTTATGCTGGATGAAGAATTAGACAATTCACAAAGGCTAAACAAAGCATAGTTATTTATGGTAGCAGCACTGCATGGAATTCAATCAGGCATGGAGTCCTGCAGGGACTCATGTTGGGGCTGTTACTCTTCACCATCTCTATCAATTATTTATATAAAGGCATCAGCAGATAATTCTTAAATTATCTAATTAGACAAAAATGTGAGGAACTGAGTCCATAGACGAAATGAATACACTGCACCCTAATCTAGTTGAAATGGGGAAATGTAATTCAATGTGGATAAATTAATTAAATGCCTCAGAGATGGGATAATTCTAGACATAAATATAGAATGCAGTATTATCCACTTAAGACTGTAGGAACAGAATGGGGAACTGCTAATCGTAGCTCATGAAATACTGGAGGTGCACAAACAGTGTTGCAAGGCTATATTGTTAGGACAATTGAATACTAAACTGGAAATGTGACATTGCTGCATGGAGGGTATTATACTGACAGAATATAGTATAGTGTGCTCAATTCATTTCTGAATGATTCCAGAGCCCTGGGGAAGGTTCAGAAGTGAGCCACCGGAATGACATGAAACATTAAAAAATGCTGTATAAGGATACACTCAGTGAATTCACAGAAAGAATGTAACCTTTAAAGAAAAATATAGTATAGGACCAGTTGTAGAGGCATTATTTGCAATTTAAAATACTCAGTTTTAACAACCAATTTATGGCAGAAATTGTTCAAGAACACAGTTAAAGAACGTCCATTCTTTCTTGTCTCAATTTGATCAACTGCAGTTTAAGTTTTATGCAGCAAGGATACATTCCCCAAGTCAGTGGGACTCTACTTATTATGGAGATTTGGGCCTAAGGACATTGCAATTGGTCAATCTCTTATTTTAGTGCATGACCTGAGCTAGGAGCAGCAGTAGCTTCCCTGCCAGTGCCAAATTTGGACAATGTGCCAGGAGAAGACCACCAGCACAAGTCTTTAATAAATTCCATACCATGTATCTGAAAAACAGTGACTAGTCCCACAGGTTTTGAGGATGATCTTTTTTACATAATGCCCAGACACTTATTCTTAACTGCACTGGTGGGAGTCAGACCCTGAGTACTGAAAGGGGCTCACAAGTCAAAAGCTCTCCTGATCTCAATATGCTAGTTTATTATTGACCTCAGCCATAGATTTTTGTCACAGATAGCACTTGTACAGGTGATGGAGAAGGTCATTTCCATTTTTTATCTTAGATGCAAGAAAACATAGGCAAAAATGCCCTTAAGGGCTGGAATTTTATGCAGAGACTTGGCTGGGCTTAAGGGTGCCCATCTCCATAAGGCCCAAAAGCCTTAAGCCAATTTTACAGCCAGAGGGTGATTAATTGGTTCTTGGTCCCATGTCTTCTGCTTCTGAGAGCTGCTGGCCAATCAAATATCCAGCTCCCAGTACCAGAACCTGGAGCGGTGACATCTACTGGGACTACAAACAAGAACAATAGGCCCTGCAATCAGATTAAAGAAGGTTGGGAGACAAGGATAGGAAAGGCAGATTTGTGGTGAATGTGCAACACTGTTTAAGGAGGGAGCAAGACAGAAAACTGGGAACGAAAGATCTGTTAACCTTATATCAGCAGCAGGGAAAGTGCTGGGATTTGTTATAAAAGATGGAATAAATAGTCACCCGGTTGATCTTGATCTGACTAATCACAGTTTTTTGAATGGAAAATAGTGTGAGATAAACTTGGTGTTTTTTGAAGATGTTACTAACAAAATTGATAAAGGACAGCCAACTGATTTTCAGAAGGCTGTTGGTAAAGCCATCCCCTACAGGAGACTGGTTAGGAAGATTAAAGCATATGGGATAGGAGGTAATGTACTAGCATGGAGTAATAAATGGGTCTTTCTCACATTGGCAGGCTGTGTCTAGTAGGTACTGCAAGGACCAGTTGTTCATAATATATGTTAATGATTTAAGACATTATATTTATAATCCAAATCATTTCCCAGCAGTTTGGCTGAAAGCAGATGTAAACTGCCAGGATATGATTACCTGCCATTCTTCTCAGAGACTGGAATTAATAAACAGTGGAAGAGTGAATAGATAGATATGTGGGTATGTGGTTACATTATTACCAAACAGGAAACATTGTCAGGCCTTGGCATTGGCATTTCTATTTCTTGATAAAATGTAAAATCCTAAGACAAATAACTCAACTTCTGACTCCCCACGGTCTATCCCTGATTACAAGGCATAGTCAGAAGCGTAATGGAATACTCTTCATTTGCCCAGATAACTGAAGCTCCAACAACACTCAAGAAGCTCAACACCATCCACGACAAAAAGCAAAAAGCACTGGGTTCGATTCCACCCTCGGGTGACTGTCTGTGTGGAGTTTGCACATTCTCCCCGTGTCTGCATGGGCTTCCTCCGGGTGCTCCGGTTTCCTCCCACAATCCAAGGATGTGCAGGCTGAGTGGATTGGCCATGCTAAATTGTCCGTAGTGTTCAGGGATGTGTAGATTAGGGGCATGGGTCTGGGTTAGATGCTCTGAGGGTCAGTGTGGACATGTTAGGCCAAAGGGCCTGTTTCCACACTGTAGGGATTCTGTGATCTATGATTTTATGAAAACATCTCACTTGAATTGTACTGCATCTGCCACTTTCACCATTCACTGCCTCCACCACTGATATATAGTGACAGCAGTATTTATCCTGTAATGGATGCAATGCAGCAAATCATCAAGGCTCCGTGACCTTTCAAACCTATGACCTACACCACCTAGAAGGGCAGGTAAAGGACATACATGGGAACATCACCACCAAGAAGCTTACCCTCAAGACACACATCATCTGGACTTAGAAACATGTCACTGTTCCTTCATTATTGCTGGGTCAAAATACTGGAAATTCCTTCCTTACAGGTCTGAATGTACCTCTACAAAAGAGGTTTAAGAAGTGGATCACCTTCACCTTCTCAAGGGCAATTAGAAATGGGTGACAAATGCTGGCCTAGCAAGTGATACCAACATTCTGTGAAATAATTGTGATATAATAAATAAGGAAAAAGTCAGAAGCAAGTATTTTGCAACATCTCCAAGTTTGCAGATGATACTGAGTTGAGCGGGAGGGTGAACTGTGACAATGTTGCAGAGATCCTTCAGCATGATCTGGACAGGTTGGGTGAGTGGGCAAATCAATGGCAGATGCAGTATAATTTGGATATCTGTGAGGTTATTCACTTTCGAAGCAAAAACAAGAAGGAAGATTAATACCTGAACGGCTGTAAATTGGGAGAGGGGAGAGTGCAGTGGGACCTGGGTGTTTTTGTGCACCAGTCACTGTAGGCATGTAGGTGCAGCAGGTGGTAAAGATGGCAAATGGTACGTTGGCCTTCATTGTGAGACGTTTCGAGTACAGGAGCAGGGATGTGCTGTTGCAGTTATACAGGGCCTAGGTGAGACCACACCTAGAATATTGTGTGCAGTTTTGGTCTCCTTTTCTGAGGAAGGATGCTCTTGCTCTTGAGGGAGTGCAGCAAAGGTTTACCAGGCTGATTCCGGGGATGGTGGGTCTGACGAATGAGGAAAGGTTGGCTAGGTTGGGATTGTTTTCACTCAAGTTCAGATGAATGAGGGGGGATCTCATCGAGACTTATAAAATTCTACCAGGACTGGACGGAGTAGATGCAGTGAGGATGTTCCCAATGGTGGGTGTGTCCATAACCAGGGGTCACAGTCTGTGGATTCAAGGTAGATGATGTAGGACAGAGATGAAGAGACATTTCTTCACCCAAAGTGTGGTGAGTCTATGGAATTCATTACCACAGGAAGTAATTGATGCCAAAACATTGAATGTATTCAAGAGGCGACTAGACATTGTACTTGGGGTGAATGGGATCAAAGGTTATGGGGAGAAAGCAGGATTAGGCTACTGAGTTGGACGATCTGCCATGATTGTGAAGAATGGCGGAGCAGGTTCAAAGGGCCGATTGGCCTCCTCCTGCTCCTATCCTCTATGTTTCTTTTTTATGAACTGTAAATGTATCAGTTGGGTACTGGTGGAAGATTTAGCTCTTCTATTCGGCTTCCTGGATGTAATTTATCAGAAAGATGATCGGTTGGATGCCTCCAAAGTATGGTTAGAATTTGATAGATTTTGACAGATAGGCCATCATTCCATACAGGAAAACATCATGGACTTTAGCAGTCTGTATGGCACATTGCAGAAGTTCAATTTGGAGATCGATCAGTGCTCGTGTAAAATTAACTGGATTCAGCGCAGGTGGCACATATGGACAGGCTCCTGTTCTTAACTGGAATCAGTCATATTTTGGAGCTGAAATCTGCTGTTTTGAAATTACTCTTGGGAAAGCAGCCATTTCCAGCTGTCTAAACGTGACATTCCACAACACTGGAAAGGATGGTGACTTGACAATTACAGCATTTCAAGTGATCTAGATACTAGACACAAGTGAATACAAAGGAAAGGTTACAGACAGAAGGGGCTAGATTTTTGCCTTGGTGGAGAGCCTCTCTGTATATGGAAAATAGTGGATTAGGCTGTAAAATTCAATCCTCCCTAGAACATGGTAATTCCCATTTATAGGACCAGCCATATTTCACACATGCACAATGCACAGAAGCAGCCGGGCATTTAAATTACCATTCAAGTTGTTTTTTATTTGACCCAAACAGTGCAAAATCTTAATAAGGAGAGCACTGTTAAAGTATTTCTTGAGATATCCAGGGTGACCCTTTAGACAGGTGAGTTCCCTTTTGGATTTGGTACTGGGAAATGTTTGTGAGGTGGTCAGCTACTATTTGGAATTGTTCAAAGTAGCCTTTGGAATTGTCAGTAGGCAAGAATGAATGTAAAAAGTACATAATCTCATTAGTTGTCATCAATTTTAATAGATGAAGTGCTGTACATGATGCAATTTAAGACCGCACTAGTATGAGTGGTTCATGTAAAGAGTTAGCTTCAGGTGGCTGGGTGGTTAGTCACTGCCATATGATCTGTCAAAGGAACACTAAATTGCCTTTTCTGTTAGGTGATAATCCCTTTGACAGGATTACACTGAGCTTTTTTTGCACATTTGAATGCTTTATGCAGAGGAGTGCCACTGAAGAAAATCCAGAAAGCTAGAAGGCATCATATAAGACTAGTCAGGTTTTACATACACACATATATATAACATATGAGTGCCATAAGAAATGGAAAAAGTACTGGTGAGGTAAAAGGGCACAGTGATAAGATATTGGTTATCCCGTTGATGACCAAAAAGTGAGGTCCATGAACTGACAAAATGGGGTAAAGCAAGGGAAAATAAGAAAGCACAGTACGAATCTGATAGTATATCTATGAGTTACTCTCACATGAGAAAACAATCATGTATCTTGGAAGGAGTCTTTGACCACACAAGAGAGAGAGAAATTTTACAGCATTAACCTGAAAGGATATCAAAAATAGGAGATGCAGCTTAAATAGATTAAACAATTAAAGCAAGGCTGCAGTACAATCTTTAGACAGGAGAGGTCCTCACTACTGTGAAGTTTTAATGGCTGTTAATAAATTAGAGAGTAAATTACCAAGAAAGGAAAAATATTGAGAAGGTGGTGATGAGCTGCCTTCTTGAACCTCTGCAATCCATGTGTTGTAGGTAGACCCACAATGCCGTTCAGGAGGGATTTCCAGAACTTGACCCAGCACAATGAAGGAAACGACGATGCATTTCCAAATCAGGACAGTGAGTTACTTGGAGGGGAGCTTGCTGGTAATGATGTTCCTGTATATCTTGGAATGCTTATGTCCTTCAAGATGGAAGTGATTGTGGGTTTGGGAGGTGTTGTATGAGGATCTTTGGTGAATTGCTGCAGTGCATCTTGTAGATAGTACACACTGATGCTACTGAGCGTCGGTGATGGAGGGAGTGGTTTATTGTGGATGTGATGCTAATGAAGCAGGTGGCTTTGTCCTGGATGGTGTCAAGCTTCTTGAGAGTTGGAACTTACCCATCCAGGCAAATATGGAGTATTCCATCACACAACTGACCTGTGCCTTGTAGATGGTGGATAGACTTTGGGAAGTCAGAAGGTGAGTTATTTGCCACAATATTCCTAGCCTTTGATCTGCTCCTATTGCCACTGTTTTTATGCTATGAGTCCAATTGAGTTTCTGGTCAGTAGTAACTCCAAAGATGTTGATAGTGGGGGATTCAGTGATAGTAACACCACTGAATGTCAAGGGGTGACAGTTAGATTGTCTCTTATTGGAGATGGTCATTGACTGGCATTTGTGTGGCACGAATGTTACTTGCTACTTTTTAACCCAAGCCTGAATATTGTCCAGATGTTACATTTTAACATGGACTGCTTTAGTGTCTGAGGAGTTGCGAATGGTATTGGACATTGTGCCATTATCAGTGGACATCCCCACTTCTGACCTTATGATGGATGGAAGGTCATTGATGAAGCAACTGAAGATGGTTGGGCCTAGGACACTCTCTTGAGGAACTCCTGCAGAGATGTCCTGGAGCTGAGATGCCTGACCTTCAACAATACAACAATCCTCTTATGTGCCAGGTACGGCTCCAACCAGCAGAGAATTTGCCACTGATTCCCATTGATTCCAGTTTTGCTACGCCTCCTTGATGCTTTACTCCATCGAATGTGGTCTTGATGTCAAGGGCTGTCACTCTCATCTCACCTCTGAAATTCAGCTCATTTGTCTGTGTTTGATCCAAAACTGTACTGTAGTCAGGAGCTGAGCGGCCCTATCAGAACCCACATTGGGCATCATGAACAGTTTATTGCTGAACAGACAC
Source organism: Rhincodon typus (assembly GCF_021869965.1). Taxonomy (NCBI): domain Eukaryota; kingdom Metazoa; phylum Chordata; class Chondrichthyes; order Orectolobiformes; family Rhincodontidae; genus Rhincodon; species Rhincodon typus. The sequence goes on along the minus strand of NC_063333.1, from coordinate 59,912,724 downwards.
TGCTTGATAGAACTGTCAATGACACATTCCATCACTGTACCGATGATTGAGAGTGGACTGATGGGCCGGTAATTGGTTTGGTTGGATTTGTCCTGCTTTTAATGTACAGGACGTACCTGGGCAGTTTTCCACATTGTCGGGTAGATACTAGTGTTGTAACAGTACTGGAAGAGCTTCGCTAGGTGATTGGCACAAATCTTCAGTAATATTGCCAGAATGCTGTCAGGTCCCACAGGATTTTGCAGGGTCCACATGGATGTTTCTGCCTTTGTCTTTTCCGGTGCCTAGGTCAATGCCAGGTGGTCTGTCCAGTTTCATTCCTTTGTTGAGACTTCAAAATGATTGATACAACCGAGTGGCTTGTTAGTCAATTGCAGAGGGCACTTGGGACTCAACCACATTGCTGTGAGTCTGGAGTCACATGTTGTCAACACCAAGTGAGGATGGCAGATTTCCTTCCCTGAAGGACATTAGTGAGCCAGATGGGTATTTTTTTGCCAGCAATCAAAAATTAGATTGTTTGTAGGAATGTGGATTTTAATCTAAAGTATCAGATATGAGACGAACTGCAAAATGTGTCGATTGATTTATATGGAAAACGTTCAATTAGAAGGCAGAAACAAGCGTGCTGGTCAGTGAAGAGTAACTGGATGACATGTACATTAGAGTGAACTCTCCAATGGTGTGAAAAATAATCCCAAAGTAATCCCAAGTACCTTTCCTTTCTGTAACCAAAGAGGGAAGCAATGCAGAAAAGAATCTATTGAAACTAAAAAAAAGTGCTTATATCCTGAATGATACCTTGAAGATGTGGTACATTTTCATGACATCTGTTTAGCTGAAAGAAGCTGTATGCAACTAATCTGAATCTCTCAATATTTTGTTGGTATCAAAAGGTTAACTTTTGGGCATCTTCATGTTGCATGTTGACAGTTTCTTCATGAATGGTACTATGGAATTTGGGAACCATGTGTGAAGTGAATGTCTAAGTCAGACTTTACGACATTTAGACATGAAACAGAGAATAGGTATGGAGCAACTTTGAATCAGTAATCCTCCTTACAGTGTCATTCCTCTCCCAGTTAATCATACTAGGTCATCTTAGAATGGTAATGCACATCTAAAGAAGAAGGAGCAAGCTGCAAAGTTTAGTTGTTCAGTTGAATTGGTTATGCACAAAGGCTATTCCAATACCAGTTTAATGTATTGGAACTAAGCACAATGATGAACCACCTAAAGCTGAGGATGTTTTCAAGGTAAATAATACATTTTCAAACAAAATAGAAAAATATGCACTTAGGTTTCCATCCTGATGTGACTGAAAGAACATTATGCTTCTCATTTCAATGTTAACATCAACTAGCTTCATATTTTTGTTGGCTTAAAATTGAATATATTCTCTTTAAACATGGGAAGCTAAGAAAATAAAAACAGTTGTTGATTATATTTTATCTGTTGTAAGGGAATAGCTATGGGATTCTATTTATCAAATATTTTAGGGAACATTCAAAAAAGGTCCATTGGAAAATAGATTGTATATTGAAAGTGACGTAGATAATTGTTCGTCATAGAATAAAGTGCATTAAATCAGAAGTTCAAGTGGGAAAAGAACGAGGATTGCCTCGTTAGTGTGGATTGATGAAAATCATTGACTAACTGATTGTGTTACAAACAGGAATGTTTTATCAAAAGATCATTAGGACTGCTGGAGTGTGATTTATTAAATAATGTTTTATAGAGAATCTGGAAAATATTCTTTTCTTCTTAGATTTGTTTTGCAATGCTGTTTGTGTAATATTATATGGTAGTTATAAAGAGAGACAAGAAAAAAACAGAAGTGAGGATGCTTAACTGCGACAGAGCCATTTTCAATGAGTGGGAAAGGGATTTGGCTCAATAGAATGGAATAAAGATTATCAGATGAAAAAAGTGAATGATTCATTGGAAAAAGGTACTTCAGGTACAGAATAGGCACATTTCTATGGAAGAGAAAAGAACAGCAACCAAAATCAGAGAAAAAATAAAACAAAGAGGTGTGGATGATGGAAATCTGAAACAAAAGCAGACAGTGCTGGAGAAACTCAGCAGGTCTAGCAGCATCTGTTGGGAGAAAGCAGAGTTAACATTTCAAGTGACTTCTTCAGAACTGATAGTAGTTCAGAAAATTATACATCCCTGGTTAACTAGGTACGCAAGATTGAAAAAACAAACATTCGAGGCTTACGATAAATGTTAGACACACAATACTGTAGAGAATCATGTTGAGGTCAGAATGTGCAGAAGAGAAGTGAAAAAAGGCAATTATATGGCCAAATGTAGATTTTGAGGAAGTATAAGTATGTTATATAAATAAGGCCATAAGAAATAGAAGTAGAATTAGGCCATTCAGCCCTTGGAGTATCCTCCGCTATTTGATCATGGCTGATATATTTCTCAACCCCATTCTCCTGCTTTCTCCCCAAAATCCTTGATTTGCTGACCTGGCTTCCACAGCTTTCTGTAGCAATGAGTTCCTCAGATTAACCACACTCTGGTTGAAGAAATTTCTCCTCATCTTAGTTCTCAAGGGTCATCCATTCACTCTCAGGCTGTGTTCTGAGGTCCTAGTTTCTCCAATGAGTGGAAACATCTTCTCCGTGTCCACTGTACCTGAGCCTCTCAGTATTCTGTAAATTTTGATGAGATGCCCCCCTCATCACTCTCAACTCCATTGAGTACAGACTCAGAGTCCTCAAACGCTCCTCAAATGACTTGCCCTTCATTCTCGAGATCATTCTTCTCAACCTCCTTCGGAGTCCCTCCAAGGCCAGCATTTCTTTCCTTAGATACAGCGCCCAAAACTGCTCACAATATTCCTATGCGGTCTGACCAGAGCCTTAAACAGCTTCAGCAGTACATCCCTCCTCTTGTATTCTAGCCATCTCAAAATGAATGCTTGCATTGCATTTGGCTTGCTAACTGCCAACTGAAACTGCATGTTAACCTTAAGAAAATCCTGAAGTAGGACTCTCAAGTCCCTTTGTGCTTCACAGTTCTGAAGCCTTTCCCCGTTTTGAAAATAGTTTATGCTTTTATTCTTCCTACCAAAGTGCATAACCTCACACTATCCCACATTGTATTCCATCTGCCAATTGTTTGCCCACTCTCCTAACCTTTCTTCAGCCATCCCATTTCATCAAAATTACATGTCCCTCCACTTAACTTTGTGTCAATAATGCCATCAGTTCCTTCATCTAGATCATTAATGTACAACGTGAGTAGTTGTGGTCCCAACACTGACCACTGTGAAAATCCAATAGTCACCAGCTGCCATCATGAAAAAAGACTCCTTTAACCCACTCTGCCTTCTGCCAGTCAGCCAATCCTCTATTCACAGCAGTATCTTGCCCCTGACACCATGAGCTCCTATCTTATTTAGCAACATCCTGTACGGCACCTTGCCAACAGCCTTCTGGAAATCTAAATAGATTATGTCCATTGGCTGTCTTTTGTCTAACTTGCTTGTTAGAATCCTCAAAGAATTCTAACTGGTATATCAGGCATAACCTCCCATTAATGAAGCTGTGCTGACTCAGCCCTAGTTTACCATGAACTTCCAAGTAAACTTCAATATCATCCTTAATAATGGACTCTAACTTCTTACAAATGACTGAGGTAAGGCCTATAATTTCCCATCCTCTGCCACCATCCCTTCATAAACAGGCGTGTTACATCAGTCTGAAGGACCCTCAGACCTTTTGGCTTCCCCAGCCCCTTTTCCTTGGTGATGGCCACTACAATTACCTCTGCTCCCTGACTCTCTTGAAGTTCTGGTACACTGTTCTTCCACTCTGAAGACTGATACAAAGTACCTATTCAGTTCCTCCACCATTTCTTCCTTCCCCATTTATCTTCTCTAGCCTAATTTCCCAGAGGTCCAATGTCGACATTTGTCTCTCTCTTACCTTTTATGTGTCTAAAAAGACTCTTGCAATCTTCTTTTGTATTACTAATTGGCTTACTCTCATGTTTAATCTTCTTCCCCCTTATTGATTTTTAGTTGTCCTCTGCTGGTTTTCAAAGCATTCCCAAACCTCTACCTTCCCACTAATCTTCACCACACTGATGTTTTCTGTTGCTTTTATGCTATCCCTGACTTCCCTCATCTTCCCTTGGTATGTTTCTTCTCCCTTGGGATAAATTTCTGCTGAGCTTCTGAATTACACCCAGCCATTGCTGTTACACTGTTTTCCCTGCTAGGCTCCTCTTCCAATCAATTCTGGCAAGCTCTTCCCTCATGTCTTTGTAGTCACCTTTAGTCAATTGTAATACTGTCACATCTGCTTCCAGCTTCTCCCTCTCAAACTGCTGGGTGAATTCTATCATATTATGGCCACTGACCCCTAGGGGTTCCTTCATCTTCAGCTCCCTAATCAAGTCTGCATCATTACATATCACCAAATCCAGAACTACCTGTACCCTAGTGGACTCTACCACAAGCTGTTCCAAAAAAACACCTTTTAAACATTCCATGAATTCCTTTTCTTGGCATCCCCTATCAACCTGATTTTCCCAGTCCACCTGCATATTGAAATCCCCCATGATTATCATAATTATGCCTTTTCAATCTCCTGATTTATTTTCGGTCCCATACTCTGTCTACTTCTATGAGGCCTGTACATGACTCCCATTAAGGTCCTTTTATCCTTTGTAGTGCCTCATCTCTATGCACATAGATTCAATCCCTATGTTGTTTCTTTCTATTAATTTATTTTCATTTCTCACTGACAAGGCAACCACTCCCCCTCTATAAAAGGATACAAATGCTTGTTATAAATGATAAAAGTTAAAATTATAGTCAAAGGAAAGATGGGGCTATTTAGGGACTAAAATGAAATTCCGTTTCAGATAGCTTAGCTGAAGGACAAAATGAGAACTTTGCATCTGTCTTCACATATAAAGAGAATTCTAATATTCCAGGAAAGGGGAGAGTAAAAAATTGGATGGCATTAAAATCAATACAGCATGCATTAAAACAATTGGCAATGCTCAGATTTGGAAAGTGACAATGTCCAGTTTAGATGCAACCAATGCAGAAGCTTATGTCACAGTCTTTCGATTCTCCTTGTACACTCTATAGTGATACCAGAGGATTGCAAATGTTACATCCATGTTGAACAGCAGGATAATGAACTTGGCAACTGCAGGTGAGTCAGTTTAACACTGTTGCTGGAGAACATTCAGGGTACAATTAATCATCACTTGAAAAAATATTGATTAACAGATGAGAGCCTAGATTTGATAAAAGCAAATTTTGTCTGAGAAACTTGATTTTTAATTTATTTGATGAAGCAACAATAAGGTCAGAGTTGAAAATTAGGGTTAAACCAATATTTAATAAAATGCCACATAATAGATTACTAAGCAGTGATAGTGTTGCTATGACGTTGGTTAATGAACAGAAAGCAGCAAATGGTAGGGAACGGTTGTTTTCTGGTTGAGTGAAAACTATACAACAGTTTTCCCCAGCAGGTGGTAATGGAACCATTGCTCTTTGTGTTATTTTTTAATGACTTGGTCTTGGATATTCATAGCTGACATGAAACTCAGTCATGAACAAAACAGGATGATAGTGGCAGACTTCAAGAGGACATAGGTAGACTCATGAAAATCATCAGACATATGACAAAGTACAGTTCATACAAAGAAGTCCGAACTGTACATTTTCAATGAAAGAATCTGGGGAAGCAATATAAACTGGTAAAATTTTCATGGGATTGCTGAACTAAAAGCTCACACAAAGTATATATAAAAATGGATTAATTGCTCTGAAGAAACCGAAAGAACTGTGGATGCTTTGAATCAAAACAAAAACAAAGTAGCTGGAAAAGCTCAGCAGGTCTGGCAGCATCTGCGAACTAAAAAACAGGGTTAACATTTTGGGTCCAGTGACCCTTCCTCAGAACGCTCTGTTGTAATTGCTCTGAATGTCAGAATGGCTGATTAAATAGCCACTGATCTTCCCTCATGTTGAGATGGGGCCAGTGATGTCAGTGGGTCATGTCAGGCTTCAGGATTGCATGTGCTGCTGATGTCACCTTGTTGCAGGTGCAGTGATGTCAACACCTTCACATGTGCAGACTACCTCACCTTTATCTCATGGTCATTAGCTTTTAAAAGCAATCAAGACCCTCCGTACTGTCTTGGCCAACTCCTGTTGCACTCCCTTCTGGCCCCTCATACTGATTCATTCTGGCACAGGTCTCTAGTGACAGTGCGGTTGGTCCTACATGATGCCTATTCTATTCCCATTATATGCTTGTTCTTGTCCTTGCTCAGTTCTCTAAGTCACTCTAGAGCCTCAGTAAGTAGCATCTGCTCTGTTGCTTTCTGCTAAACTTTCGAGTCATTAGTCTTCTACATGTTATCAGGAATTAATTTCCAGGACACTACCCAAATAACTTGGCAAAAATAATCGTAGGGCAATAAAAACTGCTGTTATCCCATCAAAAATCTTTCTCTTATTGCAGTCACTATAAAAATTCCTGTGACTTCCAAAATCGGCATTCTTTTGCGCATGCGTGAACTTGATGCCACGTGGAGGTGGCACTTTAACTATTCATAGCCAGATTTTAAAGTATTTGAAGTGGGACAGCCTAATAAAGCTGTTAAGATATACACACGATGCTTCTTTATAAATAGAGGCAGAGGCGTCAGTGCCAACCTGCCCATTGCCCTCACACCCCAACACCCATCCTCCCAATCTTCCAGGTGAAGTATTACATCTAATTCTGAGCACTATTTTAGCTGGGGTGTCAACAGCTTAGTGAAGAGGTGATTTGTCAAGTCCCTAGAATGGGAGGATTTCCATTGTGTCTAGTGATAAGGGAAGATTTGATTGACAATATCAAAATTATGAAGGAGTTTGGTCGAACAAGTAGGAAGAACTTGTTTCTAATGGCAGGAGCACTGGAAAGAATATGAATTTAAGGTAAATGACAAAAAGAACCAGAGAGGAGAGCAGTAGAACATTTTATTTTTTGTACTGAGTTATGATCTGGAATCCACTGCGTGAATGGGAGTTGGAAATAAATGTATAAATTCTTTGGAGAAAAAGAAAGTGATGTAATAGTAAAGAGGAAACAAAATTGCATGGCTATAGGGAAAGAGCAAGAAAGTCATATTAATTATATAGCTAATTCAAAGAAGCCAGCACACACACATTTTGGGCCTTATCTTCATGCTTTCATCCATATAAGAATTAAGGCAAGTAGGTTTTAAGATGACACCTGTTTCTACAATTCCCACCCCTTTTCCCATCACCAGCAATTTTTAACAATGTTAGATAAGGGTGTAGGTCGTGAGCCTTCATGTAGCATTTCCAACCTTGGCACCTCCGATGCTTAAACAGGCAAATGTGAGGTAGGTAAAAGCTTACTCACGAAGCAATTAGTTGGGGTCTGGAACACATTGTTTGGGAGTGTGGTGGAGGCATGTTCAACTGAAGCAGTCAAGAGGGCAATCGATGATTATTTTAGTAGTAACAGTGTTTAGGGTTATAGGGAAAAGGTACGAGAGTGGCATTCGATCAACATGTCCAGAGAACTGATGCAGACACAACATGGCAAATGGCCTCCTTTTACAACATAATCAGTTTGTGATTCTGTGATTTTAAAACTCCAACAATTTTGATGGAGGTATGCCAGCTTCTGAATGAGACATGGTTACTTGCAGCTCAGAGGAGTTATGAACCATGGATGAGCCAAAGTCTGGACTTGAAAACTTGTAGACAAGCAGGTCCAGAAGGTGTTATCGATATGCCATACTAAAATGTTGTGCAGTAAATTCAGTATGATTTTAACGCAGAAATTGATAATATGATTTTCTATTTAAAAGTTAAGGAACAGTTACAATGATCAGCGCTGTGAAAGAAAGTGTTCAATGTATTAGAGCAGGTTACCAAATGGATTAAGTACATAGTGAACATAGTGAAATCCAGATTTGACTATGTCAATCGTTTGCTGTGATTTAATCCTTTTTATAAAGAAGAACTAACAGTTTAGATATATGTTTTGCTGCTTTAAAGCTTGAACAGATGCCTTAGATCTTTGAAGCACTGCTTCTGCTGTTGAACAGATGGCTGAGCTCCTTTTATTTCTTCAAAGGTTTTAATGCATTCAGTTCTGAAGGTTTTGTTTACATAAACGTGCAATGGAATTGTATTATGCTTATCTGAGCTCCAAACCCCTGTAATGGACTTCAGCAGGGCTTGTTGACACTGTTGTCAAGAGAATTATGAATTTTTTTTAATCTTGATCACTTTATAAACATTTAATTTGTTCTAAAGCGGCTTTGAATGGCTTCCTGTTTATCTTAACAGTTCTATGATCATTTATAGGAATATGGAATTATGAAGTGTTTTTTGACTGATGGCTTCACCAAAATCTCAAATTTATCTCAATGTTATCATTCCACTCAAGAGTTCTGTATAGAATGTATACTAGATCAGTGAGCATGGGGAGTACTGAAGGACATGAGGGGCTATGGAGGGGGCATGTAGGTATAGGATTGGTGAGTGGATATAGGGCCATGGTGGTATGCAAAAGTAATGGAAGGGTAAAGATTTTTCTGCCTCATACTTCATCCCCTAAATGTAGATAATGTCCCAGGAAACTAAGGCCATCTCAGCATCTGCTCACCTCTAGTTCTGTCTTGGGTATGCTTCCAAAAGTGGTAGCTCCAATTCCAACCTGACCACACTCCCCTATGACAAAAATAATGTGGGCAGTCACTATGAAGTAGAAGGTAGGATCACAACATTTGGAAATAACCTGACACGTGATTCCCACCTTGAAGATTAAACTGTGGGCTTTTGATTAAATGGCCTCTTTTCATGCTGTATGATTTAGAATTTGAACTGTCGAGGAGCAAGCAATACATATCAGAATAGGAATAGTAAGAGGTGGCACTAAGAAAAGTCAGCACAGACCACTAAGGGTAATGGGGCAAGTAGGAAACACATTGAGATGTTACAGCACAGAAATAGGTCATATTGGTACAATAAGTCATATCATCAAAAGTCTATTCCTATATATACCTCCCAGTGTTTCCTATATCCCTTTCCCCTTTCTCTTCATCCACCTGCCCAATCTACACTTGAATGTCAGTGTGGCTTCTACCTCAATCATTAACCCTGGAAGTGAATTTGACAAATCTTTGCATGAAGTAAGTTATTCTGCCTTTTAAATCTCTTAGAATCACAGAGCTGTACAGCACAGAAACAGATCCTTCCATCCAACTTATCTGTGCCGACCAGATATCCTCAATTAATCTACTCTCATTTTCCAGCTGGCCCATATCCTTCTAAACCCCTTCTATCCATATATCCATCCAGATGCTTTTTCAGTGTTGTAATTGTACCAGCCTCCACCACTTCCTCTGGCAGCTTATTCCATACACGTACCACACTGTGTGTGAAAATGTTGCCCCTTAGGTACTTTTTAAATCTTTCTCCTCTCACCTTAAACCTCTGCTCTCTAGTTGTAGGCCTGGGGAAAAGATCTTGGCTACTCACCCTATCCATGCCCCTCATGATTTTATAAACTTCTATAAGGTCACATGTCAGCCTCTGACACTCCAGTTAAAATAGCCTCAGCCTATTCAGCATCTCCTTATAGCTCAAACCCTCCAATCCTGACAACATCCTTGTAAATCTTTTCGGAACCCTTTCAAGTTTCATATCATCCTTCCAACAGCAGGGAGACCAGAACTGCAATTAATCTTACTTTCAATCGTCTAACCTTTAGGCCCATAATTCTTGATCCCTTAGTGAATATAGAGTTTGCTTCATTCTGCCTTGTCTCACCCTTTCATAATTATAAATGCTTCTATTTTGTTATTCCATGATCTATGATGACTGAATAAAAAATTATTCAAATTGATGGCAAACCATAAGTTAATATGAATGAAATGATTACTGCTGCATTTCAGCAGTCTACAGCCTCTTCGGCATTATACCATGCAATTCCACATCAAAACGGTAACACCAAGTTAGATGGAGGTTCACTTCAGCAGTAGACTAATATATAGATGGTATAATGCTCCTTTCCATGTAAATCTACCAATATCAATAGGAGGTCTTGTGGTATAACGATACCAGTAGACCAGAAAATCCAGGTTTGTGTCCCCTGCCAGGACTTGTTGACTGTGGAAGGTGTAACATGGTCAAACAGCTTGATTTCAGACTGTAATGTAATATGCAAATCATTCAAATATGACTGATGGCAGAGAGGCAGAAGAGGGCAGTCTTCAGGTCAGCCATTCTACAGAAGACAATGGCAAACTTCTGCAGTATTTAATCCATTTGCATGAGCCAATCCAATGGATGTCCATGGCCCAATCCTCACAAATGAGGACAGGAGAAAAGACAGGCAGTCCACGATCAGTGCCATGAGATTCACCAATTTATGACAGTGCTGTTCCTTTATAACAACATCTCATAACATTAATTTTATCAGTTTTAGTATGAGTGTTTTCAGTGCTTAGGTCATGGTAACAGTCTTCCTCGTCACTTCGTCATTTATGTGGTTACTTAATTAATCTTTGAATGTGAGGTTACTGAGTCTTATTTCCCTACCAGCAAATGTTTCAATTGGGCCAGGCCAAGACCTTATTCAAGGTCATTTTGTAATTGATAAGCAAACAAGTCGACTGCTAAATCAGACTAACCACTTGTGCAAAAAATCTGTATCACGTGGCTTAGGTCAGGAAGAGCATAATAATTTTTGTCATATGTGACTTCGGCATGAAAGTAACATATTCTTCTTGTAGTCTTCTTGTACTACAGTTAAAGATCTGTTATTGTACTAACAAGACAACAAATTGTGCTATTGTACAAGTTATTGTTATTCATTCATATTTATGAAGTCATTATCAACCTTTGAGAACCGCTAATAAGCATGATTAGTTGTTATGAGTCTAGATATAAGTACTTGTACATTTTAGCTACCTTCAAAAATTATGACTAAGGCTGAAACAAGAATATTCTTCTTTGAAATTGAATTACTTACGTGATTGTGTCAATCATATCTAATCCCATTTCAACACAGCAATGAGCATGGTCAGTTTTTGGCTGAGTAAGACCTGATACACAATAATAGCAATCCCCAAGTATTTTAATCCTTCGACAGTGGTTCTCCTGTCACAGAAAGAAAAAAAAATGAAACATTTAATATTTAAGAAAGTAAACCATAGCCCTTCTAAGTTCTATCATGCATATTCTTCGAACAGTATTTTCTTAATTTACAAATGAAGGCCTATTAAATACTAATCAAATTGATTAAATAAAATTTAATTATTATTAAAATTGCAAATGTTGTGGAGATGTTCCACTTTTGAGTAAATTGTTTAATGTTGTCTCACTATGAATAATTATTTGTTTTAAAATAATAACTGACTGACTTACAGAAAATTCCTAATTGTTATGATCTTGAAGGGAACCAGTAACTTTTAAAGAAATTCCAGCTCCCATTTATGAATTGAAATAAATTAAACCATGCAAATAATCACAAAAGTTAAATAAAGTACATACAGCTAACTTAACAATATGCATTTTAAAAACATGCTTTAAACCCAAAAATCAGAGCACCACACTTCCTGTTCCAGTTTTACTTCCAATCAAGAGTTCTTCTGTATCAGAACATTGAGGGTTACAAAATCTTGAGGGATCCTGGGACAAAACCAAAATGAGCCAGGCATAATTTTAATTCATCTCAGTATTTCTACTATTCTTTGAGGTATGAGATTTCTTGGGGTCTTTCCATTCATATACATCTTGACAACTCTCCAACTCTTCATTAGCACCAAACAACTGTGGATTCCGCAGTTCATAGAGACTCCAATACAAAAATATCCTTGATAGCTCTTTGCTTCTGGTTCAAAGCTCCCTACAGATTTTGGCAAATTCTCTCATTGTTCCTGTTTCCTGTTTTTCCAGCTTCATACATAAACTGCATTCATAAAGCTGCTCCCAAACCAGCTCATGGTTTCTGTGAGAAAAGGCACTGACAAACTCAAAACAAAGTTTATGTCCCTACATAACCCATTTCCGTAGCAATTTATCATACCCAGGATGTTTCATTTAGAATTCTAAAACAATTACTTCCAACTTTAATAAAAACCGAAAGAACTGTGGATGCTGTAAATCAGGAACAAAGACAAAGTTCTGAGGAAGGGTCACCGGACCCGAAACGTTAACTTTCACTGATGCTGCTAGACCTACTGAGCTTTTCCAGCAACTTTGTTTTTGCTTACTTCCAACTTTAAACCTGTTTCTGGATATGAAAATTAATGGATACTCTCTGATCATCCCTTGTCTTCCCATTGTTTTTAAGCCTTCCTTTGATGTGAGAATAGAATAATTTAAACCTGTTATGAAGGCAACTGTAGATATTTTGCCTCCACTATGAATTATGATCAACGTTTAGCAAAATTTGCACTGGCTCTCCATTTTTCATTGTGGAATTCACTTTGGAATGGCCAGAAATGTCTTGAAGAAGGCAGACATCTTGCTGTCCCCATTCATCTGCTACCTTTGTTCTTCTCTCCAAAGGGATGTGGCTTTCAAAGGTACTGTCAAAGGAAGCTTGATCTTTTAAGATCCCTCTCCCATATCAACTAGCGAGACCTGCCGTCATGCCTGAAACACAGCCAGTTAAAAGAAATGGCTTTGCAGTTCAAAAGCAAGGGGAGCAATAATTGTAGCTCCTCTTCCCCACCATAAACCCACACCTCACCCAATCCCACCTAACTGCCTGTGCAGAAGGATATCCATAACTATGGCTGCTGCTGACACATCAGAATGATTTCCCATTTTACAATGTTGGTCTGGCAGCTGCAGTCTTTTGGTTTTGAAACATTTACAAATTCCACATTGAGGTGCTGTTTTTGAGCACACATGCTTCAGCAAACTTCCCTCCCTTGTGGAGGATTTCTTATTGTCCATCCCTCTGACCATTGAGGGCCTTAGAACATCATATTGCATGACCATTCCTGACAGATGTTATGGGATCTGGATTCAATCCTGGCTCTGAGATCCTGATTCTAAAACTCCTGTGTCATATATTTCTCATGAAAAGTCAAGTGGCAACTAATTTAGCCCTGATAGTGGATTATTTAAGAACCTGTAATCAAGGAAACATTTTCATTTTTTATGGAACTTACACATATTCCTTCAAAATGCTTGAAAATAGTAAAATGAAGTATGAAGCAAGTCTCAATGAAGATAATCTTTTAAAACATAATGTCAAAATGATTGTTTTTTGCTCCATCTGAAAATCTGACTGCAATGTTCAGAACAGGTGTGCTTGAGCAGTATACTCACAAGTGAAAATTCGGGGTTATTGCCAGTTCAGTCTTAGAGATTTGCTCAAATAAATAACTTCAGGGATGAATATCAAGTATCAAGGAGACTTGTGTATTTTGTAGTTACACAAGTAACTCAAGTAAGGTGAACATTTTCTTGACCACATAAATAGTTTGCACTGAGATAAATTGAGCCTCTGCAGACAAACATGGAAGGCACTCCCAGCATTTGCCTGCAGGTGTCCAACTTCCCACTGTGATAGCTTTTGGTGATGGTATTGTATCAGCATTTATCAGTGAAACACCCAAAAGGAAATGAAGTCTTGACTATAGAGAGCTAACTGTAAGGGTGTCATTATAGTTTATGGGTGATATGTGAGAATGTATAATCAGGTTCTGGATTCTTCCTTTCAATTCTGTCTCCATCATGTTGTTTTCATAGAATCCTTCCAGTGCAGCTATAGGACATTTGGTCCATCCAGTCTGCACCAAACCACTGAACGGTATCCTACCCAGGATCATCCCTCCACCCTATCCACATGGCTAATCCATCTAGCCTGCATTTCCCTGGACACTACAGGGCAATTTATCATGTCTAATCCACCTAACCTGCACGTCTTTGGACTGTGGCAGGGAACCAGAGCATCTGGCAGAAACCCATGTAGACATGGGGAAAACATGCAAACTCCACACACACACAGTCACCCAAAGCTGGGATTGAACCTGGGCCTCTGGTGCTGTGAGACAGCAGTGCTAACCACTGTGCCATTGTGTCGCCCAATGCAATGCTTACAGCTAAACTCACTTGCAAAACATTTTCATTTAAAGTGCCTGGGCACAACCTCTCCCAACAGATTCCTTGTCCTGAATCTCCTACTTGCTTACTTAGTCATCATTCTATCCTCTTCCCACTTTCCCAGTCATAATCCTGGCCACCCCACAGTTCCCAAAGTTTTCTTTTGTGTCACCCCTTCTGCCTGGCCTCAGACCGGAGACTTTGTTTCCCTTCTGAATGAGCTGCAGCACATTATTTTTCATTGAAAGATCGAATTTTGCTGTACTTCAGACTGTTTTTTACAGCTACATGCCTGGCTTCAAATAACCGCACTCACAATCAAATTTTTAATCCGCACTTAGTATAATTGATCAGTGATTCCAGTTATTCAGAGACTATGACAATTTACAGAGCTAGTCTGTAATTTCTTAAATTCTATTTTATTATTAATAACAAACAAGGAAAATAGTTCATTGATTACTCTCTTTATAAAGCATTACACATGGGAGCTTTTTCCACATGATGATTGCCACAGCATCACCACAGTCACCAAAATATTTAATAAAGCTTGAAAATTCTTATTTTCAAGGATTTCAGCATGCAACTAAAGCCATTAGTAGGTGGCTCAAGTTAGTCTCTTTGCACATCTGCTTTTAGTCACTATTTTTATTCAATTTTCATTTTGTTAACAAAATTTTGAATTAATTCTTTTGCATTGCCTAGAGATGTCAGTCATTCAATGATTCAATCCTCAATCATGCTCGATAAAGCACTTTCTTATACATGAGTCTCCACAGCAGCTCTACGGAGGCAGCCAAGTCCTCACATGCAGAAACCATGACAGCGAATAGAACTTTTTCAGAGTCTCCAGCCTGTATTCGAGTTTAATGAGGGCCTCTGACATCACTGACTGATGTTTCCCTCCTTGCCTCTGCATCTCCAATGTGTCTCCTTTGACTGAATCCAGAGGTGTAGCATGGGAGAGTGCAGAAATCTGGTCTCCAGCAGACTGTTAAGTGTCAGAGATCTCTGTATTGTGTCTTCCGCTGTCTGTGGACCTGCATCGTGTCTTGGTCGACAGCCTGTAACTCCAAGCCTAATCTCAAACCTATCTCCACTGAGGACAGTGTCTCTGTACTGGAGGAGTTGTTCATCCTCTGAGGTTTCCGAAGGTTCATCCTCAGAGGCGATGGTGCTGGTGCTTCAGCCGGAGGCTCAGGAAGAGGTGGATGATGGGGAAAAGACTGCTTTTTTTTTGGTATTACAGCTGTTAGTTCCTGGAATGGGAAAAAGCTGAAATTAGCTGCTGCCCATGCATGCCTCCTTGTCTAACCAATTTCTCACTGTCTGCACAACTGACAACAGTAGGTTGGAGGTATCTTCATGAGCTTTCTGCACAGGTCCAATCTCCCCATCAGCACATATATTGCCACAGCCATCCTCTGCCAGCTTTGTGACCTCCTTGTCAAAAGGGGTGAAGATGTGAATAACTGGCATCCTCCACTAGTAATGAAGCACTTCCTCCTCTCAAGGGCATTCTTCTGAGAAAAGAAGGGGTTGAGTTCACCCACTGCAAAGGGTGATAGAACACTTAATGAACATTCACAGCTAAACCAGGATCTGAGCACTCCACAGTACCTGATGAACAAGCGCTTGGAAAGTGGTAGAATATTAACAGCATATGGCAGCTGTCACAGCTTTAATTCACATCTAATCTGACATATCTGTGCACTGACATGGGCAGACTGAGTGATGCCCCTAACAAGTGTCAGCTTGCAGTGAGTGGATGGTGTCACATACCCCTCTAGAGCACAGGAAATTAGTCATCCTCTTCCTGCAATGGATCCAGGTACTTTTATGAAGTCCCTGAATGTAGCAGTGAACTGCTTTGGTCAGAAGCCTTCTGCAGCCATCCCTGGGGAAGTGGTTCTCCCACTTCTCCTGGACAGCTTGGAGTAGAGATCTTGCTGAACAAAACTGCAAGTTTCTTTATGCTGTGAGAAATCTCCTGCACAAATGGGGCACACCAGCAGAGGGTGAATGATCCTCATGGCTTGGAATGAGGGAATCCCTGTCTGGGTGACCTTCAAATATGGATTTCCAGACTTGGCCCTGGAACATCCCAGCGAAAGTGAGAACACCCTGCCCACCCCTGCCTCGTAGGATCTGCCATTCTTTTCTCCACTACTAAAATGACTTGCATACACAATCAACTGAAAACTATGTGATCACATGGGAAATTCCTACCAATGCCTAAGCAGAAATGACTCCCGCTTCCATGCCCACCTCCAGGCCTGGGCTCCACAATGAAAGATTGCGTACATAGATTCTTTAACCTCAGTATTTATGGAAAGGCAGGGAAGGCAGAGAAGAAGTCAAAAATGCTACCATAAGTTGACAAAGCTGAGTCACGACAGTCCCAATGAACTCAATGAACATCTGACCAGCAGGTGAGAATTTAGTGTAGTTACTGTTCTCTGAACTATTTATGTAATCTCAAACAAGGCACATGAGTGGCTTAATTTGCTCTGACCATTAAAAGAAATTAGTGCTCACTGGAAAGAACAGGTTCCAATGTTATTCATTCAGCAGAAATTTTTGCCATGGTAGAGTTCTCCAGATAAAATTTTCTTTACTTTATCTTGTTCCTTTGAGTGGATGAAAGAACACTTGCCAGAAACTGAAGGATTCTTCTTCAAATGTGCAGATCAGGCATTGGCAACATCATCAAGCTTAGTTATTTATTTGATTTGAACCAGATGCCTGTACATTTCAGCCATTTTGGCTTTTTCACTAGCAATAAAACAATTCAAAAGACCTCGGATTGAGCAGTAAGAGAGCTCCCCCAAAGTCCATGATGATACATCACTCTCCCTGTGGCTTAGTCATTTCCTTCCCCTGATCACAAGCCCCTCCTTAACCTCTTACTGCAACTTTTCTGAATTCCAATGGTCCTTGGTGGCATTGCCTCATATTCCACTACCGCTTTCTGCGGATTCTGGCAAGAAACTGATTATTCTATGCTGATAAAGTAGAGAACCTCCAAAATTAAAAGCTGACTGGGTGGAGACACTTTGATGCTCTCCACATCCTCCACCATACCACTCTGAATTAAAATAGGTTTACCTATAATTCTACCCAAGGAAACTAGCTGCAATGCTTACCAATCCACTGATTTGTTCATTTTCTTTTCTGCATGTCAAACAACAATTAACAGGAAATATCCAAATTTTCTCAGGATTCACATGTCACATACTGCATTTCTATCATACAAGTAAAGCATGTGTAAGACCACTGGAGAAGCACAGCTGAGCCCAACAAGTTGATAACACATATTTGCTGAACACTTTGAAAGAAATAACAGTCGCCAGCAGTGTGGAAGGTGGAAGGGTCAAGAGTTCAAGATCCAATGAGTACAGGCAAAGTGGCTCCTTCTAGGACCTCACTGTTGAATGATGTTAAGGAAACCCTGCCTTAATTGGAACCCAATCTCAATATGTCGCAACTCCTGGAAGGCAGCTACAGCTAAGGCAGTGCATCTGAACAATACCTCACAAAACCTTTGAAGCAGCAATAAACATCAATTGATTAGCTGGTGTACTGTCACCCAACTTCACACTGTCCTTTCTCTTCCATGTTTTCAGCTAGAGATTCAATTAACTGGTCAGGGCCTTCCCTGTCTAGAAAGCACCATTGACTCAACGTAGATTACATTTGATTAGCAAAGGTGATGTTGTCTTGACAACAAAAGTGTTAAAGCATCCTTAATATTTATATAGCATCAGGCCATAAGCCAGGAACCTGCCCTAATCCAGTTTTAATTAATAAACTTACTCACAAAGATGCTACAGAATGGCTGGCATGGGAAGAATTAAAATAAATCATATGGGTGCAGTAGGTGGTGTTCTCGAGAGATCAGAACTGTAAATGTTGTTGGAACAGAACAGACGGAACTATGTGACTTTGCTGACTAGGAGTAGTTGATGATGACACTGGAGCTCAGGAAGGATATAACTGCCTTAGAGGGGTTATAGTGTAGCTTTAATCAGTCTGATGCTGGCTTGGATTCACAGAATTATATTTTGCAGACATTCATAAAATTTGGCTTGAGTTTTTAAATTTGAAATTTAAAGGATGATCTGGTGTTTGAAATGTGTAAAATGGTTCAGTGTGTTGATGCAGAGAAACTTATCCTGAAAGGGAGGAATCGACAATGAGAATACAAAATCTTAAAGTTAAGAAATTAGCATTTAGTGGAAAGATTGAAGAGCTTTTTTTGCAAAATAATAGTGCAAATTTGGAGTTATCGTCATCCAAAAGATTGCAGATTCTGGGACAATGAGAACTTTCCAGGCTGAGATGAAGAGATTTTTAAGAAATAGAGTCATACCGTAGTACGGCATGGAAACAGGCCCTTCGGCCCAAGCTGGTCAATGCTGACCATGGTGCCCAATCAGCTAGTTCCAACTGCCCGCATTTGGTCCATATCCCTCTAAGCCTGCCCCATCCATATACCTATCTAAATGGTTTTTAAATGTTGCTATTATACCTGACTCGACCACTTTCTCTGGTAGCCCATTCCATGTACGCATCACTCTCTGCGTGAAGAAATTGCCCCTAAAGTCCTTTTTAAGTTTTTCCCCTCTCACCTTAAACCTATGCCCTCTAGTTTTCAATTCCCCATCCTTGGGAAAAAAACTATATGCATTCATCCTACCTAAACCCCTCATGATTTTGTACACCTCAATAAGGTGTATAATGACATCAAAATGATATCAAAAGACATTGACTGAAGACAATAAGGTTGAACGACATATTAGCTATGGCTGAAATGAATGACCTACTGCTGTTTCTATGAAACCAGGTGTTTGAAATGGTATGGTCCCTCTTCATAAATGTTTCACCTCGTTGATCACAATTTTTAAAAATAGATCGTGCCAGTTAATAATCAATTTCAAGAAATGCTTATTGTTCAACTGGTGTACTGTCCAAAATTTATATTTCAACCAATACCAATGAAACAAATAATTTGGTTATTATTCAAATTGCTTTTGTGGGACCTTGCAGTACACAAATTAGCTGTTGGGCTTTTGTACATTACAAAAGTGTCTACACTTCAAAAGTATACCTTTAACTATGAGACACTTGGATCATCTTGAGAATGGGAAGCATACCATATAAATATTAATTATTTTTCCTTTTCTATTTTCTTGGGTGTACACCAAAGTGTACCCATTGATTTGATCCCGCAAATGGCATGAAAACTTTTGATTTCATTGGAAGAACATTGAACAGGTTCCTTCACAGATGGGGATTTATATTTCACTAGATTTTCCAATGACTAGCAAAACCAAATGGTCCAGTGCCTCATAGTGTAGACCCAGAAAATCCCTCTATATTTTCCCATTTTATAAAGGGTTGTGGCCAAGATATTGTGCTCATACTGTTTATTTACCACATCATAATGTAATGGCCTGATTTCATGCATTACACCTTTGAGCCATAGAGTTCATTGCATTGTTCAAGTATTCCATGTTTGATTATATTTGTCTGTTCACTGCTCACCATTTATAATCTTAGTGGAAAAAGCTTTTCATCTTGCACTCATCAAGATAATTCATGACAATTACTAATGGAAAATAACTTGCATGAGAAGAGACTGGTGATTGATTGTGAAGTGGACTTTGATTGACAGAGGCATTGCTATGGATAATGCACCAGTTAGGTGATGACTGAGAGTTAACTGCTGAGCTTCGTTTAAAATTGAACCACGCAGGTTGACTCTGATTGGATAAGGCAATGTCCTGAGAAATGACCAGTGTGTAGCTGTCACCTATTTTGTTGAATTGAAACAGGGCAGTGCATGTTCATGTTCTTTCTGCCTGCAAAGAACAGGGCCGTTTATTAATAAATGTATTTTCCAGTACGTGCAAGTGCACCACATTGACTGACAATCCTAAACTGATTGTCCGCCTTATTCAGTGGACAGCAGGGTTATTTTGAAACTGTCTAAACACAGAATTACCTGTAATGATGAACACTGCGTTTTGAGCTTTGAAAACACAGGCTCTTTGAACTCGGTTAACCTGCTGGTTGTGAAGTGATGCAGGGATATGCTATCTGATATGATCTGTCAGGCTTTGAGATGTAGAGCCTAAATACCTAGCGTCAACCTGTCACTGCAGTTTATATACCACATTACTCATTGGTGTGATAGGCAGAACATCTTTTTGGCTTGACAGGACCATCCTGTTTGTGGTGAAAACCATTTGTGCTGTGACAGCTAGCTTCACCCTTACCTTACCTTTCCAAGGAAATCTCAGGTAGACAGGGCACTTTTTGTGACCAAATAAGGAACACTTTGTTTGTTAATGAATATCATGGAAAACACAGTGAGGAGTGATCTGATCAGAGTAGCCATTATCCTGCAGGATGGCTGTGAACAAATAAACAAAACACTCAGACAGACAGAGTAAGCAAGAAAGAGAGAGAGGCTAAACTGAGGCTAGCTGCTTTAAGCATAAGAGGAGACAGAAAATAAAGTTCAATGCTCACACAGGAATTTGCCCTTAAACTATACATACGTCGAAGGCACAAAACAAAACGGTCACGTTGTCATTCTCTTGTGTATTCTGATGTTAACCATCAGAGACTCATCTGCGAAGCAAGATATTTTAAGATCTCTTGGCCCCATGTGATTCATTATTTGTTCTACTGGATTGGAATATTGAGCTCTTTTAGTGTTTTATGCTAATTAAAGGAGTTGAACAGTGTTAATACATGTACATTTTTACTGATAGTTCAATTGTGTTATTTATTATATAATGAATAGAATACTTAGACTACTTGCATATTCCTGTCAGTGCACTAATCAAGGAGGAAAAAAAATCTTCATGTGATACCTAAGTGAACTGAAAGTTCATTAAATCCCCAATACATTTTAAACTAAATGTACTCAAGTAAAATCTATGAACAGAATCAATTGACCCCATGGAGATGAGTTTGGTGGTGGGGGACTGGCCAAATTAAAATCTGGAAAAGCAAATCAGAACGTGGGAGGTTTCATTTTCTAAGGAAATCAGCACCTGAGGGATGTAGCTTTAAAGGGCTTGGAGGTTTGGGTGGGGATGGTGGGAATGTGACATCTGACAGACACTGATATCCCTTTCCTCGACCACCTGCCTGGTTTTCTCCAACCAGTTACCCACTCCCTCAATGTCATCCTCACTTACCTGTGGCCTGGCACTCCTTGTAATTCCTGGAACTCTGGTGGGTATACTGTTGGCAGTTGTCATAGTTTCCAGGGGCACTAGACAGCAATGGAGTGCTGCTGACATCTGAGCCAAAACGCCAGGAAGATCCTGCAGCTGACCTGATGGGCACTTAATTTCAGTGTGCCTTCCCTAACAGAGGTGATGTGAGGGCCTCGCCAGGTCTTCAGCTGGCAGACAAGACCTCCATCTCCTGGAGTAAACTCTGCTCTCCGGCTTTAAATATAGCACATTTAAATATAGCACATAAATATGTGCAGAAGTAAAGACGTTCCATTTCTAACTGGCTCATGATTTCCAGGAAACAAATTCTGAAAAAGGATTGGACATGCAGTGGAAGGAAGTTAACTTGAAGCATTGCACATAAGAGTGAGGAATGGGACTGATGGCATTGTTCTATAACAAGCCAGGATGGGCTCATTGGACAAAATGTTCTCCTTCTGTATCATAAAGATGCAGTGATTCAATGAAAAGTGCATACAACATGCTGTGAACACCTATAATAATCTTTACCATATTACAGTACTGTTTGTCACATCGCAATTGCATTCATTTCTGTGTCTAATATGTTAACTTTACACCATAATTGACATTGAGTCACATATTATTGCCTATAGTATAAATATAATTTAAAATAGTGAAGACAGTGCTGCAGTGGTAATTTTACTGCACTAGTAACCCCAAGGCCCAGGCTAAGGAGAAGATGGGCTCAAAACAGCCATGTCAGTTAATGAAATTTGAATTCCATAAAATCTGAATTTAGAAGCTAGTCTAATCATGACCATGCTGCACTGTTACAAAGATCCATCTGGTTTACTAATGTTCTTGTGGAAAAGAAATCTGCCATCTTTATCTAGTCTGGCCTATCTTTGACTCCAGGTCCACAGCAATGCAGTTGACTCTTATCTGCCCTCAGAACCATTTAGTTCAAGGGTAATCTAGGGACACAACACTCATTGGCCTTGCCAGTGACAAACACATCCAATAGAGGAACAAATAAAATGTTTGTTCCAGTTTATAAATATGCTAAATGAGAATTTGTCACGTGTGAATAATTTTCTGAGTTCAAGCATCAAGCATAAACAACAAACATTTAATAACATCGAGTGACATGTATCTCCAAACAGAGTGAATGCAATCACCTAAAGCTGTAAAAGGAGCTGAATCATTGCAATGTTTATTTCTGGACTAATACAACGTGTTTTAAAAAAATGAGATGGAACTCCCTCTTCAAACCTTCCACATGGTATGACATTTAATACATGCCACAGTTGTATTGTTTGGCTGTTATTAATGATAGTTTTTTTTTCCCCTCAGAGAGATAAATGCTGACAATTAGCTTAGTAACCAAGCAAAAATAAATAAGAAGACAACAGCCTACCTGCAATTTGCCAATAGATATTTGAATCAAAGTGCTTTTGAACCCAAAGTGAGAACTAAGCTAACATACAAAACAAAGGGAACCATGCACTGATGTCATTCACAACCTTAGAGTACTCTAAAGTGTTCATAGCTGATTAAACACTATTGAAGTATGGTCACTGTTCTATTTTTATTGCTAGGCAGATGCCAATTTACATAAATTGCAATGACCAGGAAATCAATTTTTAATTACGTTGATTGAAGAATAAATATTGGCTAGAGCAGTGATGATAACTACATACTTGAATAGTGCCTTGGGATTTTTATGCCACCTAAGTGAGCCAATAAAATTTCACTTTACCATCTCAGCTGAAAAATAGCATGAACTGCACTGCCACACTCCTTCAGTACTGTACTAGGGTGACAGCCTAAACTGTCTGCTGAAGTCTCTGAAGTGAATGTACTTCCTACAACTTTCTGACTCCAAGGCAAAAGTGTCATCACTGAGGCAATGCTGGTACCTCACAGGGAATAGTTAAAAATCAATGTCACATTGTGATATGCAATACAGTAAAGTAACATTCATAGATCAGTGCAATATGGTCTCAAACTTGTTGATGTGTTTTTGCAATTTTAAGCTTTAGATATGGTTCAGCGATCGTAAGTGCTCACATTATCATTATTTTACTCTCTGCACCTGGATAACTTTACTTGCTCAGTATGGAAGACATTCACGTGAGCCCAGGGATTAAATAAATACTCCTCCTTACAGAGTAATGGAGTCATATAGCATGGGAACAGACCCTTCCGTCCAACTCCTCCATGCCGACTATGTTCCCAAACAATACTAGTCCCACTTACCTGCGTTTGGCCCATATGCCCCCAAACCTTTCATATTCATGCATCCTGCACTTCCTCTGGCAGTTCGCTTCGTACACAAATCACTGTCTGTGTAAAAAAGTTGCCCCTCATGTCCTTTCTGAAGCTTTTCCCCCTCGCCTTAAAAAATGTGTCCCCTAGTTTTGAACTCCCTCACTGTAGGAAAAAGACCCTTGCTATTCACCTTATCTATGCCCCTCATGATTTTATAAATATCTATAAGGTCACCCCTCAGCCTCCTATGCTCGAGTGAAAAAAAGTCCCACCCTATCCAGAGATAACAAGGTAACAAAGAGGTGGGGATGGAACCAGTAAAGGTGAGTGTAGGTGGGGAGGTAGGGTGAGGATAGGTCAATCGAGGGAGGACGGCTCCATCCCCGCCTCTTTGACCTGTCTGTCTCCTCTCCACCTATCTGCTCACTTATCCATCTTCCATCCGCCTCCCCCTCTCTATTTATTTCAGATTCCCCTTCCCCTACCCCATTTCTGAAGAAGAATCCAGACCCAAAACGTCAGCTTTCCTGCTCCTCTGATGCTGCTTGGCCTGCTGTGTTCATCCAGCTCTACACCTTGTTATCTCAGATTCTCCAGCATCGGCAGTTCCCACTATCTCTTTTTTATTTTAACCCCACCCTATCCAGCTTATTTTTCTAACTCAAATCTTCCATTCCCAGCACTGTCCTGGTAAATCTTTCCAGAATCCTCTCCAAATTATTAATATCCTTCCTTTAGCAGGTGACCAAAAGTGCACACAGTACTCCAGAACAGACTTCACCAATGTCCTATACAACCTTAACATGATGTCCCAACTCCTATGCTCACAGGTCTGAGCGATGAAGGCAAGTGCGTTAAATGCCTTCTTAACCACCCTGTCTACCTGTAATGCAAATTCAAAAGAATTATGTATCTGAACCCCTAGGTCTCTGTTGAACAGACTACTCAGGGTACTACCATTAATTGTAAAAGTCCTGCCCTTGTTTGTTTGACCAAAATGTAATACCTCACATTTGTCCAAATTAAACTCCATCTGCCATTCTTTAGCCCTTTGGCCCAATTGATCAAAATCTCTTTGAAATCTCAGGAAAGCTTCTTCACTGTCCACTATACTGTCAATTTTGGTGTCATCCGCAAATTTACCAATCATGCCTTCTATATTCTCATCCAAATCATTTATATAAATGAGAAACAAAAGTGGACTCAATACCGATCCCTGTGGAACATCGCTGGTCACAGGCCTCCAGTCCGAAAAACAGTCTACCACCACTACCTTCTGTCTCCTCCTGTCAGCCAATTTTGCATCCAATTGGCAAGCTCATCTGAATCCCATGTGATCTAACTTTATTAATTAGTCTACCATGTGGAGCCTTATCAAAGCTTTACTAACGTCCATGTAAACAATGTCTACTGCTCTGTCCTCATGAATCTTTTCTGTTACTTCCTCAAAAAACTCAACCAAGATTGTGAGACTCAATTTCCCTCACTCAAAACCACACTGCCCATGCCTAATCAGTCCTTGCCTCTCCAAATGCATGTAAATCCTATCTTTCAGAATCACCTCCAACAACTTACCCACCACCGACATCATGCTCACAGGTCTATAGTTCCCCGGTTTCTCCTTACAGCCTTTCTTAATAAAGGCACAACATTAGCCATCTCCAGCCCTCTGCCACCTCACCCATGGTTATAGATGATACAAATATTTCTGCTAGGGATCCTACAATTTTTTCCATAATTTCCCACAACATGTTGGAATTCACTTGATAAGATCCCAGAGATTTATCCACCTTTATGTTTTCTAAGACCTCCAGCACTTCCTCTTCTGTAATGTGAGCTGTTTTCAAAACATCAATATTTATTTCCCCAAGTTCTCTATAGTTCTTATTTTTTCTCTACAGTATAAACTGACACAAAGTATTCATTTAGTATTTAACTTGCTGGTTAGGTCACATGTTTTCATATAATCTTCTTTCAAAGACAATATAATAAACCCTTCACTGGACCACAACTTAAGCTACAAGCTGCCAAACAGGTTTATTAAGTAGCAAATGGATAAGGGAAAAAAAAGTAAGGTCACACTGCAGAACTGCATAGGCAGATCTAGTCTTTCTCAGATGATTATACATGAAATCAGACTGCTCTTTTTTCCAAATTTCAATGTGAACTGGATCTGGTTCTTTAGTGTTTGGCTTTATATTCGAGGAGATGTTGTCATTTGTTGAAAGCTCATGTCCTGTCACTGATCATGTCAGTTAAGACAACATATGATGAAGGAGCTACGCTCTGAAAGCTTGTGTGATTCCAAATAATCCTGTTGGACTATAACCTGGTGTCATATGACTTCTGACCATGTTAGTCATGGTCAACTGAAACAAGTTAAACAAAAGTATCAGAGCTGATTTCTCTTCTTCCTCATGACCTGGATGAGATGCACATAGAAAGTCTCCAAAGCTAATTGCCTAAGGAGTTCTCATGCCCACAAATGAGACAGAGATTTCTCAGGTCTTCAGCAGTAATAATATCTGTTCAGCTGGTGTTTCCAAGATCAACAGCCGAAAAGGCTACACTATGTCTGATCCATTGTGGAAACAGAAATAGAGAACTCACCTTCAGAGTGGACACAAGTTTCCTGTTCAGACCTGAGTGGGAGTACTGTATACTAAAGACTTTCTGTATTATTGATCTATTTATCTCCTATTGTGGTCATGCCTGAGAGTCTTGCAACAACACAAAGGGGTCAGAGATCCAATATAAAGCTCTATTTTTACACTACTTTGTGCTCAGGTTATGTGTTTTTCGGGTGATAAAACAAAGGAAGATTGTCCCTGTCTCGATTTACCTATAGCCCGCAGGATTATTTGCCTAATTTTAATTGTGCAAATTATATATCTGCCTGACTGTTAACACTACTGATCCTGATTAAACAATCTTGCGGTCAGATTAAATTAAATCATCCATAGGAGATTGCTGAATATTGATGTAGTTGCAGAACTCTTGTACAAGCAACAACTTAAAACAATTATTGCACCAGAGCAGAAAAAACATATCCCCTTAAAATTCAAGCAGAACATGCCAAGAAAGGTACTCGTCCCATGTTTAACTGGACTCATTAAGATAGATCATTTAATCTTTAAGTGAGCTCAGCTGACCTCAAGCAGCACTTAATGTCTCTATATGTAGATATCATTAGTCTCCATTGTTGTGAATGGCAAAAATGAAAAAAAATTGCAACATTCGATGCCATTTCTTAATTATCTCTTTTATTTTAGGAATTTTTGACGATTTTTCCATAAAAGGAATTTGGAAAACATTACTTTCGACCTTGATCTTTCTGAGTAAAGGATACTTGCACATGTTTTGAGCAGGGGTGGTTAACTTGCTGTTTAAGTTGTTTTCTTCAAAGTCCATAAGTAAATTGTCAGTTTGACCTGCTAATCAATAAACTTCTTCATTCGTTACATAAGGAAGCCTGTAGTGAAGGCTTTCACCTCCAACAGAGTGTACAGGACAACAAACCAGAAGAAGACCTATAAAGACATAGACCTAGAGAAGGCATTTTACTTTAGGTGCAAGAGAATATTTGACCAGGATACTTGAATGCAGCAACGTAACTAAAAGGAATTTTATTTAACTCTAGTAAAGAAGGCCTATTCATGAGGAGATTCAGAACATATTAATTTTGTATTGTTATTTTGTATTCTCACTCAAAGGCAAGTTGCTTTGATTTAGCTCAGTGCATCTGGTCATAATTCTTGCTACATACATTTATTCACAGTGAAATAAAACAACTTATTGATTTATAACAAGCTTCAGCTGACCCAATGTTTTCTCAGTACAAGTTCAGAAAGAATACAGAGTTATTTATCTACATGCAAATAATGTGACTACCAGTTCAGGTCACAAAGAAATAATATTGCCGCTCCCCTGGGTCCACTATTGTACTAATAAATATAGGGCAATCTCAGTCAATTCCCATTAAAGCAAGATGTTGAAACTACTTAGAGAAGCAATTGATGTCATTGAATCCAAACATGCATGAACTGCATTTGACTCAGTCCATCCAGGATTCAGTAGGCACTTGGGAGAATACTATCATTTCTGGCAGAAATTTGATAAAGGTAGAAATAGATTATACCTAATTGTCCACATCACTTGACTTATTACGGCCATTATAGCCCTGATTAAGATAAGGAACATCCTGCCTAGCATCTGGTTCTGTTAAGCTGTATAAGCACAAGCTAGGCTATTGTCTATGAGTTTTAAACGCATGTTTATAAACCCTACAATTACTGTGTCAAAAGGGAAAAAAAGCACAACATATCAGATAATTGTACTTCGTTATGAGTTATGCCTGTCATCTGCACAACTTAATTGTTCATATTAGCTACATAAAAGACAGGAAGTAGCCAACAATTATTTACAATTTACATAGTACCTTCAATGTTCTAAAACATCTGAAGATTTTTCCCAACGGAGCATTATCCAACAGATTTTTTGACATTGAACTACAAAAGGAGATATCAAGATAGATGACTCAAAGCTAGGTGGTTTGATCAGATCTTAGTGTTTTAAAGGAGGCAAGAAAACCAGAAAGATGAAGAGATTAACGGAGCGAATTCCAAAGTTTAATGCCTCAGCATTGCCACCAACAGTGGAGTAATTAAAGTTGGGGATGCCTAAAAGGTCAGATTTGGAGGAGTGTAAGTATCTTGGAGGGTTGCTGGTCTGAACAGAAGAAGAGTAAAACAGCAGTTGAATCAATCTACAAACTCAATGAAACATTTTAAGATAATATTGTTGCAAATCGGAATACTGAGCTGCTTTTAAACAGTTGGGGTAAAACAATTCACAGGAATTCAACAGGAATTTGTGCAAATTGCTTTTCTTTGCCGAAATATTGAAATGTTGGTAAGCTGTGCTTCAATCACATGACATGAGACACCACAATTATCCAATTTCAGCAATCTGCCTGTTTGATTTAATATTTTCTTTTGTTGCTATATCAATCTCAATTAAAAATCCTGGCTATATAATTAATTGCACAATTTTCTGGTGAAGAAAATTACAAATTACCAGTTAAAATATAAATACAATGAACAAACCATGATTCAGTGATTCAATCAATTGTCCTTCAAAAGGTTCTGATATATACAATATGAACTCAACTTAACACTTACCTGAAAGACAGCAGTTCCAATAGTGCTGTAGATTGCGGGGGGGGAGTATTGTGTTGTCTCCCATGGGGATTTCGTGGTGGGGTATCTAATTAAGCAGGAGAGTAACGGTGGGAAACTCACTTGGATCTATTTCACAAAAGCCTCTAACTTCATCAACTATAAAGGCTTGTATCATATTCACTTCAAAACTGGAAGCTCTCAGACATTTGTCATTATCCTCCCTCTATCCCCTAATAACATGCAATGTATGAATTTTATCAATTGAACCAGCATAGTCCCTATGTCAGTGAAGACTGGATCATTTGTGAGCCTGACACCAGATTCCTGAAGAAATTGCTTTACTCAGAATTCAGTTGCATCAGGAACATCAAAGGAGGACAGCAGAAATGTTTTAGGAAAGTCCTCAAAGCAAGTTGGCACATTGGTTCAGTGTTTAGCACTGCTGCCTCACAGCATCAGGGATCCAGGTTTGCTTCCAGCCTTGGGTGACTATCTGTGGAGTTTGTACATTCTCCCTGTGTCTGCATGGGTTTCTGCTATTTCCTGCTGATTCAAGAAAGCCCTTGTTTTGTGACTGACCAAAATAGGAAAGGCTCATTCAGAGAGCTACTGAATACATCAACAGACTCAATTGGAAACTTGTACAGGCAGAGTTGATGCATCATGGGGAATGCACAAACCTGCAAGCAACCCATCTTTTCAGCCCTACAAGCATCACCTGTCCTCTGCATGTGGCAAAGTCTGTAGATTCTATATTAGTCTTCGCAGCCATTTCAGAATTCCACCAAACTGGAATTAAAACAGGTCATCTGTGATCCTGTATCTCAAAGAAGAAAGAGAATAATGCAGTCACACAATTGTGTGTCATTCCACCTCATTTTTGCTGGGGCAATTTGATGTAACATAAACTAAATACTTCTGCATGTGTCCACTGATTCAATAATATATCTCCTTGATTTCCAATGTACAAACATTTCCAAGGTATGGTGCTGGGTAAAGTCCAAGAAACATTAGGCTACAATTAGACGTTAATATGTGCTTCTTGGATTCTTGTGCTTCTTGAGTAATTCAACATTAGCTAAGGTTCCACTTTCCACGTGCAGCTTGATTTTAACCAGCAGCACCATATGTGCAAGTGAATGCTTCCTTTCCTGACAAGAGCTGCATCGTTTTAATTTCAAAGCAATCCAGGTGCTAGCACTTTTCAATCCACTAAGGTAAATTTCTGGATGATTCTTTGAACTTGAAAGCTGGAATCTTCTGGATTTACAAAAATCTCAGGCACCAGGAACCTTCTGTGTCATAAGGATATTTTCTAATCAACCTGTTATTATACACCTCTGCACGAGGTGGAACTTGAATCCAGGTCTCCTGGCTCAGAGGGAGGGATACTACCACTGAATCACAAGAACCTTCTGGGTTATAAATCTTCTTGCGTCTGAGTTTCTTGCTGCAATCTCACAGGAAAAGGTAAATTAATAGGCTGCAATCAAAAATGCCAAACAACTAGGAATGGTAGGTTGGGCTCCAGTTTATGGATAAATAGCTGATGGTTTATAGTTTATGGATATGGCCACCAGCTATAATCAAGCTGAAAGGCCAGTTGTAGGGGCAAAACCATGATGGAGAGTAATACTTCTCACAGAGGATGTAATTGAAAAGTCTCATTATTTAATGCAAAACCTGTAAAATGTACATAAAGTGTCATTTATACCTTTACTCTAAGGGCAGCTAGTGAACGTATGTGGAAGGATCTATGTTGTGGTGATATCAGATCACATGGTACTGGATTCTGACCCTGTAAGGCTTCAGCAGCAGGCCCTCTCCTATCATGCCTTTACAAACAATTCAGTTCAATGCAGTCTGTTAAAGTTCACTCAAAATTTTCGCATCATACTTCTACAAAATCGATTCTAGTCTAACACTGAGTCTACAGACACAATGGACTAATTGGACTTCTTCAATGCTGAAAAATGTTTTTTATTCATCAACAAAGTTTCACTTAGAGTCTTCTAAATATTTTCAAAGACTAAAATATCTTTCACAAAATGCCACTGTCATTGACTCACTCTGCTCCCTTTTGTATTGCAATCGTAATAAGACCTGACACTGCAGCTGCAAAATATGATGATTTGTAGGTTCTCAAAAGAACCAGCAGCATTTTTTCTGCTGCCTGCTCCAAAAATGTAAGAAGAGTGTCCACTCTTGCCCATTCCTGATTTTGCAGCACGTAGATCACAAATTGTCTGCACTGCCTCCAGATTAATTCTAAACATCTTCAAACCACACCTAATTTGTTTTGGTTCTTGTAAGGTTTCAGGACAAAACAAGACCATTTTTTTAAAAAACTGTAAAATGTTGAAAGCAATGAATAATGTTATTTCTTCAAGTAAACTCAGCTAGCAATATAAAAATCGTGCAAGTAACAATGTGGCCACCTAAAATATATAAAACGATGAATAGTTTGTTCAATTATTGTAAGCCTGACCCATGCACTGCTCAATCTCCAAGTATCATGGAAAATGCAAATAATGTAATACACAACCATAATTTTTTGTGGTTAAGACGTATGATACAGAGAGTGCCTGCTTGTACTAACCATATGATAAATTCCGACTGTACATGTTCATCTCTGCCTTATTTTTTAAAAATGCACATAAGCATTGTAATTTTTAGAAATTTTAAAAAAGACTTAATTATTTAACAGTTTTTTTTACACTTACCTATACATTGTTTTCTTTGTTTATTTTTAAGGGCTGATAAGGTTCTTATCATTCTTTATTTCAGTTTATTTCAGCGATTTTAGTGCAAAATATGCTCCTGGTGTCAGTAAACACAACCTAGGATATAAAATGTGGCACGATTTCTCCAGAAAGATCAGCAACATATGCTATGAATGTACTCAGTAGGAGGAATTTAATGCCCTCTCCCATGGTCAGTTTGGTATTGGGGACTTTTTAATCATGGAGGAGTGTGGCAAATAGAGAGTCCACACCTTCCTATCTCCAACCAGATTAATTCTGCAGTGGAAAGGGAGCTGGACAACTTTCCTACCCCACAGCCAATTTTGGCTCTTAAATGAACAACTAATATTCAGTCAGAATGAGTACTCACCATGCTGGGAGCCTGAGAAGCAAACCAGGTTGGGGTTGCTTTAAGTCTCAAGAATCCCTCCGTCAAAGGCAGTCAGCATTTGAGTGAGGCATCCAATATTGAAAAGGGGAGGAGCTGCCAGGAGACACTCCCACACCCTTGCTTCTGCCGCCCAGCGACCCTGACCCCACAACCATCTTCCTGCCATCACTCTCTTGTGCCTGGGTCCATCCACACTCCTCAGCTTTGAGTAGGTGTAGTACCAGCAGCAACCATCAGCTCCCTGGTGGTTCTGCCATTCTGTGAAGACCTGCCAGACTCTGATCGGCCAACAGGTCTCTGCAGAAGAGAATTCTACTCCCAGGGTCACTGATCTGGGGGAGAAGCCCTTCACTCCCCTATCCAGCACCACTTAATTCAGCAGACTTCCCCCATGGAGGAAAAACAGGACTCTCACCAGCTGCCAAGATCTCAGTCACCTCCAATAAATAGTGTCCTGTCTCCTCACACTACATGCCAGGCACTAACAAATTGTCTCAATGCTAATGGCTCAATTTTTCCATTATCAGTCTGCTTCCAGTTGAAACAGTTGATCCCGACCAAGTGTTGCAGACTGGCACATTCTAAGATCCAGGACTGCGTGCTGAGGGACACTCTAAAGCTTGGGCAGCTGCTGCCAAGGTGCAGTGGGAAAAGATGACCGTTTTAAGGTCTTTCTGCCAAAGTACAATGGGCATCCGTTCAGTTATCAGACCCTCCTGATGCCTCGGATACTTGTAAATGCTTCCTAGTAACAAGCATAATTAAGAAATGCCTTTCGATTGGTTGTAACTATCAACAAACTCAAACCCCAATGTTTGTTTTCTTTCCTGTACGTAAAATTTGTACAGATCTGAATGGCTTTCATAGCTGTGCATGTACAAAAAGATTTCCTCTTTTATGAATCAACTTTTGCAAAAATAAAATCTGCATTATTAAAATGAATGCTCTGAAGAAGAGTCATACCATTCTCAAAACGTTGACTGTCTCTCTCTCCACAGATGCTGCCAGATCTGCTGAGTTTCTCCAGAATTTTCTGTTTGTATCAAAATGAATAACTGTTTGAAACATATTTCACTTTGTATTTTAAGTGGAGTGATGTCACTACAATTTCAGATCTTAAGACAATAGATTAGGCACATTACAAGATATATCATGGACATAATCTTCAGGTATGGCAGCACTGAGGCTCTGCAGGATTAATAATTTAGAAGTCTGGACTATTAACTTAAGAAGTCAAATTCCACCACAACAGCCAGCAATACCCACATCCCATGAAATTAGAAAGGCAAAAAAAATCAGCAAAATAACTAAATCTGAAACAAAAGACAAGTATCAATAACAGTGACCATAAAACTAGTTAATTGCAACAGAAACCCTCGGTCAGTATTGTTCTTTATAGGGAAAGAAATCTGTACCCATTCTGGCTCATGTAGGGTCCCAGGCTCATAATTAGTTAATGGGCTTAACTTCACTATATTTTGGCTAAGTGTAATTTTGGTTGAGTTTCATGGGGAGTTTCTCTCCACAAGGCCTAGCAGGTTTTCTTACACAATCATCCCAAAATCACCTCAATAACTACCAACTATGACCTTATGGCACTTCTCTCAATCTATGCTAACCCGATTCTCCAACTCACTGGTGAAGAAGAGCTTGCCACTGCCACTATATCCCAAGACGAGCTGGCACTTGTGCCAAATGTAAATCGCACTGCGCACCCGCTCAAGCACTGGCAATCCAGAGCTGCTGTGCACAGCCCCTGCCACACTGATAAAGGGGAGGTGGCACCCAGCTTTACATACTGGGACCTGGAGCTCCTTCATGATGGAAGGGGTGGGCAGAGGAGGGACATCATTTCCTGTAGGATCACCAGTTGTGGCCATACCACTGACAGTGTCAGCCTGCGTGCAGGTCACCACCTTATGTCAGTGTTGTGTCAGCTGCCAGAAGAATGCCCAGCACTGCCACAAGAAAGCCATGAGACTTTCCGCTCCACCAGGGTTTCACTGCCACTATCTTCTCTCTGTGACCTCAGCTACTGCACACTTACCCCACCAAGGCTCAAGTGCTACTATTCTCATTATTACCTCTTGCCTTCCTTGCTTTCGCCTACAGAAACCGCCCCCACACTACCACACACTCTGCGCTGCAGAGTTCTCACCTCACCAGTCTTCCGGGCACCAGCACTAAGAACTGTGCTACCCTCTTCTCTCGGTCCAAGAGAAAACAGCCCATAACATGGCTGAAAGAGGGAGGATGGATGTTGGGGTGTCCAACATTCAACTCCACACTCGCTATACAGAAAGGATCTTGGCCTGTACTGAAAATGATCGGGACAGCTCCTGGGGAAACGCTGAAACATCCATGCCCAGGGAACCAAATTAAAAGCAGCATCTATTGCTCTGCTGGCTTCCCATTACCTTCAATGTGGATCTTAACATGGCACAACCTCCACCACATGGTCACAGCATTCTCTCTTTTGGGTCTTGTAGGTAAAAGCTGCATCTCCACAGAGCAGCAATCAAAAGACCACCTCTGAGGAAGAGAGCACAGACGTCTCAGAGAAAGCACTGGCAAGGCTGTTTGCTGTACCATTCACCAACTCGGATACTGACACCAGCTCAAGAGCACCTGAGGGTGAGCAGTTTACTGCCATGTCTCACAGCTGGTCGAGGTCAGCTCGATGCCCAGGTCAAGGAACACTGCCAGAGACCAGGCACCTGCTCACCCCAAGCTGTAGAGGACCCTTCTCGACCATGCACAGGCAGACACAGGAGTAGCAAACAGACTTGTTGGAGAAACTTTATACACTACAATGCTTTGGCATGCAAGCATCCGGCTTCGTCCATGGACAGGTTGGCATCTAAACAGCCAGTATAGCAATCTAAAACCAAAATATTGTGGATACTGGAAATCCGGAACAAACACAGTAAAAGATGGAGAAACTCATTCTGCCAGCATTTGTGGAGAGAGAAACAGTTCCTAAGAAGAGTGTTTCAGGACTCGATTTTCAATGACACAGGTGCTGCCAGAACCTGCTGAGTTTCTCTTTGCCATTGGTCCTCAGCAGCAGGGACCAAA
Source organism: Rhincodon typus (assembly GCF_021869965.1). Classification (NCBI taxonomy): domain Eukaryota; kingdom Metazoa; phylum Chordata; class Chondrichthyes; order Orectolobiformes; family Rhincodontidae; genus Rhincodon; species Rhincodon typus. The sequence goes on along the minus strand of NC_063333.1, from coordinate 59,877,709 downwards.
GACCTTGACTTCACTTCATGTCACCCTTTTTAACAAGGACACAGGGTGGTGGCAAGAGCTGCCCAGCTGGAGGAGGAGCCACATATAAGCCCTCCGAAGCCTTCTCTCCAGAGGTGGCCAGCTCTTCCATCTGAACCCTGCCTGCCACCCTCAAGCCTTTGGAAACTCAAACCAATGAGTTGGGGATAGGGGGCATTTGCCTCTGGCATGGAGATATTCAGTGTATCTGGGCCCTCTGGACAAAAACGCCCACAGTGTTAGCCGGCTAGACCTTCAAAGCTAACAGTCTCCACTGTTGGGCAGGTTCCCTCTACCTCAGCTGCAAACAACAGGACTGCGCCTAGAACTGATGGAAGGGAGAAAATGAAGAAATCTAACTGATGTGCACTGGTGTCATGGGTACGAATCACTACAAATAGTCCACCATATCTGTACATCTATGTTTATTTTTCACAGTTAGATGTATCTATGAGACTCCGGGCAAGCTACAAATGCAATTTTGCAGGGGCTGGAGCTACCATTCCTATACCTCAATGTTTTCCATTGGCCAAGGTGTGGAGTGAGCCACTGCTACACCATGTGCAGGTGATGGGGAAAGTGCAGCTGACTACCAGCATGGTACCTAAGTTCCAACTTTCTAGTTGTCCAGACATTGCTGTTGCTTCACAGGCATTCGTGGGGCTCACTCCTTGTCCTGCACGTTGAAAAATGTTGCCCCCTAAAAGGGTCACTGGACCCAAAGCATTAACTCTGATTTCTCTCCACAGGTACCGGCAGACCTGCTGAGCTTTTCCAGCTTTTTTTTTTCTTTGCCCCCAACAAAGGCCTCATCTGACTTCTCACACACTTCCGCCAGATTCCCTATTATACCCACATCATTCAGGCTCCTATAAGATTCTACCCAATGTTTCAGGTCCATGACCTTTCATCAGAAACTCTCTCCATAGATTCTGATGTGCTGAGTATTTCCAGCAGTTTTTGTTTTTATTTCAGATCTCCAGGCTTTCACAGTATTGTTTTATTTTTTCTTTGGAATAAATAGATTAAAGAAAAATAAATGAATGAATGGCTCAATGAACTTACAGTTATATAGTACTTTACATAAACTCAGTACTTCCACAGGTATTTCACAGAATTTGAAGTACTTTTGAAGGTTAGTCACTGTTGTAAAGAAATATAGCAGCTAATTTGCAAAAAGAAAGGTCCCACATACAGCAATATGATAATGGTCAGATAACGTATTCAGGAGCCCCCAGGACATCTTTAAAACAGATGAATCTTGACTCAACTATTCCATGCTGTGCATAAGTCTGAAAAGAAAAGAGATTATTCAGGTATCAGATGAATGAATTACTGTTTATATGCGTGCCTATGTCTTTATCATTGATGTTGTGGACAAGACTGGCACATTATTAGTCAAATAAATTGTGTTTGCAGAGACATGATGTATAACCCTGGAGATAAGGAAGGGGTTGATGGACATAAAATGTCATTGATATCACTCCCAACCTGATGTCCACCTTTGTGTATAAACCCTCACTGCACAAACACAAAGTGAAATTATATCCTGAGGTTCTACCTGTTCCTGGAATTGTAAAGGATGGGTTTGGCCCAGAATACACCAAGTATTTAGACTACACTGTGCCACCTGTCCTTTGTGGAGAAGTTTATGCAGTAAAACATATGAGACCACAAGTCCATCTGGCAGTGGTTAACACAGAACATCCTAGAGACCTAGCAGGAAAAAGAGATGGTGGATCCTGTTGGATCATCACTGAGAAAACTGACAAAGTAATTTGGCAAAATGCCTTATCACCAGAACTGATAAATCAAGATGTAGTTTGACGAATGCTGAGAAAGGTTCTTCACATCAGATCCTTCCTACATGCCTGAAATCTCATTCCTTTGACATATCACCTTTGATGTGGCTGTAATGGGAAAGAGATTTTTATCCAACTCTTTGTAGAATGTGCTTTTCTAAGAAGGTCTGGGGAGAGTTATAGTATTTTTTGATGAGGTTCATTCCGAACGGCTCTGTGGTACATATCTCTGTGCTGTACGAGCTAATGCACACCAAGACAAACATCAACTGCAATCAACATGGTGAAAGATGCTCTTCGGTCTGCCCAAAACATGCTCTTCTTCCAGTACAAAGCACTATCCTTGACTGAGTTTTGCAGACTGGTGCATTCCAAGGTCTAGGGCAAAGTGCTGATTTATGTACGACTGCTGCAGAGGTACAATGGGGAAAGATTGCTATGTCAGGCTTCTAGCCATAGTAGGATCTATTGAATGGAAAAGGGATTTACATTTGGTCATCAAGAGTGTTGAAACTGTATTGAGCCATCCCACAGAAGAACATCATGTATAAACATTTATTTCTACTGTACACCTGAAATTTTCAACTTAAGATATTTTGCCATTGGGCTATATGCTTGACCTGTAATGTATATTGCAAAGTATATTAGAATTGTAATATGACACCGAAGAATGGAACATGCTTTATGGTCATGGACAAACCAAAACCAAGGATGAGCTCATTCTAGAATAGAAAATTCATTATGACCAAAACTAATTATTTTAAAGTCCTCCAGGCCTAGGCAATTTGTTCGTTCAGGCCCAACACTTTTTTTTCAGTATTATTGCTTGACTAATTGTAATATCTTTAATTTCCTCAATTTCACCAAACCTGTGTTTCCCACTATTTCTGGAATTTATTTTTGTTTTTATGCCTCCCACCATGTAGACAGGTATAAATTATTATTTAACATAACTGTCATTCCCACTTTCTGCAGTATAATTCCCCCTCTCTTTGCTTGGAAGGAATCCATATATACTCATGCTAATCTCAATAAAAACCAAAAGAACACACTAATCTGAACCTGTTTACAAACCAGTAAGTGCGTGTATAATTTGTTTTTATCTCCCTTGGTAGCTTTGTCTCATATCCCACCTTCTCTTTCTTTATTATTTTGTTAATCCTCCTGATCTAAATTTTATAACCTTCCCAATCTTTAAACTTAATATTTTATTCACCAACATTTTAACCTCTTTCTTTAATCTAATACAATTTTAATTTATCTTTCAAGTAATGTTAGACCACTTTTCCCAAAGAGATTTTATTCTATCAGAGGTTCATAATCATTGTGAATTATAATTAAGCATTTAAATTTTTTTAGTGACGATCTACCAGGGGTTTTTTTTCATGAAATTTCTCAGTCAGCTCATTCTTCACACTTACATTGTTTTGCTCAAATTTAAGATCCTGATTTTAAGCATAACTATACCACTCTCAATCTCAGGATGAAATGCATCATTCAAGATCCTCTTCCTCAGAAGCTCCTTTGCTGCAAGGTTGTTAATAAACCTTGTCGCATTGCACAATTCTAGATCTCAAATAGCATATTGCATTCTGATTACCTATTCTAGATACAATGCAATACTTTAACACTATCGCTGCATAATTTAATCTTCCACTTTTGTCCTCGTTGGATCATGTAATTTTTTGAGAACATGTAAGACAGTTCAAAATGTACTGTAGCTGTTACTACTTTAAGTAAGAATTAGTATCCATGAAAGCAGCAGCAAATATTCTTCTTGAATTGCTACCATTTATCATAATATGTGCACATTCAAGGTATCAAATAGGAATTAGCTCATACTTCAAATTCACAGTACATTCCTGCACAAAAAAACTTGGCTTGGAAATCTGTTCATTGGCAGTAAATGTTTTTGAATAGTACTGAAAACATGCAATAATAAATTCTGTTTTACACCTTATCTGAATTGTTTTAACGAAGGCATTTCAACTGACAGTCAATTTCACATGAATATGTATGATTAACTCCTCCTTTGGCCCTTGCTTGTTTTTACAGAACTTTTCTTCCCTCTGTAGTGTGGAGATGCTCTGTAACAAAATGGACCAACCAAGAAAAAAGGAGTAGCAGCTAAATTCTCTATGAAGGTAGCCATCAAAAATCTGAAAAGCACTGGATAGGCAAAGTTAGCAAATTGTTGAAGATTTGGACCATCACTGTGAAAGGTTAATTTGAGTGTCCAGCAGCTAGAGACCTTTCCTCACAGTTTGAAAAAACCCATCCTTTAAAGAACCTGGCTCACTATTAGGTGAATAGGTTGTTTAAAGAAACAACAATAGTTTGTGTTTATGGCATTAGTTGCCTCGTGTTCAGGAGAGTCACTAGGCACAGGCCATTCTTGGAATAGCAGAATCCCTTCAGATTGCAGCCAGTCCTCCCACACAGGAAATCAGTCAGAAAAAACAGTAGGCTTGGTGTCCTTTATTTCAAAGTGCTAGCATCCAAACACAGCACCATTGCAAAATACACCAACATCATTCACATTAAACCATAGTCAGCTAATACTATCTTCACTCAATCTCTTCATTCAATCTTCAGTCAGTAATCCTGGGATTGTAGGCACAATAATTATAGTATAGCGTAGTAACATCACAGTCATACTTCACTGACTGCCATCTCTGAAAGCCTTTTTACATTTTATTTCTCTACGTTTTAAATTGTATTTGTATTTATTTTTAAAAGCACCAAAGATGATGACGAATGCCTAATTTCTTCATCCTCTGAAGAACGTTGACTTAAGTTTTGCAAATTTTTGGGAGGGGGTTGTTGAGAGCTTGTGGAACAATAGTAATTTAAACCTCTGGGTCAGAAGGTCCGATTTCAAGTCTTACTTCTGGATCTAATGGCCCTAGAATTGTGATGTGACATGTTCAAAACAGGTTGACTCACATTTTTTTCAGGAAGAAGAAGTGGACCCCTCTGGAGAGGAGCCTTTCAGATAAAACACTCCAACTGACACACAGCAGAATCTAAGTACTGAATAATTCTCCCTCTATTCTGTTCCAACAAATCAACTGAAAACAATCCTACACTTTGAAGTTGAAAGGAAGTGATGTCTGTATGTGGCTCATTTACTGAATTGCGCAGGCCAAAAATAGATTGCTTAGAATTATGGATGTTTGAAAATAAAAGGTACAGTTCTATTTGAACCTAGTATTTCAAATATTTTTATGCTTAATATATAACAAGAAAAATGCAACTCTGAATGGAAGAAAATTTCCATGACTCTGAAGCTTCTATTCTGTAGTTCAAAGAGTTTCCTTGTCACCCAGTAGGTTAATTATTATTCTCAATACAAATATAGGCTGTATTTTTTTGTTCCGCATACTGTATAGTCTGTGAGATCTGTACAAATGCGGGTAGTTCTCCTATAACACAAAGTTGCGTTCTTATGCGACCTCACACTATAGAAAATCATCAAAGAAAATTGCTTTACTGTACAGTAGAACGTTCGTCTTTTCCAAACAGCGTCCACTAAACATCAGTTGTGTTACAGCCAATTCACGTTAAAAGAAAACACGTGTTATAGCAGGAATACCTGTAGAATTATTCGGACACTTCTGAGATTATGTGTATATATAGGTATGAGAGGAATTTATAGGAATTGAAAGTACCATTAGATTCAAACAAAATGTACTTTTTGGATTGATCTCAAAAACATTAGGTGAACTGATCTCGGAAAAGGGATAGCCTTGTTGGGTTTCATGAGTATCTTATTCATTTAAATCAATATTGGGTTTAAATATAAGAAAAAGACCCTTAAAAAGACGAAGATTTCAATGCAAATTTAATCTGCTCCTTACCCACTTCACACTATCTGCTAATTTACGTGATTGCAATGTGCAGCAGTGCTAATCACGCTGTAGAGTGACAATACACCACCGCCAGGAATTCAAGATCAAGATAGGCTAGCATTAATTAAACTAAGCTCGTTCTGCTTAAAGCTAGCCCGCACTTCTTAAGTTATGATAAGAATACTGGAAGTCATCCTACAACTGAATCTGATCTGAGAAACACACATGAAATGCACATTATGGAAGAGAGTGGGTCTCAAGATTTTGCACTGGAAACCTTGACTGAGAATTTTGAGACAACGATAGATGGGTTCGGGGCCAGGATTCCTCACACAAAAGCTAATTTGCATAACTCCTGAAAACTGGCACGGGGTGCACAAGAGGCAATTACCCATTCAATGTGATGAAATCAGCATGCTAACTGCATGGTGCCTGGTCATTACCATGATTGAAGTATGCAACACTGTTAACCTAGTCACACAGCATCCTGACATGGAAATCTGTCACCATTACTTCACCATTGCCAGTACAACATCCTGGGATATATTCCCTAATAATATTGGAGGTGTACTTAAAGTACAATGCTCATCACCACCACCTTCTCAAGGACATCTAGGAATAGACAATAAATACAATCCTTGCTAATGATATTCATATGTGACAAACAAATAAAAAGAAAGCATGCTACTGATTGGCTGTACACCTTAGCAGGGGTCTAAATTCATAAAATTTAGCATAGATTAAAGTTAGTCTGCACTGATTAAAATCAGTTTGCACCTCTTAAAAGGAAGACATATTGTGGATTAAACAGGTGGTCAAAATCCTTCAACGTATCAGAAATATAAACAAAAGTTGCTGGAAAAGCTCAGCAGGTCAGGCAGCATCTTTGGAGAGAAATCAGAGTTAACGTTGCGAGTTTGATGACCATTCCTCAGAAGGATCAACGTATCAGTCTGGTTTGAAAATTATTACACTAATTTGAAATTGCCCTTTTTACTCTTTGATCTGCTTCTCTTCCTCCTACACTTGTGCTACTCCCCAAGAGTTAATAGAAAGAAATGTCCAGTCAATGACGCCAAAGTTGTACATCATGTGCATACCACCAGGAATCCTGACATCCATTTTCTCAGGTATAGCAAGGTTCCATCGCAGTGATCCAGGTCATGGAAATATTCTTCCAAAATGCTAATGATCCATTCTGCCCAATTTTTCTTGTCGCAGCATGACTTTCATTATATACACGCTGTCAACATATGTATGGATTATGCACAGAATCACAAGCTATATGGAAAGCCCTTGCCACCTGTAATAACTTTTTTGATAAAAAACCAAAAGAACTGCAGATGCTGTAAATCAGGAACAAAAACGATGTTGCCGGAAAAGCTCAGCAGGTCTGGCAGCATCTGTGGAGGAGAAAACAGAGTTAACGTTTTGTGTCCGGTGACCCTTCCTCAGAACAGTAGGTAGACACAGGACAAAAGTCATCATATCTGCTGACCACTGGTCATTCATTTCTTGTGGTCTCACAACAACTGGCCATTGAGGAAGTGGAATCTCTTCCATTTGATTACCTCTCATGGTTGGCATGTAGCACCAATACAGACATGTGCACAGGCACTTGCAAAGCTGCTTCTCACTCTGCCTGCTTCAGTCAGTTCTCTATGAATGGAGAAATTCAGTGACTTCACTTACATAGCAGTAGATAGCAAACTACTCAAATTTGTCAACAGGTTCATCACTCAGTTAGAAAAAAAATCCCATACAAAATGTAATTGTCATGGTCACATTCACAGCAACCGGCAAAATGTCCTCACCCTGCACTGAGGCTACAGCAAATGACAGATTTCAATGTAGCTATCCTTCCAGAAACATAGACATCGTCACTACATTTCCTCATCATGTAGACTTAAAATCAGTAAAGACTCTTTCAAAACTTTCAACAATTACTCCTTATATAATAACAAGAACCAGTAGAAATCAATCAACAACTAACCTGAATGTGGTTGATTATTCATTTAAAAGGCCAATTTAATGTGGGGAAGAGGAGGTTAGAGGTTCAGCCATGCTTGATTATAAGATGAAGCTCCATCAAACACTGAGTTTTAAAATGGCTGCATTGATATCACGCACTCACTAATTCCAACATACACTTTATGTATGTTTAACAGTATGCTTAACATGGCCCCACTTCTAAGCATCAACTTCTAAGATGACTTATAGTGTCCAGAAAGTCATCAAATGTTACACTACTCCATTTTCGCAGCAGCAGCGGGAGCGGTGACGGCGAGGATCGGGGGCTGCTGGGACGGTAAGTCCTTCTTTTCAGCAGCGGAGCTGAGTGGGAGCGGTCGAATTGCGCCCTGGGAAGGTGAGTGAACTGATATATTTGGGCAGTGGCTAAACCCGAGACACTACACGTGTAGGGTCTCCCACCCGCCCTCCTCCTCTAACTGAAAAAAAACGACTCTGTGGTGTGTTGAGAAGGTAAGGTTTTTCTTTTTTTTTATCATGTGCTGGTAAGTAGAGTGATTGGTAATAAATTTTTTATTTCATTTATCTATTATTTGATATTATAGTAAGACTAAGTTAAGCTTAAGAGTAAAAACGGCAGGAGATCCCAGACCCGTATTATGCTCCTCTTGCTCAATGTGGGAGCTCAGGGACGCGGCTGACGTCCCTGATTCCTACACATGCAGGAAGTGTGTCCAGCGGCAGCTCTTGTTAGACCGCATGACGGCTCTGGAGCTGCAGATGGACTCGCTTTGGAGCATCCGCAATGCTGAGGAAGTCATGGATAGCATGTTTAGCAAATTGGTCACACCGCAGATTAGGATTGCTGAGGGAGAAAGGGAATGGGTGACCAAAAGGCAGAAAAAAAGCAGGAAGGCAGTGCAGGTGTCCCCTGCGGTCATCTCCCTCCAAACAGGTATACCGTTTTGGATACTATTGGGGGAGATGGCTCACCAGGGGAAGGCAGCAGTAGCCAGGTTCATGGCACCGTGGCTGGCTCTGCTGGACAGAAGGGCAGGGAAAAGAGTGGAAGGGCTATAGTCATAGGGGATTCAATTGTAAGGGGAGTAGATAGGCGGTTCTGTGGTCGAAAACGAGACTCCCAAATGGTATGTTGCCTCCCAAGTGCATGGGTCAGGGATGTCTCAGATCAACTGCAGGACATTCTGAAGGGGGAGGGTGAACAGCCAGCTGTTGTGGTGCATATAGGCACCAATGATATAGGTAAAAAACAGGATGAGGTCCTACAAGCAGAATTTAGGGAGTTAGGAGCCAAGTTAAAAAGTAGGACCTCAGAGGTAGTAATCTCAGGATTGCTACCAGTGCCACGTGCTAGTCAGAGTAGAAATGAAAGAATAGGCAGGGTAAATGAGTGGCTTGAGAGATGGTGCAGGAGGGAGGGGTTCAGATTTCTGGGACATTGGGACCGGTTCTGGGAGAGGTGGGACTATTACAAATCGGATGGTCTACACCTGGGCAGGACTGGAACCAATTTCCTGGGGGGTGCTTTTGCTAATGCTGTTGGGGAAGGTTTAAACTCATGTGGCACGGGGATGGGAACCAAATGAGGTGGTTAGTGGACAGTAAGGGGGTAGTAATTAAAGCCTGCAAGGAACTAGATAATGAAGTCAGGGTGACTAAGGGGAAGAGTAGGCAGAGAGCAGATGATGAACGCAAAGGGGGACAGGTGGTCTAAGGTGCATTTGTTTTAATGCCAGAAGTGCAGTAGGTAAGACAGATGAACTTGGGGCTTGGATTAGTACCTGGGAGTATGATGTTATTGCTATTAGTGAAACTTGGTTGAGGGAAGGGCAAGATTGGCAACTAAATATCCCAGGATATAGATGCTTCAGGCGGGATAGAGAGGGAGGTAAAAGGGGTGGAGGAGTTGCATTACTGGTCAAAGAGGATATCACAGCTGTGCTGAAGGAGGGCACTATGGAGGACTCAAGCAGTGAGGCAATGTCGACAGAGCTCAGAAATAGGAAGGTTGAGGTAACAATGCTGGGCTGTACTACAGGCCTCCCAACAGCGAGCATGAGATAGAGGTACAAATATGTAGACAGATTATGGAAAGATGTAGGAGCAACAGCGTGGTGGTGATGGGAGATTTTAATTTTCCCAACATTGACAGGGATTCACTTAGGGTTAGGGGTTTAGATGGAGCAGAATTTGTAAGGAGCATCCAGGAGGGTTTTATGGAGCAGTATGTAAATAGTCCAACTCGGGACGGGGCCATACTGGACTGGTGTTGGGGAATGAGCCCGGCTGGGTGGTTGAAGTTTCAGTAGGGGATTACTTTGGGAATAGTGATCACAATTCCATAAGTTTTAGAATACTCATGGACAAAGACGAGAGTGGTCCTAAAGGAAGAGTGCTAAACTGGGGGAAGGCCAACTATAGCAAGATTCGACAGGAGCTGGGGAATGTGGATTGGGAGCAGCTGTTTGAGGGTAAATCTACACTTAATCAGTGGGAAGCTTTTAAAGAGAGGTTGATTAGAGTGCAGGACAGACATGTCCCTGTGAAAATGAGGGATAGAAAGGGCAAGATTAGGGAACCATGGATGACAGGTGAAATTGTGAGACTAGCAAAGAGGAAAAAGGAAGCATACATAAGGTCGAGGCGACTGAAAACAGACAAAGTTTTGGAAGAATATGGGGAAAGTAGGACCAATCTGAAACGAGGAATTAAGAGGGCTAAAAGGGGTCATGAAATATCTTTAGCAAACAGGGTTAAGGAAAATCCCAAAGCCTTTTATTCGTACATAATGAGCAAGAGGGTAACTAGAGAAAGGGTTGGCCCACTCAAGGACAAAGGAGGGAAGTTATGTGAGGAGTCAGAGAAAATGAGTGAGATTTTTAATGAGTAGTTTGCGCCGGTATTCACCGAGGAGAGGGACATGACGGATGTTGAGGTTAGGGATAGATGTTTGATTACTCTAGGTCAAGTCGGCATAAGGAGGGGGTGAGTGTTGGGTATTCTAAAAGGCATTAGGGTGGACAAGTCCCCAAGTCCGGATGGGATCTATCCCAGGTTACTGAGGGAAGCAAGAGAGGAAATAGCTGGGGCCTTAACAGATATCTTTGTAGCATCCTTGAGCACGGGTGAGCTCCTGGAGGACTGGAGAATTGCTAATGTTGTTCCCTTGTTTAAGAAGGGTAGCAAGGATAATCCAGGTAATTATAGACCGGTGAGCCTGACGTCAGTGGTGGGGAAGCTGCTGGAGAAGATACTGAGGGATAGGATCTTTTTACATTTGGAAGAAAATGGGCTTATTAGTGATAGGCAGCATGGTTTGGTGAGGGAACGTCATGTCTTACCAACTTGATAGAATTCTTTGAGGAAGTGACAAAGTTGATAGATGAGGGAAGGGCTGTAGACGTCATATACATGGACTTCAGTAAGGCGTTTGATAAGGTTCCCCATGGTAGGCTGATGGAGAAAGTGAAGTCGCATGGGGTCCAGGGCGTACTAGCTAGATGGATAGAGAACTGGCTGGGCAACAGGAGACAGAGAGTTGTAGTGGAAGGGAGTTTCTCAAAATGGAGAACTGTGACCAGTGGTGTTCCATAGGGATCCGTGTTGGGACCACTGTTATTTGTGATATACATAAATGATCTGGAGGAAGGTATAGATGGTCTGATTAGCAAGTTTGCAGATGACACTAAGATTGGTGCAGTAGCAGATAGTGAAGGGGACTGACGGAGAATGCAGCAGAATATAGAAAGATTGGACAGTTGGGCGGAGAAATGGCAGATGGAGTTCAATCCAGGCAAATGCGAGGTGATGCATTTTGGGAGATCCAATTCAAGGGCGAACTATATGGTAAATGGAAAAGCCCTGGGGAAAATTGATGCACAGAGAGATCTGGGTGTTCAGGTCCATTGTACCCTGAAGGTGGCAACACAGTTCGATAGAGTGGCCAAGAAGGCATACGGCATGCTTTCATTCATCGGACGGGGTATTGAGTACAAGAGTTGGCAGGTCATGTTACAATTGTATCGGACTTTGGTTCGACCACATTTGGAATACTGCGTACAGTTCTGGTTGCCACATTACCAAAAGGATGTGGATGCTTTGGAGAGGGTGCAGAGGAGGTTCACCAGGATGTCGCCTGGTATGGAGGGCACTAGCTATGAAGAGAGGCTGAGTAGATTAGGATTATTTACATTAGAAAGACGGAGGTTGAGGGGGGACCTGATTGAGGTCTACAAAATCATGAGAGGTGTAGACAGGGTGGGTAGCAAGAAGCTTCTTCCCAGAGTGGGGGACTCAATTGCTCGGGGTCACGATTTCAAGGTGAGAGGGGAAAAGTTTAAGGGAGATATGCGTGGAAAGTTCTTTACGCAGAGGGTGGTGGGTGCCTGAAACATGTTGCCAGCGGAGGTGGTAGAGGCAGGCACGATAGCGTCATTTAAGATGTATCTAGACAGATACATGAACGGGCAGGGAGCAGAGGAATACAGATCCTTGGAAAATAAGTGACAGGTTTAGATAGAGGATCTGGATCGGCGCAGGCTTGGAGGGCGGAAGGGCCTGTTCCTGTGCTGTTATTTTCTTTGTTCTTTGTTTATACCCATCTTCCTCTTTAACCTACTCCACAGTGTCTTCCAATTTTGGGAATATTTTTAAGTATTCTAGAATTTCACTGGCAACATATTCTTCAAGTCTATGTACAATTATGATTCAAAATGTAATTGCTCTTCACACTACTTTTTAAAATTATTTATCCTTGGAATTCAAATCCTTAGTCAAAGTGAACAACTTGCCTAACTAAGAACTGTCAGTGACCTTTGTCATTCTGCAAAATTAAACCATATCTAAGTTACATCTTACCAAAAAGAATAAAATTGCCGTTGTATTATCGATAATGAGTCATCAAAATAGAATTGATATTTTGTTTCGGTGAATGAGTTTTCTGATCAGCAATGATGGTTTACTATTTTGAGATAATTTGCCATGTTTTATGTAATGAGTTAACATGTCTAAGCAGCATGAGATCCAGCAAGACGATGAAATTCTATGTATTCACTCGAACAGAAGAACATAATCAAGGCAAGAGGCTTTTACTAAAGCTGTTGTGGAAATAATTAAATGGTGCTTAATATGTCTACTTTGTTTAGTGTACATAATTTTGATTTATTTAGCCTGTACAAAAGCAAATTTAGATTTGGCAATAAAAACAAGAGTTGCTGGAAAAACTAAAAGGTCATCATGCCGTAGTCAGCTGGTGAGGTTGAGAAGGTGGGACCTCCATGGTGAACTGAACCAATATGTGAATGAGTACAAGTAACATAATCCATTCATTTTGTGAGGTATAAAGCCCCAGAAGACACATGGGACCAGCCAACACAAAAAGAAGGCCAGGTAGCACAAACAAGAACATCGTCTTATTGCATGAAATAAAGCAGCGTTGGACTTATTAGGCCCAAACAGCACCTAGCTATTAAAATAAAATGTTATATCTTCTCTGGTATATAGAATCACCAACATAAGAAGATGTATCCAATGCAATCCAAGAGAAAATTGGTTATTCCAACCAACTCATGTTTTTGTTAATGGACATTTCATTAATTTTGAGTTTGATCCAGGGCTGAGTGTCACTGCCTTATTAGATCAATTACCATAGGGGAGGAAAAATATGTTACAGCCTACTGAGGTGAACCTACATGATCTGGGTCGAACAGCTCTCAAGATTGAAGACATGTTACAAACAAGTCTAGGCACAAAGAGTATAAGATAGCAAAGAATCCATACACAACTCATAATCAAAAAACCTCACTGTTGAACATGCACACGTCTTGATGTCAACCTTCTTAACACAGCAGAAGGAGTTCAACTAGTTATAATGGACAGTGAACATGTCAAGAGGGAACAAGTTAAACTATGACTGTCCGAAGGCAGGTCAGTTAAAGAACAACTGGTCCAGCAACAAGCAATTTATGAATAAGCGGATGAGGTGGAATGAGTAGAATCATGATAGATTAGGAAACGATGTACAAAGGGACCTGGGTGTCCTTGTATACCAGTCACTGAAAACAAGCGTGTAGGTACAGCAAGCAGTTAGGAAGGCAAATAGTGTGTTGGCCTTCATTGCAAAGGGATTTCAAAACAGAAACAAGGAGCAAGGAGGTTTTACTGCAGCTGTGCAGGGCCTTGACGAGATCACAGGAGGTGTACTGCTTCCGTTTGTAGTCTCCTTACTGAAGAAAAGATATAGTTGGCATCGGGGGTTTACAGTGAAGGTTCATTAGACTGATTGCTGGAAATAGCAGGTTTGTTGCATGAAGAGGGATTGGGTTAACCAGGATAATTAACTACTTAATTCACTTAAATTTATAAGAATAGGGAGAGGTTTCATTGCAATGTTTGAGATCCTGACAGGTTGGACAGAATTAATGCGAGAATGATGTTTTTCCTGGTTGGAAGTGTCTAGTGTCAAGATATGGGGCTGACCATTTAGCACTGAGATGAGAAGTAACTTTTGTCATTTAGAGGGCTGTGAACTAGTGGATAACTTACTGAATATATTTATGATAGAAATAGAATTTTAGGCACTAAAGACACAATGGGTATAGGAGACAGCAGTAGTATGGCCTGGAGATATAAAATCAGCCAAGATCATATTGAATGGTGGAGCAGACTTGATGGGCCAAATGACCTATGTCCCCCCCTACATTCCACAGTCTTACAGTCTTAATTATGCTTTTATGATTTATCATCCCACAGTGTTTTAATATTTTAATTTCATATTTTATTTCCTTTCCTAATTGTCTTTTAATCCTCTTTCCTAAGATTGTATTCTCTTTTCCAATCTTCTCTACCCTTTCTGTAAATGTGATTTCCTTTTCCTTGACAGTCTATTTTACTATCACCTCTTATTACCCATAGCACCTTCTTCTTGGCATGTCAATCTCACATTTAAGCCTAGCCCAGTTTTGTTCTATTCCTTCATTTGTAAAGATTTTTCTCCAGTTTCCCATCCTTACGTTCCATTCTCATTTCCTCACTGTTAGCTTTTCTCACTGTTAGCTTTTTCTCAATTACTTTAGTCTTCACATCAACTAAATCCCTCTTACTCATAATATAGCTCATAATATTTTGATCAACACTCCTAAGATGTTCTTCCATGCTTAATTCTCTCATCTGATCCAGTTAATTCCTAATTAATTAATAGGTCCAGCAGCATTGTCTCCCCTATTGGACTTCATATGTATAGGTGAGGGAAAGAGTTTCATAGAAATTACAAAAATAAAATGTTGCTTTTTCCCCTTTCACTCTTTCTCTAAGCCATTTTATTTGGGATCCAAAGAAGAGTAATATTTAACTTGAGACATTAACCCTATTTCCCTCCCCAACAGATACACCCAAGACTGCTGAGTAGTTCCAGCTTCCAGTTTCTGCTTTTACATTGGTTTACCTGGTAGACCGTTGAAATAACGCATTTCATTTTTTTAAATTTCATTTTACTTTTCATTTCCTCAAATTCATGTTTTTGTTTTCACTTCCACTTTACTATATAGTAGTCTGTAGCAATTCCCTGATAATTTGGCCAGTCACATCCTATCATTTATCACAAGTCATATGGGACAGAACCTTTTCAAGCCTGAACACATGAGAAGTCTAGCAAGGCCTATCTCAATGCCAGGAGCAGCTTGCTGCATTTTATATGCCTCTGAGGAACAATGAGGCAAGTTTCTCATTCGGTCGCAGTGAATTGCCAATAAAGGGAAATCATGGCTTGTTAAACACCTTATAAGCTGCACAAGTTGGCTCACTAATGTTCAGCCTTTTGTCTTACCAAATACACTAAACACACTAGACATTGAGAAGTCTCAGTATGGAAGTCAGGAAGGATATCTGGTGACTTCAGCTCACCTACCTTCTAACAGCCGCTACATTACTCAGCACCAAGCAGCATTTCAGGCCACAAGCTGATCACACCAATCATCCACAGACATTGGTATCTGATATTTGCCAACCACTCACAATCATCATGGCACTTCTCCTATCCGCTTGCAGGACCCTTAGGATGTACAGAACTCATTGCCTATCAGTATGCTCTGTAGCCACTTAGCCAAAAAAAGTAAGATTCAGCCAATGGATTCTGTTTCTGCCTCTAAAAGTATTCTGATGGCCAGATAATCATTACAGCAGTGTAGATTGGAGTTGTGCCTCAGGGCTATGCATAAATCCCAACATAACTGACTCTGAAGGAAATTACACAGGAAATTAAAAATTCCAAGTGTCAATTGTGTCTGGAACCCTCTGAGAAAACTCCTTAAAATTAGAGATTTTTTGAGGATTCCAACTCACTTAAGCTTAATAGTTATCCAGAAAAAGCTGGAGGATTATAAACTGCTGTAACTCATGGCTGATTATTAAAGTGAAACCCTGACGTACCACAGATCCCTGACAACATAACACTCATGAAGATTACAAATGCACTAATGTACTGACATTAAAAAAAATGTTAAATGGGCAAAATTGTATGATTACTGCAGTGCATAAAATAGTTAATTAGGAAAAGGAATATTGCCTGATAACTGGTGGACTGCTAATTTCCATATTTAAAAAGGGAAACAGATCAAGTCTAAGGAGCCATCTGTTTAGCATTAGAAGTAACTCAGGTAATAGAATCTTTACTCAAACATATAACTTTAAAAACATCTCACAACAACAAATAAAACAGAGCATGGATTCCAAAAGGGAAGATCACACTGGGGTAACCCTAATGAAAGCTTTGTAGAAGTAAGAAAAACAGCAGGCAAGGGTATTATCGTGAATGCAGTATATCTGGATATTTAAAGGCTTTGCCTTTGAAAAAGGTACTGCATTGAAAACTCATGACCAGGATCAGAACATGCAGAGTAGCTGGAGAAGTAGCCAAGTGAATAGCAAACTGGATACTAAACTTAAAACACAGAATAGGAGTTAAGGGTAGCAACAAAGACATAAATATATGGTAGTGATGTTCCACATGAATTGTGTTAAGACCACTTTCACTCGTGATTTACATGAATCTCTGGAATCAACGGTACAGATGTTACCAAATTGGTACATATCATTAATTAAAAGAAAGAAAATGATAGAAAGACATTAATAATCTTGCAGTATGGGCAAGCAAGTGTGTTACAATTGTATCATGAATGTAATTTAAAATGTCCAGAAAAACTTCACAAGTATAGTTCCAGCAGAAATGAGGAGCTTCAGTTTTGCAATTAGAGTGGAAGATTGCGACTGTCCTCTTCAGGAAAGGAAAACTGTGGAGATTTTATAGAGATGTTCGAAATCAAGGGAGGTCTGGACAGAGTAGCTAGGGAGAAACCATTCCTGCAGGTGGAAGGATTGAGAATAAAAGAATACAAATTTAAGGTAATTAATAAAAGAAGCAATGCTAATTTGAGGAAAATGTTTCCTGATAAGTCATTAGAATCTGGAATTCATTGTCTGGCAGGGTAGTGGTTCAATGAAGGCATTCAAGAGGGAGTTGAAAAGGAAGAATGTGGAAAACCACAGGAAGGACGTTTGGAGAGGGTTGGCTTGGGTGAACTGCTCCTTCAGGGGGCCAGCACAGACACAAGCAGTTGAATAGTATTCTTCAGTACTGTAACCATTCTATAATTGGAAAATTAATTCCCATACATAGCATGAGGTGATGCACTTTGGTAAGAAGAATAAAGAGATAATAGGTCCCTTGAATAATAAGACTTTATAAAATCAAAAAGCAAAGGGATCCTGAAGTAAAGATACACAATACACTACAAGCTGCATCAGGGGTTAATGCTGTAAAATAGTGCTGGGGCTTACTTCTGTAAGTGTAGAACAGAGTGGTTGAGTGAGCAGGCTATATACTGCAAGTTATGAGTCACCTTTACTTCAGACTCACTAGCCAAAGACTACAGAATTCCACCCAATGATGATAACAGAACTGAGAGGAAGGAGTGAGTATGCTGGCTCTTTCTTTTCTAGAAAAAAAGGCTGAGGAATAACTCTGGTAAAACTATGGAAGGAGAGACTGATAGGGTGGATGCAGAGGAAATGTTTTCACTTGTGGAGAGATTGAAAACTAGATGTCACAAATCTAACAGAAAAGCTAATAAATCCAAAAGTGAAGTTGACAGAAATTCTTTCACCTGAACGGTT
This sequence comes from Rhincodon typus, assembly GCF_021869965.1. NCBI lineage: Eukaryota > Metazoa > Chordata > Chondrichthyes > Orectolobiformes > Rhincodontidae > Rhincodon > Rhincodon typus. Next base: position 59,859,879 of record NC_063333.1, on the reverse strand, counting down.
AACAAAATGTAAGTACTAGCCCAAAAATAGTTCAGATTAATTGCACAGACGTATTTAAGGGAAACCAATATACATATGAGGAGAAAGGAGTAGAAAGATATACTGAATGGGCGAGGAGGAAGCTCATGTGGCACTTAAAATGTCACATTGACCACTCAAGCCAAATGGAATCTCTCTTTGCTGTACTGATGTAATTTAAGCTTTGGTCACCCTCTTCAGATTTCCTTCTTCCACTAAGTGCCACTCTCTATCTTCAAGCACCTTTAGCTGTTTTCCTCTAGTAAAGGTGCTGTATATTTGCAAATTGTAAACAACAAATGCTGAAGATCACAGTGGGTCAGACAGCATCCATGCTGTGACCCGCTGTGATCTCCAGCATTTGTTGCTTTCAGTACAGATTCCAGCATCTGCAGTAATTTCCACCTATATTTGCAAATCGATGTTTTGATCTATTCTACAGGGCAGGCTGCAACTTTGTTGCAAAGTTCGAACATTGCTGAAAAGACACTGAGTTGCCATTGATTCTCCAGCAAAAACACTCAAAACAATTGAACCTTTTGCTAACTTCACGCACCGAACTGAAAGCGGCATTGCAATGGCTAATCTTACATGTGTTCTATGGATAAGAAGGCTCACCATTATCTTCTCAAGGTCAATTAGAGAGAGGAAAGAAATACTGGACTTGCAAGTGACACCCACACCCGGAAGCAATATTTTTAAAATTTCAATATATGACTTCCTAGCAAGGTCTGGGAACAGCTCCACTTACTATCCCTTTCCTTGAGCAGGGTGAATGCGAAACAGAACAGCATAATGCACAGCTATAATATATTTGGCTAGAAATGGCCGAGATTGTTACAAATGCAAACCCAGATTAAATATGAAAAACTAATTTCAAATTCAATAGTAGTCCAGGTTCAAATAAGCAGCACAAGAATTTATCTTGTGTTTCTTCATCATTTGCGAAGGAGACAATTACTAATACTTATATTAAATCTAATGTTGCACATGGCATTTCTGGCAAGGTCTCTATAACAGATCTGCCGAGCAGCTCAATGAATAATGACTTAATGTCACATCCCTATTTGATAATTCAAACCAGAGTTAGATAATTCATTTTTCATAGGAAGCTATATGTTATTTACTTCTAAACACTCATTTGGTATACTTATCAAGCAATCAGATTTTATAAAATGAAAACAAACGCTGAATGACTTCTTTGATTTAAAATGGAATAGTATAGTGTTCTATTATAATCATTTTTATTTACTTGATTGCGGAAAAGTATTAGCAAGTTTTATCAACAGCCAAGAGTCGACGTATTATGTGAACTACAAGTTTCCATTCAACTGACCATGATATTCAGGGCAAATAGGCCAATATTAACCAAATCAACACAATAATGAACTTCAACCATAGGTTACATCCAATATAAATTTAGTTTTCATCAACTTTTGGAAGAGTTTTAAAAGATTAGATCCCAGTCCTGCCCATAATAATGGCTATATTCAGATTGAATTCATCACCTTTGCAAGTTTCTGGCCATTAAAGGCTCTGCAAATGTATACAGTAATTTATTTTAGGTTCAAGGACTCAGTAGGCATTTTTAAAATGTTTTTAAGTTGCTAAGACAGAGTGCTGTATACCAATGTGGCTAGTACATGACACTGTACAGATTTTTAATAATAATTCATAATTATTTAAAACAATGTTAATCACAAATGGTGAAGTAGACTGATTATTATATTTTTGAGATAAGCCCAATTTCAGTAGTGTTAACAAAACCCTATCATTCTCAATTACTCTGGTTCAAGGAAGATTTTTCGTTGATCTGCAAAATCATTTGATGCATCCTGATTGTCAATTACATACCGAGCAAAACATCTTGGCTTAAATATTTAAGTAGGATATGCAGATTAAAATCTTTGCAATCCAAATGTACATAAAATTAGGAAATCTATTCCCTTGGTTAAGAACGAGTTAGCCATAGGCCATAATTTTAAGAGCATCAGCAAAATAAATGGACTGGAAATCAGAGAATTGACTTGTGATGCAATGAATTGTTAGACGCTGAAATATTTGCCCTGCTAATCATTTCTGAAGCACAGATGGGAGTTGCTAAAGAAATATAATGTGAGAAAGTGTGAGGTTATGAGCCAAGTTGTATTTTGGAATATACTATCACCTTTCATTGTTATGCTATTGTCAGGTCACTTGGTGTGTAAGAACAGGCACCCATCTCATGTGTCTGAGTGGATGCACTTCAGAGCTTTTCATGTGCTTTCTTAGTGTTCACTCACTTCTCATTTACTTGGATGCTCACAGCATCTTTACCTTGCCTTATTTTGTCTTTTCTGTGTTGCTGTCTCATTCAGAATTTACAGTCACACATTACTTCTGTCTTGCCTTCCCTTTTAACACAGAGCCAGGCAGCTTGTCACGGTCGTCAGTTGTGATCAGTTAAGGGGCTGGACATGTTACTGTAAAGCATGGTGCTACGCCAGTGTTAAAACTGTACCATATGCCAGCATCTTACACATCAAACACACTGAAAGTCAAGATGGGTCACCAGGGGCCACTGTTGTGGTAGGGAAGTTGGGGAATTCAATTGTAGGATTTGGAAGCAGCATGCCGGAATGCAGAGGGGACAGCTGTTGCCAGGTACCGGAAAGGTATCATTGATCCCACCACAATTAAAATCTCCTACTATATTTGCATGGCATAGTGTGTACACTTTGGAATAAGGTCCATTGCCGCAAATGTCCATGTACAGGCCCTCCTTGTCAGCTTTCTCCATATCCTAATGTATCGATGACTGTGCAAACTGTCTTTTGTGAGTGACGTGCATGCTGATTTCTCACATTACTAATAGCTTGTTCTGTCTCTGAAATTCTCCACACAGGTTCATTGGAACCATGCCCAATGGAACCAGCCACAGCTAGGGTCATCTTCACTGTGGCTACAATGCTGCCACAAAAGTGCAGGAAAATTGAGGAAGAATAAATGTGACAGCAAGCTCAGGACCAACAGCAACTTCCAGCAGATGCTCAGCAGCCTTCACATTCAGAAGTCACAGCTGAAGCTCCCCACAAAATGTACAGGAGGTATAGCAAGTCTAGAGTCTATTGTCCCCAATGCCTTTATTCCAGATGAGCGAGGTGCATTGCCTCTGCAGACCGAGGATGTCCCAGATGTCTCAGAACTACCTTTCCTGGTGGCTGTCCAGATGATAGCTGTGCTAAACTTTTATGGAACTGGCTGTATCCAAAGATCCAATGTGGGATTCTGAGTGGGATCTCTCAATCCTTAGCCAACAAATGTATCAAAGCTGTTATAAATACAAATTGTGACAGATCAAACCACTTCACCTAAATTTCCCTGACAATGTCATGGCTGCAGCCCAGGCAGGAGATGGCGTTCCCCAGATGCAAGGTGCTATTGACTGCACACATGTTGGATAGACAGTACCATTTCAAACCGCAAATGAGTTCATCAACAGAAAAGGGCTCCTGTCCATCAATGTGAAAGCTATGTGTGATAATCAGTACCAGATCTTAGAAGACCACACCAGGTACCATGGAAGCTACTTGATATTCGTATCTTTGTACCCTGACTGAGGCCAATCATAGATGCAGTCTATTCTTCCATCAGCGGAACATCTCCCATATCCTTTGATCCCTTTAGCCACAAGAGATATATCAACCCCTTTTCTGGAAAACAAATATGTCTTGGCTTCAGCACTTTCTTTGGTAGTGAATTTCATAGGCTTGCCACTCTCTGGGTGAAGAAGTTTCTCATCTCAGTTCTAAAAGGTTTATCCCTTATCCTTAAACTATGACAACTAGTTCTGAACTCGCCACCATTGCAAACATCGTTCCTGCATTGAACCTATCTAGTCCTATTAGAATTTTACAGGATTCTATGAGAAACCTCATTTCTATGAAACACTCATTCTTCGAACCTCCAGAGAATGCTATCTAACTTGATAAAAGAAGGGTCCTGACCCAAAATGTCAACTTTCCTGCTCCTCTGATGGTGCCTGGCCTGCTGTGTTCCTCCATCTCCACACTGTGCTATCTCTGACTCCAGCATCTGCAGTTCTTACTATCTCTTGATAAATAAGTTGTTTTTTTCTTAACGAGGTGGTCTTTCACTGAAACACAAGCATGTAATACTGCAGATATGGTTTTAACAATAAAACACAAGTTTATTAATTAAAAGAAAAGATAAAAAATAAAATAAACCAAGCTATTTAAAAATAATACAACTTGAAAGATTTGGAAACACACTATAAAAACATAACATTGCACCTATGCCAATAGTACCCCTTTAATATCATGGAGAGGATTCCCTCCTATTGACTTCATAGTTACTTTTACTTCCTGGGTTCATGAAGGGCAGGTCATGCTTGACAAATCTTTTGGAATTCTATGAAGACATTACGAGCAAGGTGGACAATGGGGACCCAGTGGATGTGGTGTATCTAGATTTCCAAAAGGCCTTCGACAAGGTGCCACACAAGAGGTTACTGCATGAGATAAGGATGCATGGTGTTAAGGGTAAAGTATTAGCATGGATAGAGGATTGGTTGACTAATAGGAAGCAAAGAGTGGGGATAAATGAGTGCTATTCTAGCTGGCAGTCAGTGACTAGTGGTGTGCCTCAGGGATTGGTGTTGGGACCGCAATTATTTACAATTTATATAGATGATTTGGAGTTGGGGACCACGTGTAGGGTGTCAAAGTTTGCAGATGACACTAAGATGAGTGGCAGAGCAAAGTGTGCAGAGGACTGTGAAACTTTGCAGAGGAACATAGATACATTGAGTGAGTTGGCAAAGGTCTGGCAGATGGAATACAATGTAAGTAAATGTGAAGTCGTACATTTTGGTAGGAGTAATAGTAAAAAGGATTATTACTTGAATGGTAAAAAGTTGCAGCATGCTGCTATGCAGAGGGATGTGGGTGTCCTTGTGCATGAATCACAGAAGGTAGTTCTGCAGGTACAACAAGTAATTAGGAAGGCAAATGGAATTTTGTCCTTCATTACTAAAGGGATTGAGATTAAAAGCAAAGAGGTTATGCTGCAGCTATACAAGGTGCTGGTGAGGCCACACCTGGAGTACTGTGTGCAGCTTTGGTCTCCTTACATGAGAAGGGATGTACTGGCACTGGAGAGGGTGCAAAGGAGGTTCACTAGGTTGATTCTGGAGTTGAGGGGTTTGGCTTATGAGGAGAGACTGAGTAGATTGGGATTATATTCATTGGAATTCAGAAGATTGAGGGGGATCTTATAGAAACATATAAAATTATGAAGGGAATAGATAAGATAGAAGTAGAGAGGATGTTTCCACTGGCAGGTGAAGCTAGGACAAGAGGGCATAGCCTCAATATTAGAGGGAGCAGATTTAGGACTGAATTGAGAAGGAACTTCTTCACCCAGAGGGTTGTTAATCTATGGAATTCCTTGCCCAGTGAAGTAGTTGACGCTACTTCAGTAAACGTTTTTAAAGATAAGGTAGACATTTTTTTGAACAATAAAGGAATTAAGGGATACGGTGAGAACGCGGGTTAGTGGATCTGAGTCCACGAAAAGATCAGCCATGATCTTATTGAATGGCGGAGCAGGCTCAAAGGGCCGGACGGCCTACTCCTGCTCCTAGTTCTTATGTTCTTATGTTATTATGTTCCCAGTTTGAGAGACTGATAGCCCCTTCCTTGAGTATTCATACAACTGAGCTTAATCTTTCAGGCTTCCACAAAACACATCTGGTCTGGAACTTTGGAACTAAACTCTTACACTGAACTAATTCCTTTCTCTAACTGAACTGTTTCATATATTCATTGCCAACCAGATGTCTGTGAATTAAAACCAAAAATCTCTGTAAGAAATGATGCTCCCCTCAACAAAAAGAAACTCCTGATCCTTCAAATTGAAATCAGGGTAATGCACTTCAATGTTTATTTTGACTGCTCATAAAACTCCCCCAGTTCAAATGGTTTCCCATTAGTACAGCATGTACTTTCTTTCTCAAACCAATTATAAAAAAGACATGGCCCCAGAAATATTGGCAAGTAAAACATTAAACCTCCTGATATACACAGACCAAAACCCATTCACCTCGACTTCAAAATATAAACTCTTCAAAAAAAGTCACAGAGCTTAAATTTTGAGTTGCAGCTCTGCCTATTCCCACAGGCAAATACAGCTAATTTTCTGTTTTTTGCTTTTCCTGCTGTTCAATAAAAGTTAATTTTTTCAACTGTTAAAGGCCTTCCAATAGGGAATGCTCGCACATTAAACAATGACAAGACGTCATGCATCAGAGAAAGCAGAACTCCTTTGGACAGGATCTTAACATGGTACAGTGCAAAGGATATCTACTCTGTGCAGCTAAGCAATTGATCAAACAGGTGAAGATGTAAAGTCACAATTCACTTACCAGTGTGAGGTGGTCAGGTGGCCAGCAGCAGAAATAGCTACTAGACTGTTTAGGAGCTACAATCAAACATGCAGGGAATTTTGGTCAAGCTAGTTTAAACTCTGACCTCAGTTAAAACTGCAGCCAGGATATGTTCTGACCTGTAGTTTCCTGTGTTGACCAAATAAAGCAAGTGTCATGGTTGTCTCTGGACAGGCTGGCACCACTATTACCTTATATGTAGTATGGAATTATCACTGTTTATGGCCCAGTGTAAACCTTTCAGAGATGTTTACCAGTAAACTCCATTGGCTGGGATTGAAGAAGGTGACCAGGCTTTGATCAATTCATTGGCTGTGTTTCAGAGATCTTCCGGGAAGGAGCACATTTTACAGAACAAAGGAATTTGCTGATAGGAGAAGAAGCCTCTCAGACCTCCCAGACATGAGAAGCATGTGTCCTGAAGTAATTTCCAGAGAGACAAAGAACCATGAGGCAAGACCTACATGGAGAGCAAAGTTGGCCACTTCACTTGAATCGCGGTAGTATTTGATTCAAGCCAAACTTATCGAGTTAGAGTTAGGGTTAAATGTATTAAGTTAAAATGAGATAAAGTGAAGTTAAATGAAGTACGTTAAAGTTGAAGTGAAGTAGATGAAATAAGAAGTAAATGTTGCAATGAATGTTTGTTTTGTACTAGGTATTGGTATTTAAAGAGTTAAGATATAGAAGGGTTTGTTTAATTAAGTTCTGACTCTGTTCCCAGTCTTTGGTATTTCACACAAGGGAATATATGGGTAAAAGATTTGAGTTCTCCTTTTCAGGCAACAGTGAACTTCTATCTCCACTGAAAGGTCAACCATGCTATCTACGTCTCCTCAGAAGCTTTTAATTTTTGATTTCCTCCCACGTTGTGTAGTGTGAATGGCTCCTCGTGTCTAACAGTGATTGACCTGGTATATAGCATTTTTATTCATATTCTTTGAATATGACGCCAACAGCAGAAATCCCGCAAGATCCTGTCACTGGCAAGTAATTCTGACACTGGTGAGCACACAATAGCATAGGTACAGCACCATCGAGACATGGTCCATACATAGGGGTGAGCAGCAGAGAATTGAACAAGATAACTTGCTGGAGCTCACAGACAGAAACTCTCCATAAAACTCCCTAAACTGACACTTATCCCATTTTTAACAAAAATCTAGCTTATTTTCCAAGGATCATTTTGGTCTCCTGATTCTTCCCACGAAAATTTACCAACTCACACTTCTCTGTGTTGAAGTTCATTTGCCAACTGTTGTTTCATTCTGCAAAATTATAAATACCTTCTCCTATTTTAGCACAGACCTTCTTTGTATAAATGACATATAATTTTATGTCATCTACGAATTTTGAAATAGTATTTCAAATTCTCAAGCCCAAATCATCCATATAAGTGGAGAACAGCAGTGGTCCTTTTTTGACCCCTATGCAATACCTATCTTCCCATATTTGGCCAGTATGAGTAGCTAACTTTAGTCTGTACTCTCTGCTTTCTGTTTTATACCCAACTTGCTATCCAGCTTTCTACATGCCCCTTGACTCCATGTGTTTAGATCTGAGTTATCAGTATATTATGAAAGCCAATATATTACTTCAGTATCCTTATCAAAGCTTTCAGTTTTTTCTTCAAAGACTTCAATAAGAATGATGAGGCATGCCTTCTATTTTGAAATCCATGCTACATTTTAATTTATTTTCAGCTTAAATGTTCAGAGTTTTTTCTATTATATTTTCGAGTAAGGATTTTGTTTCCTTTCCTACAACCAAGGCTAAGCTAATTGGCCTATTATTCCCTGGACGAGTTCCATTTCAAATTTAAACAAAAGAATCATTTTAGCTTTCCATAGTGCTTCTGTTTTCTCATCCCTAACCTTTTAACACAGATGGTGTGTTCTCAATCTGATGGTCAACTTAACAGTAGCCACACAAAATGGAACAGCAACTGTATAACAAACTGGAAAGGAAGAGAGAAGTAGATGCAGTCAATCAAATGCATGCTTCTAAGCAAATTAAGTCATAATCTTCAAAGCTAAACGCCATTTTAAAAATCCTTATTTGAGTTGTGAAACCACTTTGATGACTGTGGAATAATGCCAACAAATAAATACACTTCTCATATTTTTGTGAAACACCTTGACAGATATTTAACAAGGATCACAAATAAAATACAGAAAGGCCTAGCTTCAACGTTCTGCACCTATCTTATGGGGTACAGTGGACAAAACAGCTAACTAATATAGAAACTTGATCTGAGATTTGGGCCAAATTGATGTTTTTACGGTGACCCTGACAGTTCAGGTTTAATATTGTGCCACTTCAGTCTCTAATTTCACATTTGTTTAAACAAATTTTTAGACAATGTTTTTGGCCTTACAAAGGGATAGTCCCAAGACCAATTTTTAACTTAAATTTCTAAAACTCATTTTGGTGTTTTATTTTGTTACAGGACACCTTTATAGGGCTGTGTCATGTTAATTTTGTTTCCCGTGGTTTACCTGATTTCAAACTAGCAGAAAGGGATAGTACAAGACTGCTTCAAAAAAGGTTCAAATATCATTTTAATATGGAGCAGCCATGCTTCCACTAGTTCCACAATACAATCTTTGATCATTGCCAGTCTGTCCATTAGTAAACCCTTCCCACCCAACCCTCCACTTGCCATCTCACAATGGCATTCCACCCAGCTGAAATTTACACTTGGGCAACAATTCCATTCAATGCATTACTAGTTTCACAGTACACCTGAATTGTTATAAGACTGTTTGGAAATGTAATTATGTGATGAATTCAGTTCAGTCCTCTGCACTTATCTGCATATGCAAAAAAACAACCATAATTTTCATGATTTATATATATGTTGTTGGAGTCATGCCTCAATTGGGTGGCATGGTGGCTCAGTGGTAAGCACTGCTGCCTCACAGCGCCAGGGACCCAGGTTCACTTCTGCCCTTAGTTGACTGTCTGTATGGAGTTTGCTCATTCTCCCTGTGTCTGTGTGGGTTTCTGCCAGGTGCGCCAGTTCCCTCCCACAGTCCAAAGCTGTACAAGTTAGGTGGATTGCCCATGCTAAATTGCCCATAGTGTTCACAGATGTGTAGATTAGGTGTGTTAAGCCATGGGAAATGCAGGCGTTACAGGGAAAGTATAGGGTCTCAGTGGGATGCTCTTCAGAGGCTTGGTGTGGACTTGTAAGGCCAAAGGGCCAATTTCTACACTGTGGGGATTCTATAATCCCTCTGTTCTGAGGCTTTCAATAGTGACTTCTCATTTAAATAATATTCCACGAATTGAGTGTCAAAGTGGTATCAGAGTATATGGGACAAATAGAGTTGAAATACCAACCAGCCATGATGTAATTGAAAAGGCAAGCCAACTCAAGTGACTGAACAGCCTGCTCTAGTTCCTGTGCTCTTTAAATATCTGAGATTTTGTAATTTGTCAAGAAAGTTATTCTAGCTTTTCAAAATTTAATATGTTCAAATAGGTGTAATTAAAAACACGCTCTGCATTATTATTACACAGCTTGAAGGATTTCGCAAAATGAAGATGTGTTCAATTTCTAAGATGCAGTGTAATCAGAGCACAAGATTTCAGCATGAGAAATAAATGCAACCTTCCACTCCGGTGATCCCCTGAGCAGAAACAGCTCACTGCAAGGGAGAGTAAAAATCAGATATGACAACGAAGTCTGCTATTGTCATGTCACGTTACCTGCTTCTGAGTAACTGAAAAAGAAGGGCTTTAGAAGTGGATTACAAAGTCCTGCCATCTTAACAACTGAGATGGGACTTCAAATTAATTTCAATGGAGGGTACCAATACTAGGAAGTTCAAGTATCTAAGAGTAAGTAACAATATGATGCAGAATATTAATTATTTTGTGGCTGACCCTTCCAAAGAAATTTCAAATTTATGTAATAACAGTTGAGGAACATTTCACTTTTCTTTGCTAAAGAGCCATTAAATAAGTTGGAATGAAGATAGCTGTTAGAACAAAATGGAGAAGGAAAATTGCATTCACAACATATATATGTTCAAAGCATTACTGAATAAGACATAAGTAACAACCACACTGCAAGATGCAATAGATCAATTTGCTGTAACCTAGTAAGCATTCTTTATAATAGTAATAACCTCCAGTTTTCTTTCGAAATCAGATTGACTGTCTATTAGTGCCAATTGAAGTCCAAGTAATTTATATGCAATATAATGTGTTTATTGAACATTACTTAGAAGAAAATGACCTGACAGCCTAGACTCCACTTCTGTTAGGGATCATTAAACAATGTACATCATTGGCAACACGAAGAAATAAAATCTAAGGCAATCTATTCATACTCTTTATCACCAACCAATTAAGAGAAAATTCAACAAAACTTAATGGAAAGGAAAATCATTCAAAAATATACTCACTGTGGCGAGCTCATCAAACTTGCCAAAGAGTTCATTTAAAAGCTTGACTAGTTCTTGTGCAGTGCACTGTGAAGCCAAACTGGTGAAGCCCACAATATCTGCAAACAAGATGCTGGGGGAGGAGAAATAAATCAAATGTAAGTCCCATTTTGCCAAATAGCTGCAAGTAAAGTTTAGGTACAACAGTGAAGATTTTACAGACTACCAACAGGACTGTTCAAAGTCTATACAGAATCTTTGTAATATGGAGATTAGATTAGGGAGTTAAATCTTGGCTTGTGTGCCAGTTTATCAATGTTGTAGCATCGAGAAAAGGGGCAGACACACATACACCTCCTTGCTATTCCTTTTCCATCACATGTTTTTCTGATGCACCATCATCCAACTGTATCTTCCACTGCCCTGTAACTGAGCTCATGTGAATCCAAATTGCAATCATATAAAAGGATAGTGAGCATGCTGGGGTTCAAAGAGAATCTTAAAGTGACACAGAGTAGATTCAATCAACATATTTAGACGATAAAACTTTCTCTTCATCTTCTCTTTTTTTTTTCTGTTGGCTGTCAATGGTTCTCAATGAAGCTTTGTGCAAACTGTT
>NC_063333.1:59827621-59843403 GCF_021869965.1 Rhincodon typus | reverse complement strand
GTCTGTTTCCTCTCTACCTATCTTCTCCTCTATCCATCTTCTTTCCGCCTCCCCCTCTCTCCCTATTTATTTCAGAACCCCCTTCCCCTCCCCCATTTCTGATCAAGGGTCTAGGCCCGAAACGTCAGCCTTACTGCTCCTATGATGCTGCTTGGCCTGCTGTGTTCATCCAGCCCTGCACCTTGTTGTCTCAGACACAAATGGAAATTGTGTTTAATAGAATTCGTATCCACGAATAGCTCAGACTGCGAAAGTTCATTTTTGCTCATTATCACCTGGTTTATGGAGTAGATAGAAAATGTAATTGACTTGCTTGATAAAATGTTAGATGAAAAAATTCTTTTGATAACAGGAAAATACTGCAGATGATGGATATTTGAAATAGGCATAGCGAAAGCTGGAGAAATTCAGCAGGTCTGGCAGTATTTTTGGGTCTCCACAGATGTTGTCAGACCTGCTGAGTTTCTCCAACATTCTCCATGCTTGAACAACACTTATTTTGCTGTAGATTACACTTTTTTTTGTTTTATAAACAGGAATGTTGTTGAACACACTGCAGATGTCCCAGAAGAAATAAAGGTGTAGACTGATTTATCATCACCAGTAAAAATGCTTGTTAATTGTATACTTGTAGCTATAAAATGTACATTTGAATATCAATCTTCACACTTTTCAATGTAGTTTTTATCTTTTCTATACCTGCATGTTTTGTTTTCCAACTTAAGTTCATAGTTTTACCACTAAACATGTGTTCAGTGGCCATTTAAAACAAGCCAAGTGATCAAATCATATCAACATCATAATGAGCATATGTAGCTGCCTTTCATCTTGTAAGACAATAATTAATACCATGGTCTCCGTGAAAATATAAAGTCACACGAGGTTTTGACCCAGTGCTCCATTCAAATACGTTAAGGCTTTGGGTATAGAGCCATCATCTGTCCAATGCACATAGCTGAGCCAGTGCAGAATCAGTGGCATTAAAATAATTGTATGCTGCTGTGGTTAGCACACTTCAGAGCCTCTGAAATGATGACCTTATCCTGCCAAAAGATACAGAGGATATGCATGAAACAGCAAAGGTGAAAACTTTTCAGCCTTTTCTCCTTCACAAATGTTTTCCAAGTCTCACTACATTAGAGGAATGCACTAAGGCCATTGGTTTGTTTAATTCACAAACTGGTGCTCTCAGTCAGCTTGTGTTGTTCCACAGTCCCCAACTCAACTTTGACATAACAGCCACGCCTTTGCAAAGTATCAGTTGATTTTGGATTCAAATGAAAATATTGCTGGTGATTGTGAAGTCTAGATATGTGAAGTTATGAGCAATGTCCAACATCCCACTACCACTGATAAATGACAGAACTGCAAACTCCTGGATCATGACATGTGTATTCCTGATGCTGATGGGCAAACCAAACTCTTAAAGGCATGACACAGTCTGTTCATTTACACTGAAGGTATTCCTCAGCATGAGATGATAGTGTAGAATTGTCAGTTATAGCAAATGTCTGATAAAGACTGGGCACATCTTTGTTTTGAATTTCAGGTGAACACGGTTGAATATGGCAAGCATACCAACAGCTTTGCTAAGGTCATCCACTGCGTATTCAATACTCAGACTTGCCATGACAATCAGCTTTCCAACATATATAAAGCTTCGTCAGTGAGTGTTCTCCCTAGAGTACAATTCAAAGTCGTGTTCCACTATCGCTCCATTTATTACGGCTGGTGATAAAGGATTTTTTTTACTTATGGACCTTTTTTTTATTTCTTAACATATGTTGCTAGAATTCTACCACATCTATTCAGCAAAGTTGTAACCAACAGGCATCGGTGAACCACCTCGCAGTCTGCTGGACTTTACTTTGAATGTAATTAGTACATTTAGAGTCCTTCCACCCAGGTCACTTTTATAATTGAGGACAGCAGACCACGTGGCTTCAAGGACAAGTTCCATCACTTGATGTTAGGCTTGTGCCATTCAACATTTGTTTATTCTAGGTTGCTGTATGTTAGGAATGCAGAATTGTAAATAATGTCTCAGAGTGTGTTCCATTTCCTTCTAAATTCTGTGTGTGAATACCAGAAAGTACCAGTTCGATAACCAAGTTGAGGAACTGTTGGTTTTGTTTAGCTGGGTACTCAGTATGGCTGGCATAAAGATGGTATTTCTGCTTTGAATGAAAATGATTCAAATATTGCAGCTCCGCCCATGTGCAAATCAAGATGCAAACAAGGAAGAAATCTGCATCGTAGTCAGTGTTGCAGAAGCTGTTTTGTTGAGAATATTGTTCAGAGAGTGCTTCTGGTAATGATCACTTCTAGCTGGTGTCGATGCCCTGCTCTTGGATATTGCCAGAGTCCTTGTTAGATTTTTTTAAAAAAGAAATTATTCTCATGCAGCTCATGGTAGAGGGAAATACTCTCTGTCTTTTCTCATTTACCTTTCTCAGGTTAGATTGTTTGAAACAGGAGGGTCCTACCTCATGATCTGCACCCATTGTCATGTTCAAATTTCCCAGTTGGTAAAGACATTCTGATTTAGGGAGTCTACTACAAGCGATGTCAAGTTCCTCATAGGAATGATCTTTCACTTTTGTAGTAGAACACAATGTTGAAGCATAGATTTTCATAAGGTTCACTGGTTCTGTTTGAATTAAGATGCAGATAGAGTGAAAACTTTGGTACTATTCTATTTGAAAGAGTAGAGAGTTCTATTGTTTACTTTAGTATCTCAGAAGAAATGTAAAATTTCTATGTGTGTACATGTTTCTATGTTTTACTCACAATGCTTTAAAATGTCCACTCATTGGGCAGCTCTACCTTCCAGCACTTTCTACAGTTGTGTTTATATTTAGGTTGAACCAATCCACACACAATGAACACCACAATGAAAAGGCACACAAACGGTGAACCACTGAACATTGCAGCATCCTTGCAGTGAAGCTCACACTGTACGCATTTCTTCTGAATTCTTCTCCTGTCAGATGAAAGTGTAGTTTTCCTTTCCTTTCTGCTCTTCGTGAGGCTAATCTCTTCGAGGAAAGCCAGGTCAATGTTTAGCCTATCACACTGCATGCCTATCACGGCTGTGCTCAGCACATGATCTACCATCTGCAAGTTGCCTGTCACTCGTGGGCACAAGGTCCTGACATGCCAGCCTGCCACTTGAGGAGATGGCATCTTATTTCCTTTCATTTGTTTTTCTCATGTGATGGATTCAATCTACATGTTGCTTATAAGGTCTAAGCACCCTTGAAACAGATGGACCATGGCAGGTCTGCAATCTACCAGATCATGGGCTGTTCAATTTGAGGTAGGCAGTGGCCAACCAGTGGGACGTGATGGTCTAGTTCACCATTGGAGCCAGTCCATAGTAGCTATTTTCTGTGCCAATCAAGTTAGACTTATTGCATGTCTCCTATGTTGTGTTAAGGCTTCAATAAAAGTAGAGAATTCTCTTCAGGGCAAGCTTGGGAAAAACGTACAGAGATCCTGGGATGTCCATAGGATTATAAAACATTATATTTTTCAGCAGCTTGATTGCAGGAGGTGCTGGAAAGTTAACATGTTTAGACATCAGTCTGTCTTTGGGCTCTACCTATATTAGTTTTGTCAGCTTTTCACTTTCCATTCCTGTGAGGGATCCAAGTGGTATCAGAGGCATTTAGCCATGGATGGGAGTTTATTTCATGAGTACCATAAATGCTTTCAAATCAATTCTCCCCTCTCCAAAGCAAATTCATTTTTGAATTTGTCTATTTCCTAGCTGTTGATTTTCCTGAAATCACATGTGGAATTGTGCAACATTCTGAGTATTGTATTCTCAGTATTCCAGGTGCGGATAGGCTTTTTCACTTGGAAGTTTTATGGCAACCCCACCCTCACAATGTTATATGCACCACTGAGAGAAATGAACTATCAAGGCCAAATTTCACTAAAATAAATAAAATGACTTGAGAGAAATCTCACTCGCCCACAGAAAAGTGGCTGGATTCAAAGTAAATGTATCAAATTTGTCAGCTTTAATAACATATTTGAAATAAACCTGATTTTTTTTTGCAGAGAATGGTTTCAAAATGAAAAATATACAAATGTATCCTGCGGTTTGCTCTCCCATATGCAAGTATATAATCTCCTCGTGGACACACAGCAAATCTATTCCAGAGGCTAATAGTCTCGGCGAAAATTTTCAACTCTTGAATGCCTGCAAATTTACCAGTGACAAAGATTGTGACAGGAAACAAATACAACATAGTTTAGAATTTTGGAACTCTGCCAGTAATGAAAACCTACACTGAGTGACTGCAATTAATATGCATCTTCTGTTTGTGTGAATGCATTCATTTAATTAACTTAACTGTGTGAAAGGAGTCTTAATTCTATAAATCCTTTGCAACTTTTGGGACCTGATACTTATCATGTTGTGACTAACTTAAACAGATGTATCTCATTTGCACAGCTGTAATTTACTATATTTACAGAAAAGATTCTAATGACGACACACTTCAGTTATGCAAAACTGGATGTCTTAATCACAGGATAACAGAAAGAGACGTCACTGTCAAATATTAAATTAACCCACTTAATATATGTACTCAATGCTATTTTGTCCATAACAGCACATTCTAGAAATAGAAATATGTCAGTTTTATTTCAGTAACTGTGCAAATAAATATCCCACTCAGTGCTCACTTGGATTCAGGGCACTTACATGAATTCTGAGAGGTCAGTCTCTCACCTTTACAAAGTAGCTGGTGAAGTTATGATGAAATCAGATGTGGAAAGGTTACAGCAAGTTATTCATATCCAACAATTTAACATTGAGAGAGTCTGTTCACTCCAGGTTAGGGACTGTTACCACATCATTAGCAACTACTTTTTCTTTCGAAAAGCCAGGACATAAAAAATAACACGGTTTCAATATTGCATTCTATAATAATGAACTGAAACCAAAAGTTGTTCAACTTCGTTTGTTGGTAACTCAGATTTGGTAGTTCAAATTGGCAATTTTTGGCAAATATGATTATAACAACAATTTCTGGCAACCACACATATGGTAGCTTAATGCAGAAATTGAGCAGCTGTTGTCAGCCATTCCCTCCCCCTCCATCGGGTGTGCTCTTGTGAAATGTCAAATTCTCCATTATAATCCAACTTGCACTGATTTTATGCATTATACACATGTTTGTTACATTTTAACAATTTATGATATTTAAAATCTATCTTAGTCCCATGTGTAAGCATATCTCATGAAAGTTATCTACCATTAATTCCCATTGTCAGTCTCACTCTGTCATGGGAAAGTGTTAAAATCAATCATTAATAAGGTTAGAGCTAGGCACTTGGAAAAAAATTCAAAATAAGCACAAAGGTTTTGTGAAAGAAAGGTCATGCTTAACTAACTTATTGAAGCTTTTCTGAAGGAGTTCCATGTTGCATGGATAAAAGGGAGCCTACAGATATTTGGTACTTTGATTTCTAGAAGGCAGTTGACAAGGTTCCACAAAGAAGGATACTAACAAAGTAGGAGTATAAGGTAAAGGGAGTAACATATTAACATGGGTAGAAAACTGGCTGGTGGGCAGAAAATAGACAGTATATATAAATGGGTCTTTTTTTCTGATTATTATGATGTGAACCATTAGAGTCCACCATGGTTCTACATGGGGACTTTAGTTTTTTTACAATTTGTATCAATGACTTAGGTGAGAGGAACAAAGGTGTGGTAGCGAAATTTGCAAATGACACAAGGATTGTTTGTTAAGAAGAGGGTATAACGAGGATGCAGACAAATATTTTTAAGTTGAGTGAATGGGCAAAAAATCTGCCAGGTGAAAAAATAATGTGGGAAAATACAAAGTTGTTCATTTTGTGAAGAATTTTGTGCCGGTACTGCAAGTAACTAAGAAAGCTAATGGAATCTTATCCTTTATAATTCTTATAGAATTAGAGAATTTTATAGTGCAGAAGAAGGCTTTTCGACCCATCATGTCGGCTCCTGAAAGAGCTACCCAGCTGGTCCCACTCTCCAGCCCTATATCTCCACAGACCTCTAACTTCATCACTTTCAAATATATATCCAGCTCTCTTTTGAAACCTCTTCTGGAATCCACCTCCATCACTCTCCCAGGCAGCGCATTTCAAATCCTAATAACTCTTTGAGTAAAGAAGTTTACTTTCATCTTCCTCCTAGCTCTCTTGCTGACAATCATTAATAATTAGAGAAATCAAACATAGAAAGGTGTTATGCTTCATCTCCATAGGACATTTGTTACAGCACATTTTAAATATTGTGTGCAATTTTAACCTCCTTGTTTAAGGAAGGATGCAAATGTTTTTGAGGCAGTTCAAAAGAGGTTTTCTAGATTAATACTCAGAATTGGTAGGATTTCTCTTATGAGGAAAGGCTCTTATGTCTACATTCCTCTTATCATTGGATCCAGGAGTATGGGCACTTTTTAAAATTAAGGATTCCCCTTTTAGGAACAATATGTTTTTTTCTCTCTGAGGATTATGCGACTTTGGAATTCACTGCCTTATAATGTGGTTGAAGTTGGGTTATTAAGAATATTTAAGGCAATTATATCTTGTTATGCAAGGAAATTACAGGTTGACGGGAATGTGGAATTCAAAGAGGTCAGTCATGGTCTCATTAAATGGAAGAGTAAGCTCAAAGGACCCAATGTCCTACTTCTGCCCTTAATTTGTTTGTTAGCATGTTCATATCCCCAAACTTTATTTCACTTTCAGCAAAATGATTAAAAATGGAGGGTAAGCAAGGTCCTTTGCTTCATAAAAACCAAAAGAACTGCAGATCTGTAAATCGGAAACAAAAACAGAAGTTTCTGGAAAAGCTCAGCAGGTCTGGCAGCATTTTTTGGAGAGAAATCGGAGTTAACATTTCAGGTCGAGTGACCCTTCCTCAGAATTGATGGTAGTTTGGAAAATTTTGTGTGAAAACAAAAACTGCTGGAGATTACAGCAGGTCAGGCAGCATCCATGGACAGAAAGCAAGCTAACATTTTGAGCCTAGATGGTTCTGCATCAGAGCTAAAGAAAATTTTGTGCTTTGTTCTATATGAGAATTTTTCAATGTGATTGCCCGCTTAACCTGTTTGATGATATTGGTGTTGCTGTACACTGGAAATTGGTGTCATAGTCAAAGTAATGTGAAGGTAAGTGAAATCCATGTTTTGGAGGACATTGCAATTTGTAGACAACTTTCTTTGAGGTTAGAGGCAACCACTGTCACTTCAAAGCTGACACTGACATCTGTACCAAATTAAATGAAACATAAAACAAGACTCAATGGATCTAGTTTTGATAGAGATACAGGAATCTTTGTTCTCTCAAGTTACTTGAAATAATAATCGACTGTTTAGCATGAAACTAGAAAGCAATAAACAGGGCAAAGTGTTTTGGACTGTGGATAGATTGGCCGTGCAAGATATCACACCTCTTATGATTACGGGGTCTAATTCCTTAATATATGAAAGTATGCACGATTCTGCTGGCACACAGCAATGATACATAAAAACATAGGAGATTGAGGACCACGCTTGACCTAGTTACCATAATTCTACTGCATGACACACCAATCCATCACGCTGGAATAGCGCACCTAATGAGATCTAACTATGGTGGTTCAATGGAAAGGCCCACACATTAGAATTGGGAAAGGAATTGGAAAGAGGTCTGGGAGTAGCTGTCAACAACTGCAGAGATAGCAGGAACTGCAGATGCTGGAGAATCTGAGATAACAAGGTGTAGAGCTGGATGAACACAGCAGGCCAAGCAGCATCAGAGGAGCAGGAAGGGTCTCGGCCCGAAACGTCAGCCTTCCTGTTCGTCTGATGCTGCTTGGCCTGCTGTGTTCATCCAGCTCTACACCTTGTTATGTCAACAACTGCAGTTGTTTTATGAACTCAGGAAAAACCTTGTCTGCTTCTTCCAGCCCCATAAAAAACATACTTCAAGCCTGCTGTATACAATAACGTAACAGTTATGTTAGTGAACATGTAATCCAGAGGTCTAATCTAATAATTCAGAGACATGAGTTCAAATCCTACCGGGGTATTTGAGTTGAGTTAAATAAAATAAATGTAAAGTAAGCTAGTATCAGTAAAAGTAGCCAAAAATATTAATACATTCACATAAATATCCAACTTGCTTGTTAATGTGCTTTTGGGAAATAAATCTTCTGGTCGACATGTATCACAGCAATGTGTTTTACACATTAAGTTTCCTACGAAATGGCCTAGCAAACTAGTCAGCTGCATTAGAACCATGAGAAGAAACCATAGTACACATACACTGCAGTGGTTCAAGTGACAGCTCAAGACACTTGGGGATAAACAATAAATTTTGCTCTGGCCAGCAACATCTAAATCTGATTATGAAAAGTAATTTTCATGCTCATTAAATAAACAAATTGAGTCATTAAAGTTAGAAATAGTGGAAGTTCAGAACTCATTTTAAGAGGCTACCACTACAAAAGGCACTGACCAATTCAAAAACTGTCCAAATATTGAGAACCTGAAAACTGGCACAACCTTGCTAAATTTAGATTTCAATATTCAGCATTCAGGTTACTGATCTAATTCATAGACTTTAGTTCTTGGCTCATACCTTTTTAGATCTAGAGCTGTTTTATACTGATGCAAAACTAACACTGCAACTGATCAATAAAATTTTAAGTGGAACATTGTAAATTTTATACACTTCTAACAGTAATTAATTATGCACTATTATACTCATCAACATTCACTAAATTTAATGAGCAACCAAGGAAACTAAGACACAACCTTCAATCATATTCGCTCACCTATATTAGAGTGTGAGCTTGTTAACAAAGGAAGGTTTGGTAACAATATTTTATTTATTCAGAGTATGTGAAAATGAAATCACAGTTGCTTCCATTTGTTTAATTGGAATTGACTTCAAAACTAATTTGATGCAACAGCTATATTAACAAGGGCATTAGCAGCAGGAAATGCTGTGTGACACTTTCAAGGAGAGTTTTAATATTCCCCAGCAAACACCCACGCTGCTTGCACATCTGGACAAATCTGTGAAATACAGGACTGACGAGTCCAATCCTCTACATGCACTTCTAACAAATTTACCACAACTTTACAGTATGATAGAAATAACACAGGTAAGATGTTTATTATTTAAGTACTTTTGCAGCATTAGTTCAGTTGAGATTAATCGGTAAATGCCTTTGTTTTAATATAAATAGCTTGTTGTAACGTATAATATTTTCAGAGCCTTGCACCTTTTACAGGAAATGTACCAAACTTCTCTCAATTAGAAAAATATCCAAATCACGCTTCCAGAAATGCGAAATTTAATTTGATAATGGAGTAGATTTTCCATTTTGCATCCATATGGTGATCCAGACACAAGCTGCAGCCACAATGTGTTAGTTATGGGAAGGTTTCTCCTGTTCCCCACCACCAAATTCCCATGCTCAGTCTTTTACACATTACGACATGTAAAATCTACATGAGCAGGTGTAAGCAAGTTGAGTTTTCAGACTAATTTTTAAACATTGCTTTAAAAAGCATTCTTTGATATAATTTTGAGTGGTAACCTGGTCAGATTAATTAATAATCTGAGAATGAGTTTATTACAAAAAAATGATAATTAACCAATGTCTGATCCAACACCTGTGAAAAGTCCAATTTGAATAAATTGGCTAAATCGGCTTTCCCTGAGCTCCAGAGCCATTAACTGAACTGTGATATAAACTTTTGATAATTTTACTTTTCTATTATTATTATGTATGATTTCTGTCATAAATGTAGAAGCCATTGAGGGACAACATGTAAAACTTTTCGCTGTATTTTCCATGTAAAAGTATACATGTCAATAAATTTCTATTTTATTCGATTGAATAATGGAAATGATTTCAAAAATAATTAGATATAATTAAATATTTATTGTACAGAATTATATAATTATTAAACTGGTGTTTCATAGTAAATTAAAATATCTATTCAAACGCTTTTAGAAAATGCTTATAAGAGACCCTACAACCAAAAGAGTTGTGTGATTAGTGGGAACATATCATGTGATGAATTCAATCTGGTGTTGTTGGTTGATTTTGTTAGAACCAATGCAAAAGATAATAGAACCTCAAACTGCACAGCTTTTAATTTGTGCTTGAAATCTTTGAACTTCTGTATGTGTGTTTGGTTGTGAACATATGAATTGTACAAAACAGAAGAATTACTTGGAAGAAGCTCTACATGCTGCTTAACCAGAATTTAATTGTGATGTTGAAGTAACTGAGACTGTTTGTGAAGAATGCTTGTGTCACTGACAAAAAGGATATTTATTTTGTATATAAGAAATTTGAA
Organism: Rhincodon typus; assembly: GCF_021869965.1. Lineage (NCBI taxonomy): Eukaryota > Metazoa > Chordata > Chondrichthyes > Orectolobiformes > Rhincodontidae > Rhincodon > Rhincodon typus. Next base: position 59,833,033 of record NC_063333.1, on the reverse strand, counting down.
ACATTCACAGTAGTTTTATTGAACACGTCAAAAGCAGTTATCAGATTCCCTCTCGCCACTGAATATTTATCAACTGCTCATTAATTCTCGTCTGTTAAGAAATTACATGTATCAAATTGTTAATCATTTCATTATCTCCCTAATTTATAAGAGATTGTATCCTCTACATCAAGGCACTGATTGAAGAGATCAAATGATGAAAATTCTAAAATAGGATTCTGAAATTGTGTTGTTATTATGATTGGTGATAATGACCTAATCTGTAATCTTGCAAAAGTAAAACCTTGTTCTTAACATTACATAAAACATTCTAGAATTTTCCATTACCTTTGAGATTGTGCTTTTGTTGTTTTCATAAACAATGGCTGATAAGGTTTACACAATCAAAACATTATCAGATTTTAAGTCTGATCCTTTTCTGATTAAATCATAATTTTAGTTTTCTTTATTTCATAACAGTACAAGTGCATTTGAGATTTCTAATAAAAATGCCACCTTGAATTTGCTAAGCAGCATTTTAACTCACTTTAGGATTCCAGACCATATAACCTAACCTGTTAGTTTATAACTTAAAATCCCTATTTGCCAACAATGTAAATATATATTATTTCAAAGTTGCTGGTAAAATTGGCAGAACATATGTAAATGTTAATTAAATACCACAACCGTCTTTCCTATAATTCCATGAATTGATGCCTCCAAGGGCAGCACAGTGGTTAGCACTGCTGCCTCACAGCGCCAGGGACCCAGGTTTGATTCCAGCCTTGGATGACTGTCTGTGTGGAGTTTTGCATGTGCTCCATGCATCTGTACGGGTTTCCTCTGGGTGTTCCGGTTTCCTCCCACAGTCCAAAGATGTGCAGGTTATGTGGGTTGGCCATGCTAATATTGTTTTATTCATTCCTGAGACAAGAGCATCACTGGCTAGGCCAGCGTTTATTGCCCATGTCTAATTTCCTAGAGACCAGTTAAGAGTCAACCACATTGCTGTGGGTACAGAGTCACATGTAGGCCAGACCAGGTAAGGATGGCAGTTTCCTTCGCCAAAGGGCATTAGTGAACCAGATGAGTTTTTCTGACAATTAACAACGGATTCATGGTCATCATTAGACTCTTCATTCCACATTTGTATTGAATTCAAATTCCACCGTCGACTATGGAAGGATTCAAACGCAGGCCCCCAGAATTTTACCACGAGGTCGTTGCCTCCCCATGTATTCACCGAGACTGTCCAGGCATGTGCAAGTTAGATGGATTAAACCATGGTTAACATAAACCAGGTTTATGGGGATGAGGTGGGGGCCTGGATTTGGGTGGGATGCTCCTCGGTAGGTTGGTGCAGACTTGATGGGCCAAATGGCCTCTTTCTGCACTGCAGGGATTCTATGCCTCCTTCATGCCTGATCAAAATTACAAATTATATCCATCTTTATTCTTCTGAACCTTTTTGCAGCCTTTCATAAGGTCAAATACAATATCCTCATCCAAAGCATTTCCTCAATTGTCAAAATGTGGGAGACTCTCTTATGTGTTGCCACCTGTAACTTTCAATAATAGTCAGAGAATTCCAACAATGGTTTCTCTTCCCGCTGCCACATTGTTCTCTTTGTAGTTTCCAAGGATCTATCTCTAAGCATTTCCTACCTCTCTTCTGTATGCTTTACTTCTGCAGCGTCAATCAATGATGAATTTTCCCATGTGTGTTCAGGACCCAGCATAAGACCATCTGGGTGTCCGGACACTTAATTTGCTGATGGCTAGACAGGCAGCATTTTAATTAACTGTTGCCCTGCTCAATGTCCTTGTTCAGCTCCTGATATTGCAGGGAGAATCAGAGGGTTGGTGGCTCTTAAGTCTTGATAGCCCCACTACTTATGGACAATTGTAACTTACTATTGACATGGTCCCCTCATTGAAGTTTGGAACCTCTAGCAATCTCAGCTTGCCACAACAAGTCTGTTTTCAATGAAGAGTGTGTTTGTGTGGAGTGGGACTAGGGGTGGAGGTTGTAGTCTCTGCATGCTATAGGGCATGAGGGTGCTGTTGTAAAAGGTAATGATTCTGAAAAGTTAATGTCGGAGAGTGATGACCTATACTCGTAAGTCTCCCAAAGGTCTTAGTCACAATATCTAACTTAATAGTGTAATGTAATTGACTGCAATCATATAATAAATTAGATAATACTTAAGTTGAGTGCCTCTTCTTGTTAAATTCACTTGTGGTTTTACAAGTAAACCAAGTCGACCCTTGGACCCAGTAAAGGTAAGAAGCTAGTGATAGGAAACTACCCAACCCCAAACTGATAGTAGTTGGCATCACAGCACATACAACAGAAGCCATATGCCAGTGAAGAAGTTCCAGTGACACCATAAAATTACTCCTTATTGGGGCCTTAGCTACCTTAAATGCTTGAACAAAAACAAAGTCGCTGGAACAGCTCAGCAGGTCTGGCAGCATCTGTTTTTTTTCCCTTCACAGATGCTGCCAGACCTGCAGAGCTGTTCCAGCAACTTTGTTTTTGTTCCTGATTTACAGCATCCGCAGTTCTTTCGGTTTTACCTTAAATGCTTGGCTGCTTCCATGTAGCAGGAATGGGTCATGGAGGTTCCAGTGTGCCTGATCACTATTTTCCCAATATCCTTGCATCTAACCCCATTTCCACAAGGCCAGGGTAATCTAGCCCATGGCATCAATTGCAAATGACTCCTGCAAAACCCTGCTCCAGTTGTCTGCCTGTTATCTTGACACTCTCTACTACCTCCATTTTGTCAGCCCACTTAAATGTTATACAATTATGGATGAGCTAACATGCATCAATTAAATGTTGGGAAAATAAAAACTGTTGTCTTCATTCCCATCATAAAACTTGTACATTTTCCAATTATTCCATATCCCTTCCGGGTCACTGTTACAGACTTATCCTGACTGTGTGCAACAATAAAAAACTGGAGCAGATAAAAAGGCCAAAGTTCAAAGGGTTACATGTCTCTGGGGAAACACTGAAAGCAAAGAAGACTGGACATTATCAAATCAAAAAATTAACACTATAGCCAGAAGGAAAAATCAGTGAGTGTATCATATTAATATGTTAAAGAACTATTATGAGAGAAAGATTGTTTGCAGTGTTTTTATAGTTCTGATGAAGAGTTGCTGGCTCAAAGTGTTAACTCTGCTTTCTTCCCACAGATGTTGCCAGACCTGCTGAGTTTCACAAGCAATTTCTGTTTTTGTTTCGGATCTCCAGCATCTGCAATTCTTTGTTTTAATTTAGTGGTTTTACAGTAGTGAACAAAATAGGAAGTGAAGTGAAAATATCAGAGCATTGGAGAATGAATCAGAAATTGGAAATTTACAAGTCTATCCAGAAGTCAGTTTGGATAACACAGAGGCACTGCAAAGCTTAGATAGCAAACTGTAGAAATGCCTTTCAAAGGCTGATATAGTATCATAAATTGATTTGCGTGAAAAGGTTAAGAAAAAAACATCTTTGGAAGTTCATGATATTAATGTAGAGGATTTGTTACCTATAAAACAACATTCTTACAGATTTAATCCAGAGAAATTAGCTCAAATGAGCGAAGAGATTAAGTTGATGGTGGATTTTAAGTTGATTGCAATATTGAGTCGTCATTGTAGTTGGACCTCAATCTGCTATGATTATGCTGAAGCCAAATGGATCATGAAAATTCTGTTTTGATTATAACAAAGTCAACACAGAAACAAAAACAGATTCATATCCTACTTGAAATAATTGGACACACACAATTTCTCATAAAAACTGTCTTGCTAAAAAGATATTGGCAAGTTCCATTGACTGACAGGGCCAAAAAATATCAGCTTTTGTAACACCAGATTGATTTTATCAATGCAAACTCATGTCATTGTGAATGAAAACTGTGTCAGTAACATTCCAACAATTAATCAATGAAATCACTGAAGGTCTGTATGACTACATTGTTCACATTGACAACAATTTTCAGCCAAACCTAGAAAGGACATTCACACCACTTTACTAAATTGTTTGGTCAGTTACAGAGTGTTGCTTTAGGTATAAACCTGGTTAAAAGTGGATTTGCCAAAGCAGAAGTCACTGAAGGAAAAAGCAAAATACTGTGGATGCTGGAGACCTGAAACAAAAACAGGAAGTGCTGGATGAACTCAACAGTTTTGCCAACAGCTCTGGAGACAGAAAAGAAGAGCCATTGGACTTGAAATGTTAACTCTTCTTCTCTCTCCACAGAGGCTACCAGACCTCCTGGGTTTCTCCAGTACTTTCTGTTTTTACTTCAGAAGTGACTTATTTGGGTCAAATTGTGGGACAAGAGAAGTAGTACCTACAGAAGTAAAAATAACGGCTATTTTGGATTTTCCCACATCAGGACAAACACAAAATATTGCAATATATTGGCAGGAGTGGATTCTAAATGAAGTTTTTTTTTTCTAAACGTCAGCATCGCAGTAGCTGTTTTGACAAATTTGTTAAGGAAAGGAGGAAATTTTTGAATAGACATAATAGTACCAAGAGTGTGTTTGATAACTTAAAATCTGTGCTGACACCAGGTTTAGGAGCCATTCAAACTAGCTGTTGATAACAGCGGCATCAGTGTGGACGTCATGAAGACAAAATGGGGATCAAATAGCTTTTTGGCTTTTTTGGAAGAAACTGAATGCCCGTTAACAGAAATTTTCCATGGTGGAGAAGGAAACATTATGTGTAATGTTGGCTCAATATCAGTTTGAAATCCTATATCTAACAAAGCTGACGAGACGGTTATTTATACGAGCCATAATGCCTTGATTTATTTGGATAAATTTCAGGAAAAAAAACTTACAACTGTTTTGGTGGAGGTTAATCTTCCAACCATACAATATTAAAAATATTTCTATTGTCAATATTGTTGACATATCTATTATTTGTCTTTTTATATAATGTATTATATTTATAATATTTACATATTTAATGTCAACATATTATTGCTATTAATGTAACATGGAAATAATGTTAAAAGGATCTTCTGATGGAAAAAGATGCCTCTTGAGGATATATTTTCATTTTTCTTTGGGGGGGAGGTCTGATGAAATGTACATGAAATAATTTTTGAGTTTGGATGTCAAATTAGTGATATATCGGTATTGGCTACTTTTGCAAAGGGTTTTAATTTTAAAAGAAGACAGAGATTCCTTTGGAACAGTGATTTAGTCCAGTATATGTCAGTAAGTAGGTGATTGAGAATGCCTACAGTATTAATGCATATTTGTAGTGAATTACAAAGGGTAGAGATAACATTGAAGACAATTAGAGATAGTAGGAACTGCAGATGCTGGAGAATCCGAGACAACAAGGTGCAGGGCTGGATGAACACAGCAGGCCAAGCAGCATCATAGTAGCAGAGAGGCTGACGTTTCGGGCCT
>NC_063333.1:59794483-59812621 GCF_021869965.1 Rhincodon typus | reverse complement strand
TGAAGAAGGGTCTAGGCCCGGAACGTCAACTTTCCTGCTCCTCTGATGCTGCTTGGCCTGCTGTGTTCATCCAGCTCTACACTTTGTTAGCTTTGGAACAGTTAAGTTCTGAGAAGAGTCACAGGGGACTCAAAATGTTCACTCTGTTTCTCACTCTGCAGATGCTGCCAGATCTGCTGAGTTTCTCCAGTATTTTTCTGTTTTTATTGCAGCATTTGTCTGTTCATTCTTAACTTCTTTGCATAAATTTACAGTGTTCTGTTATTAAGGTTACATGTGATGTCCTATGGACTTCTACGGTGCATGAGGGCAAGAACATGCAATTGTGTATCTCAAGGTAATTAATCATGAACATCAACTACAGATAAATAACAGTTGCAATAGCACTGAAAGACAAAATATAAAAGAAGACTCATTTACCTGACATTGTCATGCCTTTGGATGTATATTTTGTGAAATATCCTTTCTGGAGGCTTCAGAAAATCCTCTTTCATTTCCATCGCCACATTTCTGGGCAGCAAGCTCATTAAAAGTCTTTCCTGTGATAAATTACATATCACCAACAATCTTAATATGTAGCTATAAAATTATTAGAACATTTTAAAGTACTTATTAAATATTCAGGTGTCAGATTTAAGAAATTTCTGAACTTGTATCTATTTTGTCGACTATAATTTATTCATTTGCATGTGAATTAATGTGCATTAGTGCAATTTTATTCCATTGATTTCCCAAAAGTATTGTGTACACTGTTATATCATACAATTTGCACAATTACAAAAGAGGGAGGTGATGGTTGTATTCCTAATGTCATTGGACAATAATCCTGCAATCCAGAGCCTGAAGGTAATGTTTTGGGGAGTGGGTTCAAATCCTACTATTGCAGATAGTGAAATATGAATTCAGTTAAAATTTGAAGTTAAAAGTGAGCCTAATGATCATAAGAATTATGTAGAAAACTATCTGTTTTACAAATATCCTTTAAGATTGCAAATCTGCTGTCCTTACTCGGATTGTACCACATGTGACTTCAGATGCACAAAATACAGTTGAATCTATACTTTCCCCTAAAATGGTCTAAAGAGCATTTCTGTTCAAGGGTAAAGAGGGATGGGCAACAAATACTTGCTTTGCTAGTAACACCAGCATGCCATACATGAGTGAAGGAAAAAATAATCCTGTGAATAAAGGATTTCCCTGAAGGAAATCACATTTTAAAATTAATTTTAATGGCTTTTCTAAGTCTTTCTTATGAATTGGCTCCTTTTGGGAATTGAAGGTCATAATCATGTAAATCATACATTTCGTAAAACAAACATTTTACTTGTAAAATATCACACCAGTCTCATACTTCCATTATGGAAATAATTTGCACCATCACTGTATCTGCTAATCTAAACTTCATTATACATGATAAAGTAAAAATTATTGGTGAGAATACATAATTGTGGAAATATAATAGTTTGGGATTATGCACGGTGTAAAATTTGCAACAAGCAAATTAAAACAAACATGGATGCTCAGCTACATATATATTAACACAAGACTGCATGGAAAATTCACAAATTGAACTGGTAGCTCGGCAGGAGAGCAAAGCGGCTCTGCATGAAGTGTTTATAACGAAGGGACCTATTCTCCTTTATATGATGCACGCTGTTGTTTAAAACATTGCGCCAGTTTTATGACTAAACATTTTGCAAAGAACGGTGCAGTAGCAATCTTACTGGCATTTCACTGAAGTGGGTATACTTCTATTGTCATCAAGCAAAATAATACCAAAGAACATGTGTCCTAGAAGTCCCTTAAGTTACACAATTTTCAGTTGTTAATTGGCCACCTTTGAAAGGTCTGCAACTATACAGATTTTTTTGAACTGATCGATTTTAATGTGCTGCACAAGATTTTTTTTCTGACTGTAATCAGGAAAGCATTTCTACCTTCAACAATTATCAATCAGTTCAGAATAAACAAAGACATCTTTGCACAGAAAATGAGAATGAAGACCCTTTGGTTAATGCAACATAGCTACCAGCATACCCAATGTTACTTTAATTTGATATTTTCATTGGCTCCTGGAGCCAAACAAATTTTATGAATTCAACTCGAGAACTAATTCCTTCTGGTCTGGGAACTTAAGTTTTCTGTTTGTGCCAAAATTGATATTCATTCCCCAAAACAGGCATCTTATTGTCAGAAGTGCTGTAACTAATAATACCAAACTGCTACGTTTTGTCATGTGGTCTGTATCACTGAGCTAAGGAGGAAACAATTACTAATTTCACAGGCTTTTACCTTTAGTTTTCTGACCATTATGATCCAGAATGTTTTGACACAGGACACAGGTTTATTTGTTTAAAAATGTCTGCATGATGATACTTTTAGTTTGTGATCAATGTATATGCTGTTACCACGCTATAACTTTCATTCTAATATTTGTCAACAATTATTTTGATTGTTCATTCAAACCACATGCCCTTAAGTTGAAAAGGGAAACTGCACAGCTATATGACATTTCATTTTGTGAGTATGGCCAGTGTTATTTTTGGGCTTTGGACCTGAACCTCCACTTTGTAATCTGTCATTCTGAAAGCTTTGCTTCATTAGGAAGCAACTTAATTTCCATCAAAAGACTGTTAAGACATAAAAGTCAATACATTATTCTTCTTATAATAATCCTTGAAGACATACACCACAGCAAAATGACATTAAAGGATAAGACTACCATTGTGGCATGTTGGCTCTTGTCAAAAACAATCTCAAACTAATTTCATAGTCTTGTACTGTTGTCTGCTTTAAATATTTATCTATTTTTCTTTTAGAAGTGCAATGACCTCTAACAAAGTCAATATCTTTGAAAAGCAGTTGTTCCCTAATAAAGCAATTTCTCCTTGCTCTCCTCGTGAAGATGTTAAATTTTCAAACCTCATCATTGATTTTCAAACCAGATAAATAGATTTTTCTCTCTTTACAGTTTGAAAGATCATCATAATTTTGAACACCAAAAAGAGCTCATTTAATCTTCTTTGTTTTAATGGAAATAGCTTCAGAAACCTGAAGTCTTCCCTTAATGCAGAATAAATAAACAATTGATTGATTGTAATTAATATAATAATGACAAGCAAAATACTAAACCTTTTGCAAAACCAAAAAATGCTGGAAACATTTAGCAGGTCAGATATCATTTGTATTGTGAATGGACAAGTCAACCCTATAGCAGATATGTAATGAGTTGCAAAAACTGATTCCCTTCTGCTAAAGTTGTGATAGTCCTGGGACAGAAAGGTCAGGGAATTCAAGGCTTTAAGCCATATCTTCTCTGCACAGATGCTGGTGGGCAGGCCCATTGAATACTCAAAAATTTCTTTGATTAATTTATGTTTTCTGGTTTTTACAGCTGTTTTTCCTTTTATTATTTACTTTGGCCCTTTAAGGTTGTAGATGTATTTTGCAGTTCTGATACCAGTTGTCAGAAATTAAAGAAAACACTTGGATAAATCAAAATATCCTCGAAATAGGAAACAATAAGGTGTGGGAATTTGTTTTTGAAAAATGGCATGTTGAATGTTTCAATAGCCTTTTCAGATTAAGCTAAACCATGGCTATTAAAAAGGTAAATGTAAACACTGGTGTAGTAATGTGAGGTGCTTGCAACAACTGCAGCCCAATTGGTTTGCAATTCTAGTAATCCCACAAGACATCACAAATATTGCACAATCTCTCAATTTCGTACCAGTTTGTTTCCTGTGTTTCAACAAATAAAAATTATGCTGATTTTTCATTTATTTTTACCATTTCCATATAAATGTTACGTTAGATTTTCATTTCTGTTAAACTTACAGCACATGGGAGAAGAACCGTCGACTTTCCGTCACATGATGATACACAGCCCCACCCTATCCTTCAACCACATCTCTCCTTTTTGTCCCTCCGTTTCCGCGCAACCTATGACTTCTCACACTTCCTCCCCTACTGACCTGTTTCTCGTTTTCATCTTCCAGACGAAGTCGCTCCTCAATGCAGTTCCTCGCCTGCAGAAAGGCTTTTCTCTGGGCTCTCTCCGTGAGGATTCTGACAAACACCCCGGACACATTCACACTGGCAAACAGAACTGCGTTGGCCACAAGCTACCGAGGGAAACAAACAACATGTTGCCATCAGTCGGCGCGTCTGAGACCCTAGCAATCGATTAACACCAGTCAAAAACAAAAGACGGACATTCTCCCTGTATTCAAACGGGGCTGGGTGAGTTTGGTGTCACGGCGGGCTCTTTGGAGATTTTTGGAAGTCTGTGAGAACAAATTAACTCAAAACTGGAAAATTCAATGGTGAAGGAACAGGTATTATTCAGATAAGCAATAGTTATGTGGTCGACATAGATAGATTGAATATACCAGCGAACTGAATTGCAGGAACACATATTGGGAAGTTGTTGGAAACACGAATGGTATCGTTGACTTCATTGCGGGACCGAGAATCCCCTGGCCACACACTGTCCACATTGAGCGGAAGTTTCAGTGGGAGAGTCAGCACTTCAGCGTGAATGGGACACTGAAAGGGAACGTGCTTTACTCAACCACCCGCCGGAAGATTCATGAATGGCTCTCATCGCAAGCCAGTGGAAAGTGAACAAACACTGGACTGGCCTTTACTGCAAATTATACTTTCCACTTTGTCTTTTTGTCTCTATGGGCAGCTAGCACCAATAAAATTATAATGCGCACAAAAAAAAGCCAGCTGAGTATTTTCTCAGGTGCTGTTACATTGTGGAGTAAATCTGGCAACTCCTCCGAAGTTTTTCGAAGTAACTGTAATTGGTGAAATAAATCAAGGCTAATCATTTTACACACACACACTCTCTCTCATTCACCAACCATCCAATTCTGCGCTCTCTTCAAAACAAACACTCCCTTGCTCTTACTTTACTCAGTTTTCCGGTGACACCGCCAAATTTTGTTATTGATCTGAACGCATCCGGAGTCCAAAATTGCCCTCATTTACTGTTATTTGTCCCAAAACGACAGTTTTTCCAGTCAGTGATCGCCATAAGATATCCAAGCCCTAAAATTTACTGATTTATCCGTGAATTATCATAGAATTGTACAGAAGTTGGCCATTTGACCCAATGTGACTGTACCGGCTCCTTAAACAGCAAGCTAGTCCCATCTTCCAGCCCTGTCTCCGTTGTCCTCTAAATTCCAAATATACTTCAAGCTCTCTTTTGAAACTTCCTATGCCTTCACTCTTTGAGCAAAGGAGTTTCTCTTCATTTCGCTCCTAGCTTTCTTGCCGACATTCTTGAAATTGGCACCCCTAGTTACTAACATACCAACTAGTGGAAACTTCTTCACCCTGTCAAAATTGTTCATAATTATGAACAGCTCAAATTAGGTCATCTCTTAATCTTAAATGCTCCAAGGAGAAACAGTCAAATATCTTTAATTTTTCCTTGTATCTATTAAGTCTCTCATTCCTGGTATCATTCTAATATGCCTGCTTTGAACTTTTAACATCCATCTCTTAACACGGTGCCCAGAACTGAACACAACACTCCAAAAGTGGTCTGACCAATGATTTGGAGAGGTGTAGCATCACTTCTTGCCGTAATACTTTTTTACCTTTATTTATAAACCCACGGATCCTACAAGCTTTCTTAACTGTTTCAACTTGCCTGGCCACCTTCAGGGAATCATGCACGTGATTTCTGAGGTCCCTCTGTTCCTGTGCTCCCCTCCAAGTTGTATCGTTTGTCTCTGATTATTTCTGCTACCAAAATATATAACCTCATATTTCTGTGTTGAAATTCATCTGCCAGGTGCCAGCCCCTTTGGCCAAATTGTCAATGTCCTGAACAAAGTTGCAAAATTGTGGGCTTGGAGGGTAGGGGAAGACGGTTTTAAAGTTTATCTAAAAGCATCGAAGCAATGCTTGAATCAGTGACTTACAATTGGAATAAGGCATCGAGATCGTTTCTAGCATAAACTTCGAAGTGAATGCCGGGTTTGACTCTAGTCAATCGGCGGATGAACAAAAGCATTGTGAAGGCCAGGCGGTCGGGGCCTGGGATCCGTAAATCCCGATCTGAGCTGTTTTATTGCCGACCCTGTTTTCTGTGGACGGGTTTACAGCTCTCACGGCTGATCAGTGCGCTGGGTACTGTGTAGAGTTATCGCCAAGGTCCGCACAGAATCAACAATGAGCCGGTATTTACTGAAACCTTCTCAGACCCTTTTGTTTTCCAAATTCAGGGGAAAGGGGAGGTCGAATGGTGGGGGCTGAAGATGGAGAAAACTGTAATCTCTACGTGACCCAGCATGTTCATGAGAGCCGGGGGGCGGTTTGGTAAAGCGAGCCCCGCACATTAGCCTCACTGAGCAGTGGGGTTAAGATCACGGCCAAAGTTCTGTGTTTGGATGGAGGTGCGTAAACCGAGCGCAACTCCAGTGAAACCTCTCCCCCTAAAACGGCAGCAAAACGAGCAAAAAAAGCACAAAAGTTTGAAAGTTGCCCCGTGGCCTGGGAACTGTAGCTCGGTTTAATTGGAAAATGGAAAATAGTTTTCTGGGGGTGGGGGGGGAATAAATTAGGAAATGGTTCAGAGGATATTGAGAATAGAACGCGTTTGGGGGGGGGGGGTTCTGTTAAAAAAAAATCCGACTTCTATTTTGAAACGAAAAGCAACAAAAAGCCGCCGTCCTTGCGCTGAGAGGACAGTGAGGGTTTTTTTTTTGTTTGGTAGGGGACTTACCGTGCGCCAGAGCCGCTGATTGCTGGATGACACTGAGGTGGCAGTCACTATGATGTGACACACAGCCACGATCAGACCGAACAGAATGGCCAGCAAGGTCCGCACCGGCAGCAGCGAGTAAGCGACAAAAGTGACCAGCATCAGCTGCCACATGCCGCTCTCCGGGGAGGTCGGCGTCTCCCAACCGTAGGCTCCGAGCGAGAACGGGCAGCACAGGAAGGAGAAGGTGAAGCTGAACAGCAAGCTGAGCTTGACGATCTGCTGTAGTTGGGTGACTTGGAGGTACTTTACGTTGGTGACAATAAACAGCGACACGAAGATGATACAGTGCACCGGGTGGGAGCCCTTGGAGATGGTAAGCCGCGGGCCGGACAGTAACTCCACGATGGCCAGAGTGGCCGTCATGATGATGAGGATGGCTAGAGCTTTGAGGGTAGCGGTCTGCTCCAGTTTCAGGTTGTAATTCTGGAAAAGGGACTCTAGTTCCTTACAGTCAAACTCGTCCTCGCAGCTGATGGTGTCGAGGGGCGAGCCCGGGGCGCACGGACAGTTCCTCCTTCTTGTCCTGACTTTGCGAAACGGTATTTCCTCCATGTCATTGCCATCCAAAAACCGACCCTGAGCTGGCCTTCCCCCGGGTGCTTAAGCTTCGGCGGCAGCTCCGGGCTGGAGATAGGAGCTTCGGAGACAACTGAGGAGGCAGAGGCGGATGGGACGGAAGGAAGGAGGGAGGGAGAGGGGCAGAGATCGGGGGTGAGGAGAGGGTAGGACAGAAGAAAACACAACTAGAAGTTAGCGACTGTGAAAGCTCAGGCGCTGGACGTTGCGAGAGCTGCAGCGCGCTGTGCGGGTTCCCCTATATTGGCTGGTCCAGACGTGCAGAGAGAGACAGAGAGATGAGAGCAGAGAATGATCCCATCCTAACCCAGAGTCTTGTACCAGGGACAGATTAATGACGCCTGCGCATTGACCCCCCCCCCCCCCAACCCTCAAAGCAACAACTCACGTCTCACACCCGAAAGCAGCTCACTAGGTAAGAAGCCAGAGCTGCTTCTGCATAGCTCTCCCAGTACAGTCCCGCTCGCTTCCAAGGTACCACAGGCAAAAAAAAACTACCCACAGCAGAGCCAGACACTCAGCTCCCACTTTCAACATGACGATCAGGAAAAAAAGGTGGCGCCAAGTAAAAGTGAGAAAGCCTGCTGCTGATTGGCATAAGGAAATGCGAGGGTTTGCAAGGGGAACTTTAAAAGAAAACAACAGGCATCTAGTGGAAACGTGCTTGGAATCGACGTCCGTCCAAACCCAAGGCGGCTCGCCTCTCTCCATCCCCCTACACACTCCCCCTCCAATACACACACACACACACACACACCACCTCAAACCCTGCCCGACTGTTAACGATGTTTTTCAAACAATATCCTGAGAGTTCACTGACCGCCCAATGGACCTGGTGCGTTTCCTTTCGTAAGTCATATCAGGATCTGAATCCTATCTTTAACTCAAAGCCGCAGGATGGAGCTGTGTTCTCGAACACTGTTGGCTTCTGCGCCGCCAAGACTACTTGAAGATGTTGAACGTGTGCTGTTCTGTGCATTTAAAAAAAAACAAACGTTGAATTAGTATTTGCTTCCCGCACCTTGTCCTGAAAATTCAATCCAGTTCCAGGGGAGAGGATCTTCAATGGATTTGCATAAACCGCTATTTAATTCTATTTTTCCCTGTGACCAGCGGCGGCTAAAAATAAACACCGAGCTGGTTCAGCTTACTGATGCAACCCGATTTCACCCCCACCCCCCACCAGTTCAAAATCTCATCCGCTTTCTACAGCGAGCAGAATCGTTCAGGGTTTAATCGGAGCCTGAGGTGTTTCCATTACGTTCTGAATAATTAGACAAAATAAGCCTGATTCAGAGAGTTCATCCTGTTTGTGCCCAACATTTAAATAGAAATGGTGATGAACCCAGATCAATTAAAAACAGTTGGGGGAGGGGTTAAGGTGCTGGGGTCCAGACTGGGGAGTGCCTGGCATTTGTCCGGTACCAAATTCGGATTTCCGGGCAGATTTAGGGGGAGAGGGGGTGATATGTCAGTGACTATCTGAAGGTAAAACGAACCAAGCTGTTGCTCTTAATCTCTCCCTGCAAACCCTAATCTGGGGCTGATCGACAAATCCGGTCATGTGAAGTGAACGCTTGTCTGTTGCTCAGTAAGCAGCATTAGCAGATGGTGTCTCTCAAACTAGTTTCTGATGCCGTGTTGATTCTACGCTTAATAAACATTTCAAATTGGCAGCAGAGTAGCTCTGCCCAGTGTTAGCAGTCTTGTTCGTATCCGCAAATGTGGAGGAGCTATCACTGACCGACTGGTTTACTTTACTTACTTAGACTCCATCAACCTGTTTAGAGATGTTATTACATATCGCTGGAGCAGATGAGACTTGAACACAGACCTCCTGGCTCAGAGGTAAGGGCACTACCACTGCGCCCGAGACTCAAAGGTAACATTAACAGCCAAAGACAAGAAAGAACGACACATTAGCTCATAAGTCCAATTCAATACTTAAAGTAAAACACGCCACCAGCAATCCTACAAAGCAGCACGAATAAAGACGCCCCCTTAGGCAACTTTTTACCAATGATGTACTTCAGAGGGGCCTTAAAATCGACACTTTGTCTTAGTGGAGGCATGAAAGCTCCTCCCACTATTTCAAGATCAAACAGTTCTTGCTTCGTTCTGGCCAACGTTTGTGTGACTAACCTTCAGTATTTACTGTGTACGCACTGGTTTCCTTTCTCAAACAAAACGACATAAAATTATTTTCTGAAGAAAATTCTTTTCTGAAGTTTTCTGAAGAACGGTCTAGGCCCGAGACGTCAGCTTTCCTTCTCCTCTGATGCTGCTTGGCCTGCTGTGTTCATCCAGCTCCACACCTTGTTATCTCAGATTCTCCAGCATCTGCAGTTCTTACTATCTCTGATAAAATTCTTTGGGATGGTCTCAGGATATGACTTTAAAAAGCATGTTATGAAACACAGGGGTTGGCAATTTATAAGGGCACAATGAGCTAATTCTTTGTGGAGGTCGCCAGTTGAAGAGCCAGTGAGAACCCTGCATCTCTTTTTCCCAGTGGCTTATGCCAATTGACAGGTGAAAAAGCAGACTTCGCTTCCCCTCTCCACCATTAAGGACAGGGCTGAGGGTGGATGGTGGGTGGAAGCCAATCCCAGGCTGCAACTCTTCTCAGCAGTTCCTCAGGGAGCAGGGAAGAAATTCACGACTTTTGTTTTAGTTTAAATGAGAGAGCCCTTATTTTGAAACCTCGCCCTTAGTTTTAGATTCGCCTATGAGATGTAATATTGTCCCAGGATTTACCCTACCAAGCTCCTTCAGAGTCCAATATGTTAAAATAACATCAGCTCTCATTCTTTCAACCTCTAAAAAATATAGGCCCAACCTGCTCAACCTTACCTCATGATAAATCTCACCCCAGGAATCAGCCCAGTGAACTTTCTGTGAACTGCTTCCAATGCAAGTATATCCTTCCTTAAGTAAGGTGACTAAAATTATACACAGCGTGCCAGAGATTGTTTCATCAACACTCTTATAAGATTTTTTTTACACAGTAAAATCCACATTATTCAGATCCTAAGCATTCAGAATTCTCATACAACCAACATCTGAGATTCAAAGGGAGAATTCTGGATGCTTGGGATCCTTATAACGGGGACTTTCCTGTATTAGCAACTGGGTGGGAATAATGGATCAGATGCTTTATGAAAAATACTTTTAGACTTATCAATAAATATATAGAATCACCAATCGTAGCCAGGTATACCATGTTTATGAGCAGTCCTGGCTGATCATTTTTCAAACTTGTGGCAGTGACAATTCAAGTTCTCCCAGGCACCACTAGTATTTCTCATGCAACTGGTAGATTCTGGTAACCGGCACCATCCTTCTCTGTATGTGCTGGATACTGGGAAAATTACTATACAGCTAATTCCTGAGGTGCTATTGGTTTGAAATAACATGTTAGGATTTGGATGGAGCTATCTTTTTAAATTTTTTTTTTGATTGTCTGCCATGGAAATAATTAAAATGACAGCAATTTGCAAGATATGGCTTAAATGACCTAAACATTGTTGGGGATCAATTAAGCAACTGATGTAAAAAAGAGCAACTGTGCCTTTTTTAATTATACTAGCTGCAATTTAGGGTTTATATGTCAATTTTAAAAATAAGGCAAATGTTTGAACTTGACATCTTGAACTAACTGTATGACACCTATCTTTAATAAGAATGTTGACATTTTGAAATATTTTGAAAAGGTTTTCATTTGCTCAGTGACTTGGTCAATTGACTATATCTGCAGAACAAAACAACAATATTTTAAAACGACATTCTGATGTTCCACTGGAAACATTTGTTCTTAATTGCTTGGTGTTCTTGAGAATGTTAGGCAAATGGCTTTACAATTGTTGGCATTATTGGTTTAAAAGAAGTAAGACCATACAATTTCTCTGTGTCTGAAAGATGTGACATTTGTTTGCACAAATAACTGTTAGCTCATCAGCCCTAGGAAATAAGAGATGAAATATGTTTAGCCTACGTGACTCTAGTTACAAAGGTGGAGTAACACCTGATCCTCTCATTTAGCCTGTGGAAAGAGTTACTTTGAACCATTTCCAAACAAGGAATAAGACTCCCTTGGAGTTAGGAATAAGATTTGGAAACTCAGTAATTTTGTGGCATAGTTTTACCCTAGCTTCTGCGGTTATAATTTTTCTGAGACGCAGTTCAATATAACATCACTTAAGAAATTTCCTATGTTGGCAACATTCCAAGAAATCCTGGGCCTCGTAGCACAATAAACTTCCATTTGTCTTCGCTGCTTATTTGTCAAGTATTTCTAAAATAATCCTTAATATGTTGTACTCGATTCACTGTCATTTTTAGCTTCTAAGGTCAGGCACAACTGAGGACACCATTGTTTTGATTTATATTGTCTCCTTCGAAACTGTTTCCAAACAGGTCTGCTCCCTCTCAGACTCACAGGTAAATCAGCAGGTTAGTTAAGAGGCAGTAGAATACAATAGAGTAGTATTTCCTTGCTCTGATGAAATGTCAAAACAAAAGCCTCAACTGCCTCTCAGATAGACATTGTAGATGAGATGCAAAACTCAGTCAGTGTGTCGCACCATTGCCCTGCCATCTGCTGATGCACTCACGCTGTCTTCTTCCTCATGAACATTGCTTACCCCTTCCTCACCAACAGAGGAGACACCCAGCCAATCCATACTCCCACAAATTCCTGCCCCTTTGATGAGAGAGGATGTTCATTCACAGGAGATCACAATAATCATGGATATTCTTCCTGGCAAATACTGCAGCACTTCACCTAAGTAGTCCAAGCAGTGGTACCTCACCTTTCACAATCCAATGGTCTCTTTTATTAGAGCACATGTTGAGGTATAATAAATCTACTGTGCTACACTTTGTGGGATCCCCCCTGGTGTTGTGAGCCATGCTGACTGTGAAAATCTCCTGTCATCCAGGAGTCAGGTGCTGAGTGGGAACAAACATTTGTGGCACCTGTGAGTCAGTGAGGATACAAGAATCATGAGAGTTCCCTGAACAAAATGTTCTGAGTGATCCCACAGCAGCTGCACATTGACAGAGTTAAAACCTTTTCACTTGATGAAAGACACTGGCTAATCCCAGGGGCCTCTTAGCATTACATGTAGGCAATCTATTGTCCCTTTCACCTGTGGAAAATTAGTGAGGGCAGCAATTCCCACAGATCTGGCTGCCAGGCTCTTAGGCTCTGTGTTGAACCAAACATATTCACTGGCACAAGGCATTGGTGACTTCTCTAATGCATTATGAGTGGCTGACTGCATTATTCCTTACATGGACCAAGCACAGCACTGAAAAAAAAACCACTAGCGAAGGTTAGAATGACTTTAAGTGTGACCAGCAATGATTGCTTCAAATTAACATGGATGCAGACCTTCCTGGAGGAGCTGGCATATGTGAGTGATGGTAGCTTGTGACAACCTCAGCTATTCCTCCCTGTCATATGCGGGTAGCTGCACCGCCTTTGGCATTTTCAATTGACATCAATGCTCAATGTTACACTAGCCCCTGACGGCCAGCCTTCTGCACTGCTTGACATAGGAATCTAGGACTCAGGAAGAGGAGTGGACCACTCGGTCCTTCACATCTGCTCTACTATTCATTACAATCATGCCGATCTAGTTATGGTCTCAAAACCAATTGTCCGTCTGCTCCCATTACTCCTGACTCCCTTGTCTAAGATATATCTCACTCAGTCTTCAACTATTTTCAGGGGAAAAGAATTCAATAGAATAATGACGCCCAGAAAGAAAAAAAAAGAAATCCTCATCTCCAATTTAAAAGTGAGACTTCTTATTCTTAAACTGAGTCACCTTGTCCTAGTCTGTACGACAAGGGAAAAATCCTCTCAGAATGCAACCTGTCAAATCCCTTCAGGAGCTTATACATTTCAATAAAATCACCTCAGATGAGAATCAAAGGTTACCAGGGTTAGTTGGGAATGTGGAAATCAAAGCACGAGCAGATCAGCTATGACCTCATTGAATGGCAGAGCAGACTTTAAGGGCCAAATGGTCCACTTGTGCTCCTATTTTACATGTTCATATATTCTTATGACTTTGATCCTTGAACTGCTGTTCACTGACCCCTGAAATGATCTGGTTGTCCAATTGAAAATATTGCAACAAGTCCCACCCATATTCGTAGGCAGAATCAAATATAACATAATCGGAACATTGTTTTCCCTGAATGTTACAATTCTCTATCTGAATTCCTCCCCTCAGCTGTCTACTCCAGAACACCCAGACACACAGCAAAGCAGAAACATTGATTTTATCACACCATGTATCCCATATCTGCAGCATGATATCATCAGAGACACCATGATGCTGCCTGAACAAGATGTAACCTAGGGCTGAGTGTATATGCTGTCACTGAAGCTCTCTCCTAGGCTCTCTAGTGTAAATACTGTTATGCTTAATAAAGCCTGTTAATGTTCATTTGTCTGAGTGCAAATGTTCTTACGTTTCCTTTCATCCACGTTGCTTGTTACTTCCTCAGAAACTCTTTTAAATTAATTAGACTTAATTCTTCTTTCACAGAACTATGTTGACTTTGCCTGATCACATTATGATTTCCTTTTTATCCTGCTACAACCTCCTTCATAGTAGATTCCAGCAGATATTAGGCTAATTAGCCTATGGTTTCCTGCCTTCTGTTTCCTTCCTTTATACTTTCCAATTTGGTGGGACTCTTTCAGAATCCAAGAGATTTTGGAAGATTCTAACCAATGGACAGAATCTTATAAAAACCGAAAGAACTGCGGATGCTGTAAATCAAGAACAAAAACAGAAGTTCCTGGAAAAGTTCAGCAGGTCTGGCAGCATCTGTGAAGGCAAATACAGAGTTAACATTTTGGGTCCGGTGACCCTTCCTCAGAACTGATGAAGGGTTCTGAGGAAGGGAAACCAGGCCCAAAATGTTAACTCTGTTTTTTACTTCATAGATGCTGCCAGATCTGCTGAGCTTTTCCAGCAACTTTGTTTTTGGACAGAGTCTTATGTTTTTCAATAAGTGTGAGTTGCACTGAGTTTGGTGGACCATTCTTGCTATGAGGTTGGCTGAGTTTACTCACTGTAACTGAGCAAATTCTCCACTTTAATTACCATTA
Organism: Rhincodon typus; assembly: GCF_021869965.1. Taxonomy (NCBI): domain Eukaryota; kingdom Metazoa; phylum Chordata; class Chondrichthyes; order Orectolobiformes; family Rhincodontidae; genus Rhincodon; species Rhincodon typus. The sequence goes on along the minus strand of NC_063333.1, from coordinate 59,798,126 downwards.
CTAATCCAATGGGGAATATCACGCGCATCTCTGTCCCATTTTACCACATGCTACTCCCAGAAGACCTCCCCATTCATTGGACATACACATGTGATCTGCTTCTCTTGCCATCTTCAAGGGTGCACCTGGAGGAATGTTGGCTTCTGGTATCAGCCCGGCTCAAGACTGATGATAGGATGGGGATGGCTGACAAGGGCAAGTTGGCACCGACATTCTCCAATAGGGACCGAGATGTCCCAGATGATGGGTAGTGCACAGGAGAGTCATTCTCTTCACAGAGGATGGTGAGAGGAGGCTGCATCATCACCCATTGTGTTTTGGTGAGAAATCGCCACTTGGCTCAGTGTCTTGTCCATGGTACTGAGGACTGGGCAGCACTGCTGGAAGGAGGTCAGTGACGTCTCTGTGCCACAGGGTAAGGGCCATATTCTGCTCCCTGCTACCTCACACTCACTGTATCTCTGCTATTGCACCCACCACCCACCAAGGCATATGCGCCGAATTCCCCCTCCGTTACATACACTATATTCCCTCATTCAGTCTCTTTACTCCCCATCCTCTGAGACCACTCATCCTGCGCCACCTCCACACTGTCCCCTCACTTTCTCAGAACATTTTCTGCACATGTGCCACTGCTGAAAACTGTGCCATCCAATTGTGTTCAACCAATTAACCCTCTTTATATCATTGGAAAAGACAACAATAGTGGAATGGAGACCAACTGGTGGGGGGAGGACAAGATGTCAGAGTCCTTACACCGCCACTCCCACAAGGAAAGGATATTCCCCTGGTTAGAGCGGACAGGGGGCAGGTCCTGCAAAATGCACGTTCATTTCCCAGCAGCCAAGTCAGTCCCACTTGTAGCACTAAAACACTGACATCTGCCAGGCAGTCACTGCTGCATTGGGCACCATGTTTAACCACTGGCTGCAACATCTTCTACATCTTGTGCCTTAAAGCTGTGCCCAGTGTGCCAAGCACATCAGCTGAGGGGCAAACATCTTCCCTGGAGAACACCTCTTCAACCTCACAGAGAGAGAGATGGGACAGGGAGAGGAAGCAACGTCAGCAACAGTTTGACCAGGAGAAGAGCCTGTGGCCACAGCCCTCATGGACATGTTCAGAAATGAGCAAGCCCAGCAGGCAGGCAAGTATTCAGGACACCACGGCTCTCCTCACTGAGAACCTGGAGCAATGCAACCAGTTCAGTGACTGTTTGGCTCTTTCCATCTACAGGCTAACAGCTGAGATGGAGGAAGATTCAACACCCTGAGGGTATGCTGAAGTGTTGTGCGCACTTGCACTCCTTCATTTCAGCTAATAGTCCTCAGGGCCAAAGCCAGGGTGAGAGGGGGCATATGGATCCCTTGGCCACTGTGCAGATGCCCTGTCCTCACATACAGATAGAGCAGTGCCAGGAGGCACCAAGCCAAAGGAGATGCCACACAGAAGTCCCTACACTCTGGAGGCTACAGAGGTGGTCAGACCTTCCAACTCCATTCTGCCTGCCCCCTTCCATCCTTGGAAGTTAGGATAGGAAGGGTCACCATTCCTCAGGCAAGGAGACTCTCTGCTTGTCTTCCCCCCAGGATTGCCCCACCAAATCTTCCAAGCCAATGGGCTCCGTGACAGAGCAGGCTCCTTCTGCCCCCACCCCCCAATATCTGCACAATAAGGATGCTCAGTGAGGCACAGCTGGAGGGAGAGGAGAGGAAAAGGTTTTGTGAGGGCACGTGGGGATCGTGGATGACACTTATGTATATTGTTTGAAAGGATAATAAAGGTTTGTTTGAAAGTATGATAAAGGTTTGTTTCTCCTCATTCACGCATTGTCCGTGTCTCTGTGAAGGGCCAAGAATCTTTATTGCACCCTGTAGCATCACCCTTGGTCACTAAGAGTATGAACCAGTGGCGGGAACTTCAATGACATCATATGAGAGCAGAAGTAACAAAGTGTGTAAGTGGTATTAGTTCACTCAATATCTTAGGGCCCCGACCCTTCAAACTACCGCTGTTCAGCTGGGAGTAGGCATAGGGATTCTTTCTCAGGCAGTTCCCCAGCAGTGACACTGCTGTGCAGCACACAGTGAGGGTCAATACTGCATGGTGCCCAGGAATTAAACAGTTTGTATGGTCAACATCTCATATGTGCAATGCCGATGTTCTTCCTCTGTGAATGCCCAGTGATTAGTTGTAGATGTAGGCCCTCCCTCACACCTCAACTCACTTATCCTTCCTATTGCTAGTGCATTTGTAGTTGTCCTCCTGGACATTGTGTAATGACCCTGTGCTCCATGATGGAATAACCACAAGAGCATTCCTCTGCCACTTTCTTTCAGTCTCAGCGTTAATATGTCGTTTATAGCACCAACATCATCTTATCTTCCCTAGGTGCCCATTCCATCAACCCCACAGGTTTCACACTTCCCCAGGTTATTACTGAAGCTAATGGTGCCTACACCTGCCTCACTGCCAGGGCATTACATAGTTACCAGGTGATGGTTCCCTGAAAGTTGGGTGCCAGTGCCTGTGATGAAAGTTTGCATGAGGCTGATGCTAATGAGTCATGCCCTGCTCTGCAGGTTGGCTGTAGGCAATGTGGAGGTTGTTTGGAGTCAATGGGCAAGCTGAACCTGTCAGGTAGTCCTGTCTAATGTTCAAGTTTTGCTGATGCCTAGTTTGATTGATTAATTGATTGATTTATTGTCACATTTACCGAAATACAGTGAAAAGGTTTGTTTACGAGCGCTACAGGCAGATCATAGTAAGCAAAGGATGTACAGATCAAAGGATACAGAACAGAGGCATAGAGGTTACTTTGCACAGGGCCTGCGCTAGGTGAGATCAATGTTAGCAAGATCAACATTATTTGAGGCTAGAGAGTGTTACTATGGAAGAGTTGCAGTTACCTATCCTCACTGATTGCAGTCTGTGGGTCAGAAAGCTGAGGATCCAGTTGCAGAGGGCGGAGCTGACACCAAGATCATGGAGTTTTGAGATCAGTCTGGACGGCACAATGGTGTTGAAAGCACAGTTGTAGTGAATGAGCAGGAGTCTGATGTAGGTATTTTTGATGTCGAGATGTTTTAGGGATGAGTGCAGGGCGAGGGATATGGCATCCGCTGTGGACCTCTTACATTAGTAGGTGTGAGGAATCAGTCCTGAAGCAGATGCTGGTGAGGGGGAAACAGTCAAGGAGCGGAGGCCGGTGAGGGAGAAACAGTCAAGGAGCGGAAGTTGGTGTGGGGGAAACAGTCAAGGACCGGAGGTCGGTGTGGGGGAAACAGTCAAGGAGCGGAGGCCGGTGAGGGGGAAACAGTCAAGGAGCGGAGGTCGGTGAGGGGGAAACAGTCAAGGAGCGGAGGCCGGTGTGGGGGAAACAATCAAGGAGCGGAGGTCGGTGTGGGGGAAACAGTCAAGGAGCGGAGGCCGGTGTGGGGGAAACAGTCAAGGAGCAGAGGTCGGTGAGGGGGAAACAGTCAAGGAGCGGAGGCCGGTGTGGGGGAAACAGTCAAGGAGCGGAGGTCGGTGTGGGGGAAACAGTCAAGGAGCGGAGGCCGGTGAGGGGGAAACAGTCAAGGAGCGGAGGTCGGTGTGGGGGAAACAGTCAAGGAGCGGAGGCCGGTGTGGGGGAAACAGTCAA
>NC_063333.1:59784311-59794383 GCF_021869965.1 Rhincodon typus | reverse complement strand
CACACGCGTACCCACGAGCGCGCGCCTCCAAGCTTAGCCGGGGGGGAATCCGGTGGGGGGGAAACAGTTCTGGAGCGGGGGCCGGTGAGGGGGTAACAGTCCCGGAGCGGAGGTCGGTGAGGGGGTAACAGTCCTGGAGCGGGGGCCGGTGAAGGGGAAATAGTCCCGGAGCGGGGGCCGGTGAGGGGGAAACAGTCCCGGAGCGGAGGCCGGTGCAAGGGAAGCCGACCCAGAGCAGATGCTGGTGCGGGGGAGCAGTCCCAGAGAAAACTTAGCTTGGAGCAGCTGAGAACCAGTGTGGAGCAGACTGGATGCTTTGAGCAGAGCAGCGACGGCTGTTGGCCTGGGGTCTGGCGTGGGCAGTCAGACCAAATGTGGAAGCCCCTGTGCTGAGCTACTGCAATGTATTGTTTATTTGTAATTTGTGTATCTGACTGTATTGACTATCCTTTCAACTATGTGTTATTTCTAGCGTATTCTATGAATCATTGTAAAGTAACGCAACTACTTTTCTTTTATATTCCTCTTTTTGTATCTAAGATGTGTACCTTGGTACTTATACTTAAGATGACGCCATAAGAGGTGACATTGTAAAACTTTTCACTGTATTCTTGTCTGTCTGTACTTGAGTACACATGACAATAAAGGAAATTCTAAATTGAAGTTTGGATGGCAGCAAGGCAATGGATTGTTCCTGTGTTCATGTTGAAAGTGAAGGTGGATCTGGTGAGTAATCACATTATCAGTTGCATCTCTTTTACATTCAATAGAAATTTCAGCTGCAAAAGACAAATGGACTCTGTTCAGCAGAGTGAGATTCAGGATATAGGAAAATTCATTTTGTCAGATTTTGTACAACATTTAACAAAGTGATAAATGTCAATTAACTGCACTTTTAATCAGATTTCCTATCTCCTATGACACCCATTATGGAGTGGCAAGATGTCTCACTGAAATTGCTTGGTTCACCCTGCCCAGAAAGTGTTGTAAATGGAGTAGGTACTCATAAGTACTTTGTTGCTATTGACTTGTACCAGGACTTGAGACAGAGTGAACCCTAAATCAGATGAAAAAGCAGAAATCCTTCACTTGTGGTCATATAGCAGGCTGCCAGGAATTTGGAGGCCAATGTATTTGTATTAACTGCCTGTGAGTCACAGCATTTATTGTTTCATAATATGTTTCCACCACAAAGGTGATAACATCAGGGTCAATATTATGCTGTGACTGAATAAACTAAATTTTGTTTTGATTCAATGATGTTCAGGGATCTTTTCCAATAATGCAGTGATTAAATTCCACATTTGAGTCCAGTATTCTGTGCAAACTGTAAGTGAGTGGCTTCATTTTAAATGCATTAATTTAGTTTCTACCCTTGGGTGGCTTTCCGTGCTGAAACTGCAAATACTTCAGGAAGTTGAAAGGACCCTGCCAACTTCCGTTTTTAATTCAGGAGCCTTCATTAGTGCATTAGAAACCTCCTTAGGGCATGCAGAACTTTTAAATATGTCAAATTCTAAATGGCTGCAGATTTAATCTAGGCTGCATAGTCTAATTCAGAATGTACAGGTTTCCCTGCCTTCTTGGAACTCACCAGGCAAAACAAAGTGAAAGATCAATGGAAATTGACTGGACAGGCAAGGGACTCTCTAAATACTGAGATAAGATGAGAGTTCCCTCCCTAAGTGAAAGTCTTTTTGCTTATTTTGAGACAGTGCAGTTTCACTGCCTTGGAGATAGTAATGCTACCCTTGAGTTTTTGCCTTTGACCTATACTTCTCAACTGTTAGCTTTTTGAGCTGTGTGAAATCAGTTTATGCGACTCTATATTGGACCCCTAATCTGGAGTTGAATGAGCAGCATCAGCAACAGGATCAGTGACAGCACCGAAGAACAACAGCGACCTAATTCCCAGCTATCTGCCACTCCACAGAACAAGGGAAATGAGTACAGTGTTGATCATCACATTATACAATATGCCCAGGACAGGATATACAGGCGGAGGATTAAGTTATCAGACGTGACTGAGCACTAATGGCAGAAGAGATTCAAATTCCACAAATGTTGATGGAAGATGTTAGAACATAAGAACATAAGAACATAAGAACATAAGAACTAGGAGCAGGAGTAGGCCATCTGGCCCCTCGAGCCTGCTCCGCCATTTAATAAGATCATGGCTGATCTTTTTGAGACTCAGCTCCACTTACCCGCCCACTCACCATAACCCTTAATTCCTTTACTGTTCAAAAATTTATCTAGCCTTGCCTTAAAAACATTCAGCGAGGTAGCTTCAACCGCTTCACTGGGCAGGGAATTCCAAAGATTCACAACGCTTTGGGTGAAGAAGTTCCTCCTGACCTCAGTCCTACATCTGCTTCCCTTTATTTTGAGACTATGCCCCCTAGTCCTAGTTTCACCTGCTAGTGGAAACAACCTCCCTGCCTCCACTTTATCTATTCCCTTCATAATCTTATATGTTTCTATAAGATCTCCCCTCATTCTTCTGAATTCCAATGAGTATAATCCCAGCCTACTCAGTCTCTCCTCATAATCCAACCCTCTCAACTCTGGAATCAACCGAGTGAATCTCCTCTGCACCCCCTCCAGTGCTAGTATATCCCTTCTCAAGTAAGGAGACCAAAACTGCACACGGTACTCCAGGTGTGGCCTCACCAGGACCCTATACAGCTGCAGCATAGCCTCCCTGTTTTTAAAGTCCATCCCTCGAGCAATGGCAGACAAAATTCCATTTGCCTTTTTAATCACCTGCTGCACCTGCAATCCCACCTTCAGCGATTCATGCACAAGGACACCCAAGTCCCTCTGCACAGCAGTGTGCTGCAATTTTTTACCATTTAAAACATAGTCCATTTTGCTGTTATTCCTACCAAAATGGATGACCTCACACTTATCAACCTTGTACTCCATCTGCCAGACCTTTGCCCACTCACTTAGACTATCTATATCCCTCTGCAGACTTTCAGTGTCTTCTGCATACTTTGCTCTACCACTCGTCTTAGTGTCATCTGAAAATTTTGACACACCACACTTAGTCCCCAACTCCAAGTCATCTGTGTAAATTGTAAACAATTGAGGTCTCAACACTGATCCCTGATGCACACCACTAGCCACTGACCGCCAACTAGAAAAACACCCATTTACCCCTACTCTTTGCTTTCTACTGGTCAACCAATCCTCTATCCATGCCAATACATTACCTGTAATACCGTGCAACTTTATCTTATGTAGCAGCCTTTTGTATGGCACCTTGTCAAATGCCTTCTGGAAATCCAGATACACCACATCCACAGGTTCCCCATTGTCCACCATGCAAGTAATGTCCTCAAAGAATTCCACGAAATTAGTTAAACATGACCTACCCTTCATGAGACCATGCTGGGTGTTCCCAATGGGACAATTTATATCCAGATGTCTTGCTATTTCTTCCTTAATGATAGATTCAAGCATTTTCCCCACTACCGAAGTTAAACTAACTGGCCTATAGTTACCTGCTTTTTGTCTACTTCCTTTTTGAAACAGTGGCGTCATATTGGATGTTTTCCAATCTGCGGGAACCACCCCAGAGTCCAGTGAATTTTGTAAATAATTACTAGTGCATTTGCTATTTCCCCCATCACCTCTTTTAGTACCCTGGGAAGCATCTCATCAGGGCCAGGAGACTTGTCTACCTTTAGCCCCATTAGCTTGCCCAGCACTGCCTCCTTAGTGATAATGATAGTTTCTAGGTCCTCACCTGCTATAACCTTCTTGCTATTAGTTTTCGGCATGTTATTTGTGTCTTCCACTTTTAAGCCCCCTGAAAGAAAACCTCCTGCTACCAACTCACCTCCTTTATAAGGTCAGAGTAGGGATGTTCACTGATGATTGCATAATTTTCAGTTCCATTTGTAACTTCTCTAACACTTGTATTAATATGTGACAAGACCTGGACAATATTTAAACTTCGTCAGATAAGTGACAAGAAATATTTGTGCTACACAATGCCAGTAAATAACCATCTACAAGAAAACAAAATCTATCTATCTTTCCTTGGCATTTAATGACATTACCATCACTCCAACATCACTAAATCCCCTATTCTGAGGAAGGGTCACTGGATCTGAATCGTTAACTCTGACTTCTCTCAACAGATGCTGAGCCTCTCCAGCAATATTTGTTTTTTTGCCTCCATGTCCATAGCCTGGAGAATTACCATTGACCAGAAACTGAACTGGACTGCATGGTTGCAAGATAAGAAAAGTTGGAACTTGAATGTTCAAGGCAACTGATGTCTTTGAAGGATGGAACATAAGGAAAAGTTGGATCTGTTGCTCTGTTAATTAAGAGTGACCTGTGTACCATAGAGGGAGATAATTTAGCTCAAAAGATCAAGATGGTGAATCCGTTTGGGTAGAGATAAGAAAGAGCAAAGGCAAGAAATCACTTGTGAGAGTATTTACAAACCTTCTAACAATAACTGAACTATAGGACAGGATACACAGGAAAAAATAATGGAGGCTTCTGAGAAAGGTAAAGCATGGATGATTTTAATATACATATAAATAGGACAAATCAATTTGATAAAGATAGCCTGGAAAATGGTCTATAGGGTATGTTTCAGACAGTTTTTTAAAGCAGCACACTCTGGAGCAATCAGAGGGCAGGCTATGGCAGATCTGTAATTTGTAAATAGGCAGGATTAATTAATGTGGACTTCACAAGCTTCAAAATCTCCCCTCCCTCTACTGCATCCCAAAACCAGACCAGCTCATCCCCGCTTCCCTAACCTGTCCTTCCTCCCACCTATCCCCTCCTCCCATCTCAAGCCCCACCCCCATCTCCTACCTACTAACCTCATCCTGCCCCCTTGACCTGTCCGTCTTCCCTGGACTGACCTATCTCCTCCCTAACTCCCCACCTACACTCACTTTTACCGGCTCCATCCCTGCCTCTTTGACCTGTCTGTCTCCTCTCCACCTATCTTCTCCTCTATCCATCTTCTATCCGCCTCCCCCTCTCTCCCTATTTATTTCAGAACCCCCTTCCCCTCCCCCATTTCTGAAGAAGGGTCTAGGCCCAAAATGTCAGCTTTCCTGCTCCTATGATGCTGCTTGGCCTGCTGTGTTCATCCAGCTCTACACCTTGTTATCTAGGATTAATTAATGCTATCATTGTTAAGACACTCCTATGTGGAGATCATACATGATTGAATGTTGCTTTCAGTTTGAGCATGAGAAGAATGTGTGTAACACTAAATTTCAAAACTAAACTTGAACTTCAATAAGCGGAATTATGAATGTGCAAAGACAGCGCTGGCTAAACTGAATGGGCAAATTGGGTTCAGGGATAGGTCATTATAGATACAGTGGCAGACATTTGTGAAGATATCACATTGCACTCAGCTAAGATACATTAAAGTGAAAAAGAAAGACTCTAGGGCAGAGATGCACCAACTATGGCTTAATAAGGAAGTTAAAGATTGTACTAAATTGACAAAAAACACATTCAATTCTGGAAAGATTAGTGGCCAGTCATGGAGTTATAGAGACATACAGCACGGAAAGAGACCCTTTGGTCCAATTCGTCCATGCCGATCAGATATCCTAAATCAATCTAATCCTATTTACCAACATTTGGCCCATATTCCAAGAAAGGAGGAGAACATCGCCCCCCCCCCACCATTTTACAGTAACTGAACTGAAAGTGAAGAGCATCAAGTTCCTTGGAGTGATGATAACCAATGACCCTTCTTGAACATCCCACATAAATGCGACAGTCAAGCAGCTTGGGAAATTTGGCATTTTCATAAGGACCCTCACCAACTTCTACAGATGCACCATTGAAGGTATACTGTCCGGGTGCATAACAGCCTGGTATGGCAACTGCACTGCCCAGGACCATAAGAAGCTACAGAAGGTGCTGTGGTTAAAATTGTTACAGAGATAGTAGGAATTGCCAATGCTGGAAAATCTGAGATAACAAGGTGTAGAGCTGGATGAACACAGCAGGCCAAGCAGCATCAGAGGAGCAGGAAAGCTGATGTTTCAGATCTAGACCCTTCTTCAGAAATGGGGGAGGGGAAGGGGGTTCTGAAATAAATAGGGAGAGAGGGGGAGGCGGATAGAAGATGGATAGAGGAGAAGACAGATGGAGAGGAGACAGACAGGTCAAAGAGGCGGGGATGGAGCCAGTAAAAGTGAGTGTAGGTGGGGAGTTAGGGAGGGGATAGGTCAGTCCAGGGAGGACGGACAGGTCAAGGAGGCAGGATGAGGTTGGTAGGTAGGAGATGGGGGTGGGGCTTGAGATGGGAGGAGTGGATAGGTGGGAGGAAGGACAGGTTAGGGAGGTGGGGACAAGTTGGGTTGGTTTTGGGATGCGGTCGGGGGAGGGGAGATTTTGTAGCTTGTGAAGTCAATGGGCCTCCTGCAGTGTCACAACGATGCCACCTGAAGGTTGCAGGAACAGTATCTCGTATTCCGCTTGGGAACCCTGCAGCCCAATGGTATCAATGTGGACTTCACAAGCTTCAAAATCTCCCCTCCTCCAACCGCATCCAGTGACATTAGCAAAATTCCCTTAACTCTTCACACAAAGAAAGAACTCAACAGATTGGAAAATAGCAAATGTTACTCCTGTATACCAGAAAGGAGGAACCATATTTTTGACATTGAAAATGAGAATCACTGATGTAAAATAATGGATGAGCAGTAAGATATTATAGTTCTAACTAACATTATGATATGTCAATGGTATGATTTAACATTAATTCCCTTGAAAACATCATCTACTGTGTGTAGGTTAATGTTCAGGTAACATTAACTTGTCAGTGCGTACATTTTCCTATGAAATTTTCTCATTCAACATGTTTATATGGTGTTTACAATAGAGTACGAAGCTGTGACAAAGCAACTAAATATCATATTGAAGATTTGTAAGCCTGATTAATGTGGGAAGACTTCCTGCCATTGGTCTCTCAGTTATCTCCATTATTGCTGGATACTAAGCTAGTTGTAAATTATGATAGTCCGACTTATTTTTAAAATACAAAACTGCTTTTCATTGCGACAAAAGTAGCAGTTTGACTCTATTAAAATTGTAAAGAGATGCAATCTTAAACTTTGACAAGACCTCATAACTAACAAAGTCAAGTTTGTGAGATTAAATTGCAGCAAAACAGCTTGGTAGAAAATTGCATCTAGAATGTAAAATTGCATTATGTGCAGCAAATTGCATCTTGAATTTTGGCATTTAAAAGTTACGTATCTTGTTTTGTGTTATATCTTCCTTCCTCTAAAGTAGAATTACTAAGATTATTATGTTAGTATTACCCAAGATAGTAGAAGAAGTAGATCCTATTACAGCAGCCCAAGTGATTGATCAGGTCAGCAAACATGAATCTGAGAACTGCCTTCCTTATATTACAGTGGAAAAAATAGTTTCAAATAAAATTTGTTCAGGTAGGCCACTGCATTGGCAAATTTAGTTATTATCATTGGGATCTCACTTGGAATACAGCCCAGCCTAATGAAATGAGAATCCCTAATTAGCTGATAGCAGGCTGGGAAATTTTACCAAAGTTTATCTCCAACATTAAAGTAATTGCAATTTGATGCCAATAAATACTGGATTGGCAGCCTTAGGAAAGTCACGAAGATGGTGTGTGGGAAGTGAAAAGATACCACATTTCAGTAGAGTAGGAGGTGTCTCTGAAGTTGAGGATAAGACATAATGTTGTGGTAGAATAGAAGAAGAGTTATCTCCACCTGACCTGAGAGTATTTCATGTTGAACCTAGAATGCAGCATTCATTTCTTTCCTAATTTTACTTTCTCCATTTTGAGAGTAAGATGTGATGTAATGTCAGCAGAAAGTGATAATGGAATGCTGCTCTGCAAGTATTTCCGATCAAAAAGGATTTAAAGAATATTGTCGGAAAAAGACAGATTTAGTCAAAGCTTTTCATTTTGCACTCTTCGGGACAATTCGCAAATATACCAAGGTAAAGAGGAGCAATATATTTTTATCAGAGATAGTAGGAACTGCAGATGCTGGAGAATCCGAGACAACAAGGTGCAGGGCTGGATGAACACAGCAGGCCAAGCAGCATCATAGGAGCAGAAAGGCTGACGTTTCGGGCCTAGACCTTTCATCAGAAGAGGGGGAGGGGAAGGGTGTTCTGAAATAAATAGGGAGAGAGTGGGAGGCGGATAGAAGATGGATAGAGGAGAAGACACATGGAGAGGAGACAGACAGGTCAAAGAAGCGGGGATGGAGCCAGTAAAGGTGAGTGTAGGTGGGGAGTTAGGGAGGGGATAGGTCAGTCCAGGGAGGACGGACAGGTCAAGGGGGCAGGATGAGGTTAGTAGGTAGGAGATGGGGGTGGGGCTTGAGGTGGGAGGAATGGTTAGGGAGGTGGGGACGAGCTGGGCTGGTTTTGGGATGCGGTAGGGGGAGGGGAGATTTTGATCGCCTCAACTTCTCCACCCCCCTCACCCACTCCAACCTCTCCCCCGCAGAACGTGTAGCCCTCTGCTCCAATCCCAACCTCACCATAAAACCTGTGGACAAGGGAGGCGCAGTTGTAGTATGGCGCACTGACCTCTACATCGCCGAGGCCAGACGCCAACTCTCCGACACCTCCTCCTACCGCCCTCTTGATCATGACCCCACCCTGAGCACCAAACCATCATCTCCCAAACCATTCACAACCTCATCACCTCAGGTGACCTCCCACCCATGGCCTCCAACCTCATCGTTCCCCAACCCCGCACTGCCCGCTTCTATCTCCTTCCCAAAATCCACAAACCTGAATGCCCTGGTTGACCCATTGTCTCCGCCTGCTCCTGCCCCACTGAACTGATCTCCACCTATCTGGACACCATTTTCTCCCCCTTGGTCCAGGAACTCCCTACCTACGTCCGTGATACCACCCACACCCTCCACCTCCTCCAGAACTTCCAATTCCCCGGTCCCCAACACCTCATCTTTACCATGGACGTCCAGTCCCTCTACACCTGCATTCCCCATACAGATGGCCTAAAGGCCCTCCGCGTCTTCCTGTCCCGCAGGCCCGACCAGTCCCCCTCCACTGACACCCTCATCCGCTTAGCCGAACTCGTCCTCACCCTCAACAACTTCTCTTTCAATTCCTCCCACTTCCTACAGACAAAGGGGGTGGCCATGGGTACCCGCATGGGCCCAAGCTATGCCTGCCTCTTTGTAGGTTACGTGGAACAATCCCTCTTCCATACCTACACCGGCCCTAAACCCCACCTCTTCCTCCGTTACATTGATGACTGTATTGGCGCCGCCTCGTGCTCCCATGAGGAGCTCGAACAGTTCATCCAATTCACTAACACCTTCCACCCCAACCTTAAGTTTACCTGGACCATCTCTAACACCTCTCTCCCCTTCCTGGACCTCTCTGACTCCATATCGGGCAACCACCTAGAAACCGATATTCATTTCAAGCCCACCGACTCCCACAGCTACCGAGAATACTCCTCCTCCCACCCACCTTCCTGCAAGGATGCTATCCCCTATTCCCAATTCCTTCGCCTCCGCCGCATCTGCTCCCAGGAAGAGGCATTCCACTCCCATACATCTCAGTTGTCCTCGTTTTTCAAGGACCGTAACTTCCCCCCCCAGTGGTCGAGAACGCCCTCAACTGTGTCTCCCACATCTCCCGCAACTCATCCCTCACACCCCGTCCACGCAATAAGAACCAAAAAAGAATCCCCCTCGTCCTCATGTACCACCCCACCAACCTCCGGATTCAACGCATCATCCTCCGACACTTCCGCCATCTGCAATCCGACCCCACCACCAAAGACATCTTTCCCTCCCCACCCTTATCTGCTTTCCGGAGGGACCACTCTCTCCGTGACTCCCTTGTCCGCTCCACACTCCCCTCCAGCCCCACCACACCCGGCACTTTTCCCTGCAACCGCAGGAAGTGCTACACCTGCCCCCATACCTCCTCCCTCACCCCCATCCCAGGCCCCAAGAAGACTTTCCACATCAAGCAGATGTTCACCTGCACATCTGCCAATGTGGTATACTGCATCCGCTGT
>NC_063333.1:59700821-59783911 GCF_021869965.1 Rhincodon typus | reverse complement strand
CTCAAGCCGCACCCCCATCTCCTACCTACTAACCTCATCCCACCCCCTTGACCTGTCCGTCCTCCCTGGACTGACCTATCCCCTCCCTAACTCCCCACCTACACTCACCTTTACTGGCTCCATCCCCGCATCTTTGACCTGTTTGTTTCCTCTCCACCTATCCTCTCCTCCATCCATCTTCTATCCGCCTCCCACTCTCTCCCTATTTATTTCAGAACCCCCTTCCCCTCCCCCTTTTCTGATGAAGGGTCTAGGCCCGAAACGTCAGCCTTTCTGCTCCTATGATGCTCCTTGGCCTGCTGTGTTCATCCAGCCCTGCACCTTGTTGTCTCCAATATATTTTTATACTGTCTGAGAAAGTGCATTGATTGGTTGGCAAGTTTCTTTTTCTTGACCATGTGCTGTATATGTAAAAATTATGTGGACATTGGTTTGAATCTCATAGAGTAAAATATAGCTTGTCCCCCTCAAGTTGTTGATCAAGATCAAGTCTTTGCCCATTGTAGTTGTTGGACTGGTGAAGTAAACTTTTTTCCCCAGACTCTTAGTCGTATTACTATTCACCCATCACTATCTCTGACACTGACATTCTCTGCCATGCAGTCTGAAGATCATTAATGAAAAATTCCTGAATTTGCTCAAGTGTGTTGTGTTGTTCATTCTTGTTTTCAGTATTCATTTTTACTTACAGGTTTCACTGAGTTTTAGTTTCTGATCTGCCTTCATTGATGACAACGCGTTTTGCATAGTTGACAGTCCTGTATAATTGCAAATTTAACAATAAAATATGAAATCTTCAATTTTTTAACGTACCTCGCCACCGCTCTGTTGGATGTGCCCTGCCTTTGCACATGACAATGCCTGTGTTGCCCCACCATATCCTTTTCAATACATTTTCTTGAAGGGTAGCTGGAATAATTAGTCTTCTGTTATTCACAAATAAATCATCTGTGGTTGTGAAATGTTGTCAATGCAAAAGTGTGTTCTCAATCTCCTTGCTGAACTCTTTGGCTAGACATCATTTAACACAATAATCATGGTTATTTTGTTCTGCTCTAATTTAGTTCAGCCTCTTTTGTCTTGCTGGTCACTGGTTTTTCACGAACATTTGAAACATTTCTTTTACTCCATCATAGGTAATCTCATAAAAGTCTTTCTGAACATGGGTTCAGCCATGGGTCTAGGAAGCTCATTAAAATCTGCCGAGAATTGCCTGTTGACAGGTTGGCTGACAGCTGTTGATCCTGGACTGGTTGTTTACTTGAAACTAATGAGACTCCTTCTGATTTCTGAAAGAAATTGATGTTTGAACTTCCATGCTGGCTCAAAAGAGTGTTGATTGTAAACTACATACGTATTTTCAAATCTTTCACATGTGTTATGCTGTAGTGGAACTTATAGCATTTCTATGCTTCTGACAGTTATTTCAAATACACTTATTTCATAATGTCATCTCTGAGGCCTGGAATTTCTGCTTCTTCAGCCAAGGTAGCTGGTTTGATATGGTAATGACCTGAACACTGGTATCTAGCTTCAATTAAATAGGGTGTCCATCGACATAAACAGATTCTGTTATTCCCAGATCACTGGGACCAACAATGTCCCCTATAAATGCCTCAGTTATTACTTCTAAAGGAGATTACTCTCCTGAATTAAGGTTATTGCATGTTTAATCTCATCCTTTTCTACTCTGTGACAGTGTGATACTTCTGCTCTTAACTGTTCAATTTTGAGGTGATGCTGTATCTTAAGAAGTTTCAAAACCATAAAGTCAAATTTTGCATTCTGTATGGTCCATCTCTGATCTTGAACCTGTGGTAAGTATGAAAGTTTTTTCCATTTCTTCTCAGTGCGCCAATTAGTCTTACTCCTGTAAAGTTTTATTAAATCTGTATCATTGCAAAATTGTTTGTAATCTGCTGCTCCTAAAGCTTGTATTCTTTTTTCATGAATGCCATTTTAAATTGAAATACTATGACCTTGCCAGACTCTGTCTAGCATTCCCTTTATTCGCTAAGTTATTTTTAAAATGCTGGATTACTGTATAATTGTTTTAAATTCTTTAATAAATTACTCAAAAAATTTGGTACTTTAAAATAATTACTGGCTATTTTGTTGTAATTTGCTACTTTTAGTTTTGTAAATTTGTTTCTTTGTAATTCTGTACCTTTATACTGCCTGCTAGGCTTTCCCACATACTTTGATTATCAACATATTGGCTACTTGCTTCTTCATTTCTTCTGCCTTCTGTGACCAAAATTAAGTTTTTCTGCTACTTCCCAGGGTTAATTGGACATTTTTGTCCTTTTCATGGACTAAGACACCAAATATTTTCTTCTACACAAATTATTGAATAACTATCGCAGACTGCATCCAGTATGAATCTTACAGACTAAATTACACTTTGAACACTAAGTCTCAACCATTTTAAGTCGTTAGTTTCTCCCGACTTTTCATCTTCTGCAAACCTTTTCACGAGATTGCTTTGGTAATCCTCTTTTCGAGCCGAATTAACTTCAGATACCTTCACAATTCTGCAGCCCTAGTCTAAAGGAGTTTAATTTAGATAAATATGAAGTGCTGCATTTTAGTAGGGCAAAGAAGGGCATGACTTATGCACTTAATGGTAAGATCCTGAGGAGTGTTGCCGAACAAAGAGAGCTTGAGGTGCAGGTTCATAGTTTCTTGGAAGAGAATTCGCAGGGAGTGGTGAAGAAGGCATTGGTACGCTTGCCCTTATTGATCAGTGCATTGAGTATAAGAATGGGGAGGTCATGTTGCGGAATGTCACAGGACATTGAATATAGAAGTTTTAGAATTTAGAATTTATTGTCATGTGTACTTTTACAAGAAAAATACAACAACAAGTGTTATAAGTCGCCTTACTATGGCGCCTGTATTAATGGCAGAAGTCATAAGTAAATTCATAAGTAACAATAAAAAGTAAATTTAAGACAAAAGTTCATCACAGTCCATTCAATGGCTCCTGGTTTCAGAGGAAACTGATCAAAAGACGAAACACACAGCTGGAATGAGACCATTAAATGCCGGGACGAAACTGACATGCCGGGCCGCTGGAAAAACTGGGCTGAAAGCCTTCTCTGAAGAAAACCTTTAGTGCGACAAGTCCGTCACCCTGGACTACAAATGCCACAATGGGCCGTTGGAAAGCTGGGCCGAAAGCATCTGCCGAAGAAAACGACACCGGGAAAAGACCACCAACCCGGATGAAGACGCCACCCTGAGCCATCGGAACACTGGGCTGGAAGCGTTCACAGGAGGTTAAGCTGGACCGCCGACGAGACCTCAACACCGGGACAAAACCGCCACGCCAGGACACTGCTCCGCAGGGCCGAGACCACCACTTTGGGCCGCCGGAATCCATCTCATTGCTAGATAAGTTGTTAAATGAAGGCAAGATGAATTTTGCTGTTTTACTATTAACTATATTAATCAGAACCAGAGAAGGAGAAAGGGAAAAAGTGGAGTAGATGAGCTACTGGCTCCTGGGCTATGGAGCCCGCATGCTGCGCTGCTACTCCACTGCCGCCATCTTGGTTAGGCCACTTTTGGAATACTATGTTCAATTCTGGTCTCCTGCTATAGGAAGGATGTCGTGAAATTTGAAAGGATTCAGAAAAGATTTACAAGGATGTTGCCAGGGTTGGAGGGTTTGAGCAATAGAGAGAGGCTGAATAGGCTAGGGCTAGTTTCTCTGCAGCATCAGAGGCTGAGGGGTGACCTTATAGAAGTTAATCAAATCATGAGGGGTATGGATAGGGTGAATAGCCAAGGTCTTTTCCCCAGGATAGGGGAGTCCAAAACTAAGGGCACAGGTTTAAGATGAGAGGGAAAAGGAATCAAAGGGTCAACTTTTTCACACAGAGGGTAGTGTGTATATGGAATGAGCTGCCAGAGGAAGTGCTGGAGGCTGGTAAAATTACAACATTTAAAAGGCACCTGGATGGGTACATGAATAGGAAGGGTTTTGAGGGATATGAGCCAAATGCTGGCAAATAGGTCTAGATTAATTTAAGATATCTATGGATGAGTTGGACTGAAGGGTCTGTTTCCATGCTGTACATCTCTATGACTCTAAATTTCGTGACCGAACCCTTCACTGCCTCTTGCATCTCTGCCTCATGCAACCTCGTTTGGATGGTTGCAATGCTGTCTTTTACACTTCCTTACCTGCCCTTTCTGAATTTTTTTATGCTGTTGTTCATTAAGTTATTCTCTTTTCCTTTAGATATCTCTAGTTTTACTTTCAGAAGCCTTCTAAAGCTCCATGCATTGCCTCTACATGAGATCTTTTGTGTTTTCTAAGTGTAGTGTGGCTGCCTTGTCTCTCTTTTTCAAGCCCAAAATCTTGCCCCAGCACTTATTACTAACTTCTGAAAGGTATCTACTCTTTGAAATGCTGAGTTTTCCTTTCTGCTGCTTTCATTGGTGCTGCTGCCTCTCTCTGTCAGTAATTGTGTTTCAGTGCTGAATGACTGTCTGTGCAATCTCAAAATGATGATGCTCTTAGACTCACTTCCTTGAATTTTTTTTGGTTCTTCTGGGGCTTCCAGAGTTCTTGGCTCGTCTCATCATGTGGGTCAGATCCACACCATTGCAGCCAAGTGGTGTTTTCCTAAATGACCATGACTGGAACCTTGTGGTATATACTGCCTCTACCAGTATGAGCTACTGAGTAAGGATGCTTATGGTAGTTTGTGGCCTTCAATCCACTTTTTGTCTTTTGGTTATTAATGGTAAAGAAATAGAGTAGAGTAGAGTGTCTGTAGAAGAGGCACTGTTCCTCGATGACAAGGAGGATTAGTGCATAACTGCAATAAGTACAATTGCATTTTGTCAGACATAATTACTGACCACAGGGAGCTGACGCAGATACATCTGCTCCCTCTAAAAGCTTGAGTTGAAGCCCTTGTCATCGCCCACTGGCTATGTGTTATGTAACTGGAATGTAACATGACTTTTAACCCTTTCAGAGTGATGACCTTATACAGCACTAACATGCTAGAAAAAGCAACGTA
Organism: Rhincodon typus; assembly: GCF_021869965.1. NCBI lineage: Eukaryota > Metazoa > Chordata > Chondrichthyes > Orectolobiformes > Rhincodontidae > Rhincodon > Rhincodon typus. Next base: position 59,778,872 of record NC_063333.1, on the reverse strand, counting down.
CGACAACACAACAACTCAGCTGAGGGAAATAATTTTTTTGTTATTGATTGCGATGCTCAAATCATTCATTACTGACTGCAAACGTCAGTTAACCATCTTCTGATTGCTTGGAGATCTCCAGTGAAAATTTATAAATACTTTTACTTTGCTTGTGTCAATAGCTTAAAACATTTCCAATGATTTGTCACTCTTGAGCATTCTAAATTGCTGGAGTACCTTTCTCTTGGGCCAATGCTGGACATTATTTTCTTTTTTTTGATGGAGTGAAGATATATTTTCTCTCTGAAGATTCTATTGAAGTAAATCTTCCATGACCTTTTAGAGAAGTGTGGCTTTCTATTGCTCTTAAACAAGGAACCATTTTTATAAATAAAAACTATAGAGGCAATTCAGGGAAAAATAAAGACTCGCTACCAATAGAAGTTCCATTAAATATTTGTACCCTTTGAGCTAATCTAACGGACGCACTCAGGGAAAGAATTATCACATCAGACGCAATGATCCTGCTGCAGCCTTTGGTTGAAAGTGTGAAAATTAAAGAAGTGGAATTTTACAAAACAGTAAAGAAATTATTTTCAAAATCTTTACTAGAAGCATTGAAAACCTGCTTTGCATAGTCAGAAATGTTTGTGTGGGCCCCGTGGAGATGCATGTCACTGTCAGATAACATACAAAGTAGCCTTGCCACTACCCACGCAAGAACTCTCACACTTCCTCTAGAATTGTCTTTCAGATAAATGGGCAAATGCAAAACCTATAATGTCCTACCACACGTCTGACCAGAGCACTCAGAAAGTGTCTGTTTCTGAATAATGGTGGGATGCTTTGCAAGAGATGGACAATAAAAAGAGCAGAATACTCTGATCTGGTAAAAACAGCTCAGTCTGTATTGTATTTACCAAGCACCACTTCTCCTGTTGAAGATATCTTTTCAACAATGAAGCAGCAAATTACTGCAGATGGTAGAATCTGTGCTGAAGACAAAAAGTGCTGGAGATCACAGTGGGTCAGGCAGTATCCATGGAGAGAGAGCAAGCTGATGTTTCGAGTCTAGATAACTCTTCATCAGAGCTGACATGAAATGTGGAGGGGACAGCATTTAGAACGTTTTGGACTTCATATTGAATTCAGCACCTTCAGATTGTGAACACATTCCCATTACTTCCCTTTTCTCTTTCACCATGTCCTCTCTCCCCTGCCCCCGCTCTAGTGGGACTATCTGTTCTTTCCAGTCTGGCAGTTAGGCACACTCTTGTGTTCTGCCAAGCTCACATTCTGATCACTTAATCTGCCCTATCAACACCCTTTCTCCCCCAACATCCCCCTCACCCACTATAGCATAAATGCTGTCCCCTCCACACTTCATGTCAACTCTGTTAAAGAATCATCTAGACTCAAAATGTTAGCTTGCCTTCTCTCCATGGATGCTGCCTAACCCACTCTGATCTCCAGCACTTTTTGTTTTTTACAATGAACTCAGCTTGGGCACCTGAAAGATAATGGACCTTACTTTTTTTTTTTGCTAAGCGTTAATTTTATAGAATTTCATGGAATGTTTCTCTCCAAAAGACCCTGTGAGACTTTTCCCCAGGTTGTCCCAAACTCATGTCATTAACTGCCTATCTCACCGTTATGGTGCCCCGCATGTCCGATGCTAACCCAATTCTACCACTTGCTAAACCTGGACTAGATTCCTTGGATAGATTGACATTGTGACATTGTTCACTGTAGGGCAGGGTCAATACTAGAAATTCCAAAGGTGAGCTTTTATTTGCAATCATCAGAACATGAACAAAGACTGCATTTTGCCCCCACAATGCAAACAAAATGCTTGTATGATGATCAACAAATACTTTGCAGTCCATTATCAGCTGATGCGATCCAATTCTCATAGAGTCATACAGTCATACAGAACGGAAACAATCCAACAGTCCTTCGGTCCAACCAGCCCATGCCAAACTTAATCCCAAATTAAACTACTCCCACCTGCCTGATCCTGGCCTATATCCCTCCAAATATTTCCTATTCACACACTTATTCAATCTCTTTTAAGTGTTGTAATTGTACCTGTATCCACCACTTCCTCAGGAAGTTCACTCCACACACAAACCATCCTCTGCATTAAAAAATTTCCTCTCATGTCTTTTATAAATCTCTCTCCCCTCACCTTAAAAATGTATCCCTTAGTCTTGAAATTCTCCATCCTAGGGAAAAGGCAACTACTATCAACTCTGTCTATACCTCTCATTATTTTATAAACTTCTATCAGATCGCCAATCAACCTCCTATGCTCCGGTGAAAAAAGCCCCAGCTTGATAATATCTTTCCTGTAATTGGGCGACCAGAACTGGACACAGTATTCCAGAAGAGGTCTCAACAATGTCCTGTACAACGCCAACATGACTTCCCAACTCTTATACTCAAAGGACTGATGAACGAAGGCAAGAGTGCCAAATGTCTTTTTAATCACCCTGTCTACACATGACAGAAACCACAAAGAATGATGTACCTGCACCGCCAGGTCTGTCTGTTCTACAACACTACCCAGGACGCTACCATTGATTATATAAGCTCTACCCTTGTTTGTTATACAAAATGCAATACCTCGCATTTATCCAGATTGAACTCCATCTGCCATTTTTCAGCCCATTGACCCATTTGATCAAGATCCCGTTGTAATCTTAGAAAACCTTCTTCACTGTCTACTGTGCCACCAATTTTGGTGCTGTCAGCAAATTTACTAACCATGCCTTCCATATTCTCATCCAAATCATTTATATAAATGGCAAACAAAAGAGGACCCCAGTCCTCCAGTCCAAAAACAACTCTCACCACCACTCTCTTCTACTGGAACTGGGTGTCAGTCAAGTCATGACTGGCTTATAGCACTCAAGGCATCTGAGTTTTCTCCTGCTGAACGTCCTCAGCTTAGTCCTTGGAAGATTTCCTGTCCTCACAGTTCCTCAACATCCAGCTCAACCCCTCCTTGCTTGTTCCAATTGTGGACAGTTCAGCATGCTAGGATGATATAATGCACTCTGTCTGGAGTATATTGGAGGAAACCCCGAGACATGGTGGAACTGTATCTTCAGAAATCCTACTGTCTGCTCCACAGTGGCTCTGGCCGAAGCAAGGTGACATTCTGTCTGTGCTTTGCATCAGTTAAGGGATTGTGTAATCAGCCATTTTAGCAACAGGTAGTTTTGTTCTCCTGCAACCAACATTGCATGATGTCTAGACCCTCAACCGCAACAAGAACGTGAGAGTGCTCCAGGCTACGGGGGTTGTGGAAGGTTACCTGAATATTAACAGCATGGAAGACTATTAATGATCTGTATTACACTGTTATATGGACCATTTGGTGAGATGTACATACAGGCAATTGCACCCTGGATCTGTGGGAACCCAGCTGTGTTTCCAAATCCTAATGCTGGAGCTGCAGCACTCACCACATCACAAGGAAATGAAATGAACCGATGTAATCTTGTACAGACAGCACAGGTCACTGTCCTGATGCATTTGAGGGTGGACAAACCACACAGGTCACTTTCTCCCCGGAAGGAGTCTGGTGCTTAGAATTTCAGTGAAGCTATGCCTATCATAGTCACTGGGAGAGGATGGCTCCATGCTCTTGGCACAGTTCTATCACAGTGACACTACACCTTGCTCATTCCAAGGAAGTGGGTTTGAGGGTGAAAGACTGTGACTGTGTCGTGGCCCCAACATAACTCCGGGGCAATACAACTCTGCCTGAGCTACATGCTTGTCTGCCTCCAAGGCATCTTGCTGCTGTTCCTGACCTTGCTGCTGCTCCTCCACCATCTGCCTTCTCCTTCTTAGCCAGGCAGCCGCTGTGATGTACAACCCATTTACAATTGACTGGGTCCGTCACTCCTACTGCAAATAAACTGTATCGGGAACTTGGTCAGGATGGTAAACTGGCTGCGTGAGCAGCAACTAACAATATATTGGGATTATTCCATGTGCTCTGAATCTTTCCTACCTCAGCTTCACATCAAGTATGAAAATCCTCATTGCATACAATAGTGTATTTCATCATACGCAAAGGTGCAAGTGCAGATGGAATCAATTGTGTTCCCCACAGCACCCTTGGAGGTGGCACAAAAACTGTGTTGGTCGTGGGGGGTTATACACCTCTTTTAAACTTGATGATGTGGATTTCTGTTTCATTGAGTTGTCCATGTGCAATTCCAAGGACCAACGATGAACAGCATTACTGACCAGGCTTTGAACCTCAAGTACATATGCACTGCATGCCTTTCATATGCACAATAACACAATTGCAAATGAAATGTAGCTGCATTTTTCAAGTGCATGATGATGCTTTTGTCCCTTTAATGTCCTCCTGTCTGGCAGAAGTGGACTCTACAATTTTTCCCAAAAAATGATGCCACAATGGGCATTATCATAGGCATTTTCCAATTGCTGGTCACTTCTTGTGAACAACGGATGATAGGAATGCAGCTAATGGGGGCATGGATACCCTATACACCTGTGAGTATGTTCAGTGACAGACCACCACAGCATCAAAATTGTGAAAAATGTGACTCGTGATCAATCAGAACAGGTGGAACTTGATTTGTCCTTTTATTGCCATCAACTGGGACCATAACAGTTTTGAGGAAGTGGCTTGATAGAGAGACATGGATTACCTGCAAAGTACGTTGGTATGATGTTTGGGAGAAGGCTGATGTAGGCAGAATAAGAAGGTTTTGCATTTTAATGTGGCATTTTGCTCACTTTTCTTTCCCTCATCAGGTATCTGTACCTCTTGTAGCACCATTAGCAAAAGCAATGCATTGCACTTCGACCTCCTCAGCCATTTCCTGCTAATTATTCTCTTTTTCTCCCACCCACGGGAAAATCATATTCTTGTGAGCCCTTACAGACTGCAGCATCATGATTGTATCTGGGGATTCATGTATGGTGAAAACCTAAAGCTGTCTTGCCGCATTGAAACTCCATCTACGTAGTTCCTGATTCTGTCATAACACTTATACAATTCTTCATTTCTGACTCCTGTTATGTTCCATTAGATAATACAGCTGAGAAAGACTGATAATGTACACCTTCACTCTTTCCTGCTTTACTTAGTTGGGGAAAGCAGAGGCCAAATGTAAAGGGAGTAGCTGGATTAGAAAGCTCAACTAAAAACACTGCCAAAACAAGTGTGCTTCAGTTTCCCAATGTGCTGTTGGCCTCCTTTGCCATGAATGGGTCTGAATATTAGAATTCAGCCTCTAGTGACATGTCCACAGACAAGACTGTAAAATCCTCTCTTTCCTTTATGCAACAATTGTCTTGGTACAAAATGTATTGTCAGTCTTTAAGGGTACACAGACAATATTGTAATCTTGTTGGATAATGTAGAACAGACGATCTTTTCCCCAACTTTATAGTCTAAAATAATAAGGAAATGACTAACAAAAGAGGATGATCTGTATCTGTCCTGTGGCAATTTTACACTTCATTGAACAGGGACTGTTCGAGCTGAAATCTTCCTCTCTAATTTTGCTGACAATAAAATACAGTATAGTGACTCGGTTCTAAGTATTAATAACTGATCTGTAACAGGATGGGACACAATTTACAAAGGACCTCACAATTCACAAAGACACTGCAATAATTCAAACAAAATTCTGGATCTTTGAAAACCAAAAACGTAACATGTGTCCCTATCAATGTAACTGTCCGAGTTCTCATGGTAAGTGCTGAATGATATGACAAATCTTCTCCTGTCAACCCCATTAAGAAAATCCTCAATATTACACATTTCATCCGGAAAAGAAGACCTGTACAAACTGAAGTCGTGAGCAAAACAATGAGCAATTTCTTTGCTTGGCAATGTACTGGTTATTCACAGCAGATTGATAACTGTTGTTGCCTGAATAATGAGTGAACTGAAATGTATTAGAACTGATATAGGAGAAATTGCACGAAGTAATTAACCAACACAAAAAGTCTCCCATGACTTTGTTTATGTTTATATAAAGGTTACACTGTTAGAAGGGGTAGTAGCACACGAGAGCAGAAAATGGTCGTATATGGAAACTATTTGAATATTGAAAATATCTAGAGTGCAGTTGGTAGATTAGGATAGGAATTGGTGCTGGTTGATAATGAGAAGTGAATGATTGAAGCTCAGCAGCCAAATTCTCTTTTCCATTGAAATCAAATGAATGAAAGCACATTTATTTGAAACAGCTGAAAGAAGAACTGATGGTGTTAACAGATCTGTGACCAGGATTGATGATTGTCTTTTCAACTTCAATGGCTTTTCAAAGCAGTAACATTTTACGTACCTTTCATTAGTAGATTGACTCGTTCAAGTTTTGTATCGTTAGATTTTGTCCCCATATCCTGCAATTTTGCTAGTAGCACCAATCTGCTGTGGACACTTTTTCCATTGACATCAGCAGATCTCAACTATGGCTAAATTTATCCTGCACAGTATATATATCTCAAAGGGATTTCTTCCAGTTCACTCAATGCTTACTGAATTCCTTCATTGGCAAATATTTTCTTTCAAAAATTATTGATTTGAAGAGTGAAATCTGAAAGATTTTGAGATTCTAACCATTACAGCAGATTTAACTCTTAATTTAACTGATTCCTCAGAGTGATTTTTACCAACAATTTCTGGGTCCTGGCACCTGATTAAATGGTCACCCAAAGCCCGCAAAATACTTTATGGGACTGGCTCATCCAGATTCCCAAGGACTGCCTCCGGGATCGATGACTGGTGGAATGTAAATGCTGAATTAGTTGTATCATAGACAGTGAGGAAGGTTATCCAAAATTACAAAGGGATCTTGATCAACTGGGCCAATGGGCTGAGGGGTGGCAGGTGGAGTTTAATTTAGATAGATGCGAGGTATTGCATTTTTGTAAGACGAACAAGGGCAGACTTACAGTTAACGTTAGGGCCCTGGGGAGTGTGGTAGAACAGAGAGATCTAGGGGTTCAGGTACATAGTTCATTTAAAGTTGCATCGTAGATAGACAGAGTGGTAAAGAAGACATTTGGCATGCTTGCCTTCATTGCACAGGCCATTGAGTTTAGGAATTGAGATGTCATGTTGTGATTATACAGGATGTTGATGAGGCCACTTTTGAAGTATTGTGTACAGTTATGGTTGCCTGCTAGAGGATGGGTATTATTAAATTGGAGAGGGTACAGAAAGGATTTACAAAGATATTACCAGGCCTGGAGGGTTTGAGTTATAAGGAGAGGCTGGATAAGCTAGGATTTTTTTCCCTGCAGTGTCGGAGTTCGAGGGGTGACGTTACAGAGGTTTATAAGATCATGAAGTGCACAGCTAAGGTGAATAGCAAAGGTCTTTTCCCTAGGGTGGGGAGTTCAAAATTAGAGGGCATAATTTTAACGTGAGGGGAGAAGGATTTTAAAGGGACCCAAAGGACAACTTTTTCACACAGAGGGTAGTTCATATGTGGAATGATCTGCCAGAGGAAGTGGTAGATGCTGGTACAGCTACAACATTTAAAAGACATTTGGACAGGTACATGAATAGGAAACGTTTAGAGGGATATGGGCCAAATGCAGAGATATGGGACTAGTTTAGTTTGGGAAACCTGGTCGGCATGGACAAGTTGGACTGAAGGGTTTGTTTCCTTGCTGTACGACTCTATGACTAAATGAATGGCCTTCAGCACTGAAATCTTGATGAGGTGGATGTTGCTGTAGCAGCTCAGGAAACATGAATGTGTTTCAAATCGGGATGGGGCATTTTAATTTGACTTTTCAGAATGTCATTCCGACATGGACCCCCACTATTTTGTACCCTTCCCTCTCTCTCCGCTCAGTCTGCCAATTCAAACTTGACAAGATACTGTTCTTTAACTTAGACTTTAGCTATCAGAGTAATATAGATAATATTGGATCAGCTGCCTGTTGTACATCTCTCCAAACTTTAAATTGTGAGGTGTGTATAACTGTTGACTGTATAGATGTCACTCCTTTTACATTAACCTCAAAAGCAAAATAGGCCTGAAAGTATATTTGTAGCACTTTGTATGAGACGGCGAGCTGGAATTAGCTCATTGTTTACAATGCCTAATTGAATTTTCCCAGAGAACTATGTATACAAGAGAAATAAAAACATGTCCATCTCTCTGTGTCCAATAATTAGGTTTTTAATATTTTAGGAGTATAAGTAGGAGAACAAATGATTATTGGACATTAGTTTGAGCTGCTCTCAGTATATTCACAGTTTTCTTGTTTCGTTTTCTTGGTAATAAATAAGAATGCATCACTTCACCTCAAAGTTATGCCCCATTTCAGTTAGTTTCAATTTAGTCAATGCTTCTTCCACTCTTGCTTTCCATTGATATGTGGTGCTGTAGATGATATCTCGAAGTATGTTGCAATTTGCTTCTACAATCTGCATTGGGAATACCTGGGACAGTTTGAATTGAATTGCAGAACTGGTTGAGTGCATGCATAATATGGCTAATGACGATCCAAAATTGCCATTTCCTGAATGACAAAACTTCAAGAGTTCCATCTTCATCATAGTGCAGATCAGAGACTAATCTGTATCACAGTTAGCACTGTTCAGAGTCATATCAGTGGATAGTCAGATCCAGCTAGCGTCAATGCTCTGCCCTTGGTTGTCTCAGGAGATCTTGTGAGATGATTTGTTCTGGAAGAAGTTGAATACATAAAGCTCATGGTTGCAGCAAACTTGAAGGAGCCCCTGTCTATTCTCATTTATTTTTCCCATGTTGCCATATCCGAGCCATATCGTGCTTCATGGGCCAAACCCATTTTTCATTGAAATCAGCCAATATTAACGATATTCTAAATTGCACGCTTGTCTGTTGCGAAAGAAAGTGTAATATTATTCGGTGTGGAGCTGGAGGAACACAGCAGGCCAGGCAGCATCAGAGGAGCAGGAAAGCTGACGTTTCTGGTCGGGACCCTTCTTCAGAAGTCTAAAAATAGAAAATGCTGGAGAAACTCAGCAGATCTCTTATCACCAGTGAAGTAAGAAAGTTAACGTTTTGAGTCTGATATGACTTCTTTCGAAATTCTAGTGAGGTCTTGTGACTAAATATTCACTTCTTCAGAAGGGTCTCGACCCGAAACGTCAGCTTTCCTGCTTCTCTGATGCTGCCTGGCCTGCTGTGTTCCTCCAGCTCCACACTGTGTTATCTCTGACTCCAGCATTGGCAGTTCTTACTATCTCTGTATTATTATTCAGCTCTTTTTAAATGGAAAGCTTTAATAATCTTTCTTAGACAAAAATGAATACAAAGAACTAAATGTTGCAAATATCTCAAATGACAACTTGGTATAATTTAGACTTGTGAAAGATCAATGCAACAATTATCTTCACAGCCATTGGCAATATCGTTCACCCTCCGCACTGAGGTTGCAGGTTTAGCTGCAGAAGTGAAAATTTAGTCACAAAACCTCAATAAAATTTCAAAAGAAGTCATATCAGACTCAAAACGTTAACTTTCTCACTTCACTGGTGTTACGAGATCTGCTGAGTTTCTCCAGCACTTTCAATTTGTAGACGTTACTTAAGCACAACAATCTCATGGATTGTTTGTCACTGATGTTCAGGTAGGAACACTGTCCCTTGAACATCCTGGGTGGATTGGACCTCAGGCTCTTAGCTGTCCTCACCTCCTCCTCCTCCTCCCTTTTCTTGTTTCTTGTCCTGCTCTATGTGACCTCTGTGCATTCTCCAAATCATACTGTATTTGAGAAATCATGAGGGTTTCATTCTGCCAGAAAAGATAGTAAGAGCCTAAGATGTTGTATTCTTAGGGCTGAAGGTGCCTAACCAGTTCTTTAAATCTGATCAAAATAAATACGAGAAGACACGTGCTTTGATATGAATAAAATTTATCAGCTTAATCTAATGCAGATATATGCAAAGGAATGAGTGAATCAATTAGTTTAAACTACTTCAGATATATTTAACAGGTGAAACCCACTGCCTTCTGCCCATTAGGATCTCCTGGGTGATGGCTGGCACATGGAGCTCTATCTCCGTTTCCACAGCACCGATCCAATACCAAAAGTCCGTGGGGCTGGTCACCCGAACCCCACTCCAATGGTGTAAGTTCCCCTTGGTGAAAGCTCTCGTGACCTGGGAAAGGGCCCCAGTATTAATCCTATTCTGAATCTGAGATTATGCGCTGTATTGCTATTTTGAGTAATTTCCCAAGCATTCCTCTGTGCTTGGTATTCACAAACAAATCCAGGTGTTACTGCAAGGCAGCCTGTTCCCAAGGCAAGGTCATTGACAGCAAAAACAAACTGACTTCCTACCCAACTGTTTTTTCATGTATTTTCCTTCAATTACTTATTGCAATGTCCAATTAACTGTAAACCATTAACAATCTGGTTTGTAGATAACATTATTTAGCCTAAAACTACGGACGCAACTTCTCCAAAGTACAGGGCATAACTCTTGAGTGCCGAACCTTATGGCAGCTCAAACTATGAAGAGAGATCAAACCAGGAAGAGAAATCAAGCTAGCTATTATTGTACGATATCTGGTTACAACTGGCTTATATAGAAGCCTCGCAATCAATAAAAAAGCTTTTATCATTTATCACACCACTCTGTACATTTTTTCAGCTTGAAGAAAAATAAGATTTACTGAACACTTGTCGAATCATTGCAACATCCAGAAATATGAACTTCTGACAACAGTTGAGCTGTAAATGGTCTATAAGTAGGTCCCTTTATATACCATAAGTTAGAGGAATCTTTCCAGCCACAAAGAGAAAGTACGACCTGGAACATTGTATTCAAAAGCGATAGAGCTGGTGCCAAATTAGTGTTGCATGCTGACTGATGCTAGGAATCAGGAATAAAGAACATCAATCAGCTGGAAAACTAAGAATCTCAAAAGAACAACTGTTCAATTATCCAAGCCATTGGTAACCTCTACTGTAATGGCCAGAGTGTTGTTCATCAGTCCCATACTGATGTGATAATCTTTTCATTCAACTTTTACCCTTTGGGACTCTCTCACTTCTAATCTGTGAGTAGATGTGTTGCATTACTGATTCTTCTCATGCTTGGTAATTAATAAATTTACTCTATGTTAATCTAGAAAGAGTTAGTTAAGTTAACTCCTTTTAAAGGATATGGCAGAACCTTAACAAGCTCTGAATAATGTGAGCTATACAGAGATGATTGATAGAATTGGGCAACAAGTTTGGCAAGGCTCATCTTCACGCCATGATCATCTTGCCACATCTTGTTCACATTTCTCAAGCAGAATGCCAAGGTTCCTGCAAGGAACAACTTCTTTGCTACTTAGTATTGTATCTGAAATAGCTTGCTAACAGTCATAGGTTGCAATCTTACCAAACTTGCCATGAAAACTAGCCATTGGAAAAACTTGACATGGAAACCAGACTGGATTCTTGACAGGTTCAAATTGCCACTTGCACCAAAAGACCTGGAGGTCCTCCAGGACAAGATGGGTCATAGGCGGCAAGTTCTCTTCTCTCAGAACCTGCAATGGAGGCCAGTCTGAGCCAGGGCTGAGTTTGCCAGTGGGTTCAGTGAAGCTTGAGCCATCTAGAGCAATGTCCAGCAATTTGGAAGAAGTTCAGTGACTTTCTCCACTCTGTCAATGTAAGTGCCACTATCTGCTGTCTTATACCTGGCACTGAATCTATCTCTGCCCCTCTACCCACCTCCCAACAAGGTTCAGGTTCTACCACTCTCAATATTACCTGCACCTTTTTCCTTCACTCACTGCCACCCATCCCAACATCACCAACCTTGAATGCCTTCCTCACAACCTACTCACTCACTTGGTACACCTCTCCGCGTTCAAAAGTAACAGTCGTGATGTCCCTTAATACCTTCTCTCTCTTATTCAAGGAACAAACTAGCCTATAAGGCCAGAAATTGTCAAGTTGAATAGTGAGCTGCCTGATGTCCCACAGCTCACTGCATAAGTCCTGATTCTGACTGCCTCGAGTGGCTGACTGATCCTGGAATGGTATCAGAGGCTGCTCTTATCTTAATGTGTCCAACCCTCTGAGCAAAGGCTATCTCCCTAGACTTGACAGAGATCCTGACAACCATGACAAGCTTCCAGGCTTTGGTGTCTGCGCTAAACAGCAAGGTAAGTCTGGCTCCGGCTGAGGAGGCAAATAGAAAAAAGGCAATGCAAGGAAACACAAGGCCAGGATGCTGTGTACATCCAGGTAAGTTCACAGCAGGTGAATGCTATGAGAACAAGCAAACCACCAGAGATGCAGCCTGTTCCAGTCCATGAGCTGGGTGTTTGTCCTTGAGTGCAGTGTCTTTGTAGCAGCATTACAATGGGAGTCACCTCAGGAGCAGCATTGAAATACAGAAGCACCTTGTAAGTGCATCAGAGATGTCCCAGGAGAGATCACAGAGGTTGACACTTATTGGATGTCAATATCTGTAGATGTAGGGTTCATGCATCAGCATTTAATGAGTTTTACCTGAAATGCTGCTGCCTGGTGTCCAACATGGAGGTCCTTTGGAGCAAGCAGTGACCTCAATTTGCCAAATACTGACTCTATTTTTGTATGGAGAATTCTCAATGTCTAGTTTGTTTGTTGTGTTTGGCGGGATAGGAAGCTGAATATTAATGAGGTGAGTTGTAGCATTAATAAGGCATTTAGCAAGCAATGTAACTGCTGACTGGCAAGAAATTCTTCTCACAGCTAATGCATAAAAGATGCAGCAAGACGCTCTTGATGTCGAGACAGACGGGTCAGACTTCTTGCATGATTCTGCTATAATCTCCCCACTGGTTATACAACTCAGGTGCCTATAAGATTCCACGCTATGGTTTACATCTTATGTGCTCTGCTTACTGTACTAAATGCAGACCATTTGTGCTCAGTCATTTGCTCTCTTAGTATTTCTCAGTCTATTGTAATTGTTCTTGACTCATTTTAAAATCATGATGTGGAGGAGCTGGTGTTGGACTGGGGTGGACAAGGTCAGAATTCAGATGACACCAAGGCAGCCCTTCGAGATATACAACAACGCAGAATCATCGAGCAGAAACTGATAGTCAAGTTCATACCCATGAAAATGGTCTCAACCATGATCTTGGGTTCATGATACGCTACATATGATCCCACCACACTGTATCTGTAAAATCTTCCTTACTATCCTGTTTTAATACCGTCACCTTGATAAATTCTTATGTTCTCTCTCTCTTAATTAGTTTGTACAGTTTTGGATTACTTATTACTCTGGTTAGACCCTCAGCATGCAACTCTTGTACCCATCATGTTATTTCAGCCTTTTGGTTTGTCTCCAGCACCACCTCATTATTATTTTTTAGTAATTATCTCTCTGCCTCAAAATTATTCAGATTAAATGTCATCCCTTGGCCTGTTATGCAGGGGTGACACTTTACTCATGCCATCTGACACTCTTGATCACCTGCCGAGATGCATTTTTCATCCTATCAACACTCAACTCTGTATGATCTTTTGACCTCCAAGCCTATTGATTTCTCTGCCTATAAATTCTGTGCTTGTGCTCACTCTCACTTCACCTGATGAAGGAGCAACGCTCCGAAAGCTTGTGATTTCAAATAAACCTGTTGGACTATAATCTGGTGTCGTCTGACTTCTGACATTTTAAAATCATTTTAAACTCTTTGAAATTTCCCACATAAATTTGATTATTCTTTCTTCCCTCCCATGCCAAAATATGGAACTTAATCAAATGGAGAAAAATGCTCTTATTAACTCATCCCAATCTTCATTTTCACATGGTCTTAAACTCACTGGTAGAAACTAAGTAATAAGTGGCCCCTTCCTTTAGTAAGAATTCTTGATTTATTTTTCCCATTGAAAATTGCTTAACCTCATTTCACTTTAATGTAGGGTAATTAACATTTCCCATTATGTTCACATGCTCTTTTCTGACACTGCACTCTAGTTGCTGAAATAATTATGTTTCACTTGCAGTCATTTTCATTTTGCTGAATTTCTTTTCCTGGGGCTGAACACTCTGTCTACATTTGAAACAATATTTTGGTTATTTTTAGGTGATGCAAAGAACTTGCTACAAAATATCATTTATAATGGCATGATCGCTGTAACATCCATGTCCCAAGAATATTTGCTTGACTGATGACCCAATCAGAACTTACAATAATAATGCTGGGCTGTCGTTAAGCTTGAGATGTCAATATGAACACTCTTAATTTGTGAAACTAGCTGCAGAGGATGTGATGTTGCAGACTAAATGGGAATCGAACACATTTGGCAATGAGGCAGAGGAGGTATCAGAGAAAAACACAGTTTTTTGAAGGGGCCCAACATGTTTTTGTGGGCAATGAGTCGTGAAATATCCTCTTTAGGACAGAATAGCACCCTCTAGTGGATACATTAGTTGTGAAGGCAAAAAACAGTGAGACGGCCCACATACGTTCCAAGTACTGTACAAAGTGCACAGTCTGTTGTTAGACTTCAATAAATGTCACAGGATCATTCAGAATAGGAAGAAACTATATAAAGGATGTGAAGTAAGCAATAACTATTAATGTATACTTAGATTGTGATACATCAGGTGCAAGAATTTCTTCATTCATAAATAATTTCTGATTCCATTGAAATGAGAGAATTACAAAAATAAGGTGACCTGCTTTTTTGGTTAGTGCAGCAATTTGTCCATCTGCTCTCCATTGCAAAATGGGACTGACCATCTGATTAAATTGGGGTTGCATGGCAAGTTGACCTACCCCACAGGAATCTCCTGCATATTATTCGCAGGACTGTGGCTTGAGGTTTGGGTGTTGCGGTGGTTTTCATTACCACTGACAGAGCAGTATTGATGGAGAGCTTTGTTCTATGAATTGATGAAAACTGTAACAACTTCCTCACTGAAGATGAGACCCGACAGTGACATTTTCTCTGTAGCTCACTCTGAAACACTTCATTCAGTATGTTTTTGCTATTGTTGTGCTCTTCTATGTCCTTATTTATTTCTTTTGATAAGGTCCATCATTAGAGGTTGGTGGGAAAAGATTAAACATGGGATAGAGGTTAAATATTAGCATGGATCAGGAATTGGTTGACAAATAGGAAACAGAGAGTGGGAATAAATGGGTCTTTTTCCAAGTGGCATTCAGTGGGGGTACCACAAGGATCAGTGCTTGGATCCCAGTTATTCACGATAAACATAAATGACCTGAAGGAAGAAACATTTATAATAAGGGCAAAATACTGCATACACTGGAAATGTAAACCAAATGCAGAGAATGCTAAAGAAACTCAACAGGTCTGGCAGCATCTGTGAAGAGAAAGCAGAGTTAATATTTCAAGTGAGACAACAAGGTGCAGGGCTGGATGAACACAGCAGGCTAAGCAGCATCATAGGAGCAGAAAGGCTGACGTTTCGGGCCTAGACCCTTCATCAGAAATGGGGGAGAGGAAGGGGATTCTGAAATAAGTAGGGAGAGAGGGGGAGGCGTATAGAAGATGGATAGAGGAGAAGATAGGTGGAGAGGAAACAGACAGGTCGAAGAGGCGGGGATGGAGCCAGTAAAGGTGAGTGTAGGTGGGGAGGTAGGGAGGAGATAGGTCAGTCCAGGGAGGACGGACAGGTCAAGGGGGCGGGATGAGGTTAGTCGGTAGGAGATGGGGGTGCGGCTTGAGGTGGGAGGAGGGGATAGGTGGGAGAAAGAACAGGTTAGGGAGGCGGGGACGAGCTGGACTGGTTTTGGGATGCGGTAGGGGGAGGGGAGATTTTGAAGCTTGTGAAATTTCAAGTGGCTTCTTCAGAACTCTGTTTCTCTCTCCTCAGATGCTGCCAGACTTGCAACATTTCTACGTTTGCTGACAAGGAGGATACATGGAGGTTTCAAAGTGATTCGATAAGTTGAGTGAGTGGGCAAAAACATAGCAGATTCAATACTGGTGGCCAAATGTGCAGTTGCACACTTCACTGTGAGAATCAGAAAGAAAAAATATTATTTTGAATGAATGACTTCATTGTCACATATAATTTACTGTGAAAAAATACAGTGAAAAGCTTCCACTGTCACCACGATCTGGAGCCATTTTGAACAGTTTAAGAATAATTATAAAAGAGATATAGCTGAAAGAAAGTCCATAACCCTTCCACCACCACTTCGTCACCACCAGCACCAGACCCAACCTACATTGAAGTCGCTACTCCTCAGGTGCCATCTTTTGCTGCTCGTCCTACCTCACCAACGCACTTCCACCAACGTGACAGCTGATACCAGGTACCCGAGTTGCTCGTCCCCCAGTGCCTCATCGCTGCAGCCAGAGTCCCGCTCTGGGCTCATTAGCCACTTCGCTGCCATCCACCAGAGACCCGGTCAAGGCTTACCGGCCGTCGCCGCACTCTTGACCCCGACGATGTCACCATCCTATCATCTTCTGCCTTCCTTGGTGATACCGCCGCTGATGCCACCATGACCGAGCTCTCCCCAGAACGTAAGTAAAAACAAACACTGAAAAGAAAAAGAAGTGAGAAAAGAAGAAAGAGAAAGAAAAGCGGACAAGCCCCAGGGTTAGGGAGCCTGGATGCTGCTCACTCCGCTGCTGCCATCTTGAAGTATGTATGATTTAAATGGGGATCTATTGGGAAGTGTGGATGTAGAAAGGGATCTGGGTGTCATTGACCACCAGTCAATGAAAGCAGGTGCAGCAGACGAGTCAGAAAGCCAGTGATATATTGGTCTTCATTGCAAGAGGATTTGATTTCAGATGTAGAGATGACATACTACAGTTATATAGGACCTTGGTGAGACCATACCTGCAGTATTGCATGCAATTTTGGTCTCCCTACCAAGATAGAGGATATTTGCCATTGAGTGAGTGCAGCAGAGGTTCAGCAGGATGATACTGAGGAGCAGGGTTGTCGTAAGAGGAGGAATTAGTTTGGCTGGACTTGTATTCACTAGAGTTTGGAAGGATGAGATGGATTGATTGAAATATATAAAATTCTAAGAAGGCTGGAGAGGCTACATGCAGAGAGGATGGTTTCCCTGATTGGGTGTGTATAACTACGGGACACACTTAACAGGATACAGGATATAAGCCATTTCGCACTGAGATAAGGAAAGGTTTCTTCACTCAAAAGGTAGTGAAACTGCGGAATTGTCTACCACAGAAGATTGTGGAGATCAAGTCGCTGAACATATTCAAGAAATAAATAGTTACATTTCAAATTTAGTCATCAAGTGACTTTACCACTTCAAGTACAATGTCACTTCAAGAATATTAAGTTGTTCAGTCATTATCAGCAGCAAGTGTTTCAAGGGTGAAGCAAGCTGGCTACAGAAATTGTAGTAGGAATGCTAGGGCTAAAGCAGTACTCCAGGTTAAAACCTTCACCTTAGAACTGGTGAGAGCTGCAAAAAAGAGCCAGTAAAAGAATAAAAGACGATCACACTTGGAAGAGATAGAGCTTAGAGAAGAAAATTCTGTAGGGGCAGTCCCGTTTTGAGGTTTGGTTGGGAAGAAACCATTTTCAGAATCTAAAAATAAAGTTGAAGATCTCTGTAAGCAAGGGAAAATAACATTAAACTAATAGTGAAAAGCACCAAGAAGGATAGGGATAATAAGGAACACTTACCATTCACAGTGAGTGTTGCTGCCATAATGAGTGCACACCATGAAGTATGGCTCTAGCCACAAAGACAAGAGCCATTAAATTAATTTATACTCAGGTCGCAACATTGTGAAACAGATTTATATTAAAAAAAAGACAATTAATAAAGATTTAGAAGACAAGAGCCTGACAAAATTATAAAAGAATGTTCAAGCTGTGATAACATTGGCAGATATGTAATTGAAGTGAATTTTTGGCAGGAAGATTTATCAAGGCCTCAAATGCAGAAGTTTATTTGGAAAATTGAGGACTGAAATGTAGGTTGAGTATTAAGCTATGAAAAGCAGCAGAGTATCATTTTGCTCATAGACGGAAAAGTGCTAATAGGAGATTTGAATTAATGAAAGAGTTAATGTTGGACAGAATATATATAAAAAAGCAAAGAATAATGAAATAAAAATCAGGACGAAGCAACTAGAGTATGAGAGGAAGTTAGCTAGAAATTTGCAGGCGGCACGGTGGTTAGCACTGTTGACTCAAGGTGCAGGAACCTGGGTTTGATTCCACCTTTGGGCGACTGTGTGGAGTTTGCACATTCTCCTCGTCTCTGCATGGGTTTCGTCTGGGTGCTCTGGTTTCTCCCCACAGTCCAAAGATGTGCAGGCTGGGTGGATTAGCCATACTAAATTGCCCATAGTGTTTAGGGATGTGTAGATTAGGGGAGTTATAGGGGGATGGGTCTAAGGGGGATGTTCTGAGGGTTGGCATGGACTTGTTGGGCCGAAGGGCCTATTTCCACACTGTAGGGATTCTGTGAACTATGAATAATAAGAATTTCTAAGGTATGATTAATGGGAACGTGTAAGTTAGGTGAGTGTTGGTCCTGTGGGGAGTAAGAATGGAGAGTTAATAGTAGAAAAATAGAGGATATAGTGGATTGTCTTCTTGTAGAGGACACAAAAAGCATTCCAGTGATAGCTGTAAATCAAGAGGTTGAAACAAGAGAGGAACTTGATGAAATTACAATCACCAGGGAAGCAGCAATGAACAAACAGGGGAGGTCAAGTGGGATGAGGAGAATTTTGCCCTATGTCTTAATTCCATATGCCCAAGAAATTCCTGTCTCCTTTATTCCCCCATTTTAAAAATATATATGTAACATATTCATTAATTAACATTCATTAATGCTGGCATTCTTTGCTTCAGTCACCAACTCCATTTCACAGCCTCACTAGCAAAAACAAAATCTTCCTGTTCCTGCTAAATCTATTAGAATTGATCTTATGCTGCTTTTTCCTTCTTCTAAATCAGCCTGGTTTAGGCCAGGCTGTTTCTACTCATTGCGTTCCATTACTTCATAATTTTAATTTTACCAATCAATTCAACGCTTAATCTCTCCTTGCTCGACTGCAGAGTTCAGTTTCTGCCCTTTGGTGCCTTCTAAATTGACTTTGATCTTCTATGTTTTGAGTTAAACAAAGTCTTGTTATGATGGTTAGGTCAATTTCAGCAGTACAATCTGTTGGGCTATTGGCATTATGGGGAAATAACCCAGATTAAGTTGCATGGACTGAGTTTACTTGAAAAATACATGCAGCTTTATTTAACAGCTTAGATACAACTTGCAGTTACAGAAAATGATCCATGTGTCTCCTCAATCTTGCTTTTGCTCGCAGCAGCTGGTTTACATGGGTTTATATTCTTGCCTATTAGCATATCAAGTTATTAAATTAACACAAGTCTTAAATCAATCACAAAACATTCTATTTTTCTCCCAATGCACATCCTTGCCTATTAACTTATCAAGTTATTAAATTAACACAATTCTTAAATCAATCACAAAGCATTCTATTTTTTAAAAATATACAATTACACACATTATGTGTGAAAATACAGAGATAGTTGGTTAGCTGTAAAACTGCTCTGGAACAATAACTGACACATAAGAGTCTGAGGGACATGGGCTGTGGCAAGATGTATTAAGGGATATGGGTCAAAGACAGATATATGGAGTTAAGATACAGATCAGCCATGACCTCATTGAATGTTGGAACAGGCTCAAGGGGCTGATGGCCTACTCATGTTCCTTTGTGTTCGCATAATTGGGTGAGAAGTCTGACAAGGCCCATGGCATCATTGAGATTATCTCCCTCCATCTTTTATGCTTTTCACAAGCAACAATGTTAGATTCTTACTTGGCGTCAGTGAAATGCTAAATGACAGGGTTAAACATTTGTGAAAGATCTCATTGATCCCACAACTTACATCATTAATATTCTGACTCCCATCTTACCAAATTTACTAAACAGTTAGACATTGGGTAAACTCCACAAAGAAAACAGCATGGGTGCCAAGTAGATTCAACTCGCCACTTACACCTAATAACCTCCCCAATGCCCTGCAGCCCAGGGCATGACCAATGAACACCAGGCACACATACCCTTCCTCCAAAGACATTGAGATCCAGTATCTACCAACCTATCATGAATATTCTGGCAAATCCAGTTCATTCTTGAAATAGAGACCAACGACTGATATTAAAAGACTGCAGTGGGGACGTAATGGGTACACAGGACCAGGCACGCTGTTTGCAGACAGGACAAGGTAGCATCTCAGGGATTCTCAATTCCTCTGTCAGTACTTGCTGCTTAGCATCTGCCTGCATACTCACAGCATCCCTGGCCTTCTTTGCCATGCCATCCCAATTACTGCAGTGACAAACAGGTTGTGGGGGTGGAACTAACATGGCCAGGAAGGTGTGTTGACACCGATTAGGGAACTGGGCACATTATGCCTGTGGCTGTTGTGTCACACTCAAGAGTGTGGGCCCCAGTCAGTCCGTTGAGTCCACCCACAGAAGCTAAAGGGTGGTAGGAGGGGGAATGAGTTGTGGACTGAGCCTTGGCAGGTTAGTCTTCAGGATCGGCAACTACAGACTCTGGGCAAAGGGGATGTTACAAACGTAAAGGGGACAGCAGGATTTGCAAAGGGAGATATGATAAAACATGGCTTGAAAGGATATAGTGCAGGCGGGGAGGACTTTCATGGTCAGGAGCACCTTGGCTTTAAGGGGAAAGAGGTAGTGAACAACCATGCGAGGCATGGTAACCTCGTATGCTGGGTGAGATAACTCCACCAAGGCCAGTATCCCATCACCAAGTCACCCTTTATTTACACATCAAGATTCCTTGACACTGATCCAGCTCCCTCAGAGACAGCTCTCAGAGGGAGTGAATAGGATGTCTGGCACTCCTGTTCTTATCTGTCAGCCAGAGCTTCCTGATTGGACCAGATTAACAGCCCCAATCAGTGAACCCATATTCTACCAAGTCCACTTGACTAACCTGATTACCATCACTCCATCCCTCCCCCTCTGAGTCTGAGGACATAGGCTGGTTCTTTCTTTTATGTCGCTCTTCCTGGGGCATTTTAGCACCAGGTCAGATTCCTCCGACTCTGCCTCTGATACAGCTGACATGTAATGCACAGTAGCTCACCTCTCACTTTCAGAGTGTCTCAGAAGAAATTCATTCTCTAGTTCAGGTAGCAAAGGCATTGAAGTGGCGACATCTGCTGTGTCCATGTCAGATTCCAAGGTATCTTCAACACTTGATGCAAAGGGAGAAACCATGGGTTCCGGAGCAGTTTGAAAGGTAGTCGAGGAGTCGGGCAAGTTTTGCTCCATCACTGTTTGTGAGTTTGCAGCTTTCGTATG
The DNA here is from genome assembly GCF_021869965.1 of Rhincodon typus. Taxonomy (NCBI): domain Eukaryota; kingdom Metazoa; phylum Chordata; class Chondrichthyes; order Orectolobiformes; family Rhincodontidae; genus Rhincodon; species Rhincodon typus. The sequence goes on along the minus strand of NC_063333.1, from coordinate 59,757,549 downwards.
GTCCATATGCTTGATCAGGACCGTTGCATCTACCCAAACTTTATACGTCAGTGGACCTGACCTCGCATTGACAAGGCATCTTACCCATGCAGGGCCATTCCTGTGGTTCTACACCAAACTTCGTCTCCTGAAGTAAACTGTGTCTTTTGCTTAGGGGAGCCTTGTGTCCAGCATTGGCGTTCCTGATGCCGTTTCACCACCACCACCAGCCCCAAGGTCCGGAAGGGTCAGATTTAACCTGCTGCAGAGTCTTCTCCCCATTAGCAACTCCCCATTAGCTGGAGCTATCCATGTAGTTGCATGAGGGCTGGTCCCATAACCAAATAGGAACTGGAACAGTTGATATCTTGTGAAGCTGTAGGCTGTTTCTTTAAGCTTGCCTTCAAAGTTTGAGCTGCTCTTTCTGTCAGAACACTGGATGATAGATGGTATAGAGCTGTCCTCATGTGTTGAATATCATTTGACTTTAGGAAGTACCAAATTCCTGCTGGTAAACGATGGCCTAATATCTGTGATTAACACTTCCAGAAGTCTGTGTATTGCAAAAGGTGCGCGCAGTTTTTCTATTGTCATCCCCATTTTTGATGAATGAACTCTATGCTAGTCCAGACACTTTGGGTGGGCATCCACAATGAATAAGAATATTAAACCCATGGAAGGACCAAAATAGTCAATGTACAAATGAGTCCAGGGTTTACCCAGCCATTTCCATAAATGTCGGGGAGCTGTCCTTGTCAGCACTCTGGGCACTGCCCCACCAATGTAGCTATGTCTGCATGCAATCCTGACCACCAGACATAACTTCTTGCCAACATCTTCATTTTGGAAACCGCTGGACGAGGGGCATAAATAGCCTGAATAGTCAAAGTCCTTTCCTCAGGGTAGGGGAGTCCAAAACTAGGGGGCAAGTGTTTAAGGTAAGAGGGGAAAGATTTAGAAGGGACTAAGGGGAAACTTTTTCATGCAAAGTGTTATGTGTGTATGGAATGAGCTGCCAGAGGAAATGGTGGAGGCATGTACAACTATAACATTGAAAACGCATCTGGGTGGGTATGTGAATAGGAGGAGTTTAGGCAGATAAGGGCCAACTGCTGGCAAATGGGACTAGGTTAATTTACTGTATATGGTCAACATGGATGAAAGTTTTGTTTCCATGTGGTGCATCTCTGTGAAATCAAAGGTGAACGTCATGATCAATTTCTTCAGGAGCGTGCTGTTCTCATATTGCCATTGAATAACTCCACAGAGGCAGTTATCCTGCCACCAAGTCACCCTTTATTTGCACATGTAGATCTGATCCAGCTCACTCAGATCCAGCTCCCCAAGTGAAGAGGATGGCTCTGACACTCCTGTTATTTATATCTGTCAATTGGGGCTCTCTGATTGGACCAGATTAACAGCTTCAGTTAGAGAACTCATATTCTATGAGATCCACCTGGCTGACCTCATTACAACCATTACACCAGGGCTGGGTGGGAATGGGAGGCAGGTTCAGGCTCAGACAATCACAGAATCCTACAGTGTGGAGGCAGGCTATTAGGCCCATCTAGTCTACACCAACCCTCTGAAGGGCATCCCACCCAGACCCACCTCCAAACCTATCCCTGCATTTCCCACCCTAGACACTATGGGCAATTTAGCATAGCCACCTACCCTGCATATCGTTGGATTGTGGGAGGAAACCAGAGCACCTGGAGAAAACAGACTCAGACACAGGGATAGTAGGAACTGCAGATGCTGGAGAATCTGAGACAACAAGGTGCAGAGCTGGATGAATACAGCAGGCCAAGCAGCATCATAGGAGCAGGAAGGCTGACGTTTCGGGCCGAGACCCTTCATCAGAAATGGGGGAGGGGAGGGGGGTTCTGAAATAAATAGGGAGAGGGGGGAGGCGAATAGAAGATGGATAGAGGAGAAGATAGGTGGAGAGGAAACAGACAGGTCAAAGAGGCAGGGATGGAGCCAGTAAAGGTGAGTGTAGGTGGGGAGGTAGGGAGGAGATAGGTCAGTCCAGGGAGGACGGTCAGGTCAAGGGGGCGGGATGAGGTTAATAGGTAGGAGATGGGGGTGCGGCTTGAGGTGGGAGGAGGGGATAGGTGGGAGGAAGAACAGGTTAGGGAGGCGGGGACGAGCTGGGCTGGTTTTGGGATGCGGTCGGGGGAGGGGAGATTTTGAAGCTTGTGAAATCCACATTGATAGCATTAGGCTGCAGGGTTCCCAAACGGAATATGAGTTGCTGTTCCTGCAACCTTCGGGTGGCATTGTTATGGCACTGCAGGGGGCCCAGGATGGACATGTCGTCTGAGGAATGGGAGGGGGAGTTGAAATGGTTCGCGACTGGGAGGTGCAATTGTTTATTGCGAACCGAGCGTAGGTCTTCTGCAAAGCGGTCCCCAAGCCGCCGCTTGGTTTCCCCGATGTAGAGGAGGCCACAACGGGTACAGCGGATGCAGTATACCACATTAGCAGATGTTCAGGTGAACATCTGCTTGATGTGGAAAGTCTTCTTGGGGCCTGGGATGGGGTTGAGGGAGGAGGTGTGGGGGCAGGTGTAGCACTTCCTGCGGTTGCAGGGAAAAGTTCCTGGTGTGGTGGGGCTGGAGGGGAGTGTGGAGCGGACTTCCAGCTGCTACATTAGGTTCTCAGTGTAGACCTCCATTCATTGAGCCTATTCTGTGGCCATGAAGTGAGACACAGAAATGCATGAAAGTTAACAGTAAAAACATTTATGCATAATCTGAGAGTGACTTACTAACCATTTTCACCTATGCTACCAAAATGCCCACAATATGTTTTTCCTTTCTCTCTCTCTTCTGCTATGTTTCAGTGCACTGAGCTAGGGTGGAGGGATCATGCCTCAGCTGTTGAACCTGTTATCCTGGAGGGTGACAGGGAAACCTCAGGGTCACTTGCTTCTGGACAGTCTGTGTGGAGTTTGCACATTTTATCCATTGTCTGCGTGGGTTTCCTCTGGGTGCTCTGCTTTCCTCCCACAGTCCAAAGATGTACAGGCTCGGTGGATTGGCCACGCGAAATTGTCTGTAATGTCCGTGGATGTGTTGGTTAGGTGGATTAGCCGTGGGAAATGTATGGTTACGAGGATAGGGGTGGGTGCAGTTTCGAGGGTTGGTGCAGATTTGATGGGCCAAATGGCCTCTTTCTGCACTGTAGGGAATCTATGATAAATTGCTTCAAATCTGATGCGTGCACTGCCTCAGTAGGCAGTATTCCTGATACATATGCCATTGCTTCAATGGATCTTTCAAACTTGTAAGTTGATAAAAGCTTGGCAGTTTCATGTCTAATGATTCATATTTCATATAAGTAATGAATATGATAAACCGTAGCTATACTATGTTAGGAGCAGATGAGAGTAACATCTTTTAACTTATCTTAGCATTTATTCTGATTCTCCTATCTGTTTGTAAACTTGAATTTGCAATTAATGATTATAAAAATTGTTTCTAATCCATGTTAATCTTTTGGTCATCTATCCTCATATCTGTTTTTTGATATAAAACAAAGAGATCTGAAACAAGAACAGTAATTGCTGGAGAACGTCAAGAGGTGTTGCGGCATCTGTGGGAAGGAAACAGAGTTAACATTCTGAGTCCGATGACTCTTCATCAGAACTGTTAGCAGCTCTAAAAAATTGGTATTTACGCTGAAGCCAAAGTGGATGGGATGCAGGGGGTGATGAGCAGCTAGGAGCAGACGGAGCACAGACAGAGAGTAATGTAAAGGGAGTAGGTAAACAAGGAAATTATGAATAGCAGGCCACAACATAATAAAACCTGAATCAGAGGTAATGAGACTAAGAGTGAGAAAAGGGTGATATGCGTTGAATGCACCTCATATAATGTGATAATGGAAGGCCGAGGAGTAGATGGGAATGGGTGACGGCTAAAGCAACCCATGTCATACAAGAACCGGGTGTGGAGGGGTGGGTAAAAAAAATGGAAGGATGGAATCAGGCTCTAAAGTTTTTGAACACCATGTTGAGTCCTAGCGGCTGCATGGTCCCCAAGTGAGAAATGTGATGTTTGTCCTTCGAGCTTGTGATGAGGCTCACTGGAACACTGCAGCAGGCCTGCGACAGAAATAATGGACAGGGAACACGATAGTGTGTTGAAGTGGCAGGCAACTGGAAACTCAGGCGCATTTTTGCAGACAGAATGCAGTTGTTCTGCAAAGCGGTCTCCCGGTCTGCATTTCATCTCCCGCATGTAGCGGAGACTACATTGTGAACAGCTAATAGTAGATTGGATTGTGTGAAGTGCAGGTAAATCACAGCTTCACCTGGAAGGTGTATCTGGAGCCTTGATGGAGGGCACATATTACACCTTCTGTGATTGCATGGGAAAGTGCTATGGGAATGTGAGAGGATGTTGGGAATGGAGGTGGATTGGACCAGAGTTCCCCAGAGGAGACCGTCTCTGTCGAATATTGACAAGAGAGGGAGGCAGACTATGTGTCTGGTCATGGCATCCTGTCAAAGTGACAAAAGTAATGGCTTACAATTCTTTGGTTACCGAGGGTGGTGAGGTGGTAAGTGTCAACTAGAGGGACCCTATCATTGTTGTTGGAGGGAAGGAAAGGGGTGTGGGCAGAAGTGCAGGAAATGGATCTGAGTTGGCTAAGGGCACCGTCGACCATGGTCATGGGGAATCCTCAGTTGAGGATAACGGTATACATTTCTGAGGCAGCATCATCCAAACAGATGCAGCAGAGATGGAGAGATGGGAGAATGGGATAGAGCATATTTATTGAATATAAAAGCAGGGATATATCACTGAGGCTTTATAAGGCCCTGGTCAGGCCACAGTTGGATTATTGTGTGCAGTTTTGGGCCCCATATCTCAGGAAGGATATACTGGCCCTGGAGCGGATTCAGAGGAGGTTCATGAGAATGATCCCAGGAATGGAAAGCTTAACATACGAGGAATGTTTGAGGACACTGGGACTATACGCATTGGAATTTAGAAGGATGAGGGGGGATCTAATTGAAACTTACAGAATACTGAATGGCCTGGACAGAACGGATGTTGGGAAGATGCTTCCATTGGTAGGAGAGACTAGGACCCGAGGGCACAGCCTTAGAGTAAAGGGAAGACCTTTTAGAACGGAGATAAGGAGAAACTTCTTCAGCCAGAGAGTGGTGAATCTATGGAATTCACTGCCACAGAAGGCTGTGGAGGCCAGGTCATTGAGTACATTTAAGACTGAGATAGATAGGTTCTTGATTATCAAGGGGATCAAGGATTAGGGGGAGAAAGCGGGAGAATGTGGTTGAGGAACTTATCAGCCATGACTGAATGGCGGAGCAGACTCGATGGGCCGAATGGCCTAAATTCTGCTCCTACGTCTTATGGTCTTATGGTCTTATTGATGTTGTGCTTGTTAAATGTCATTAAACATTTTGTTATAATAAAAATATGGTATAAATGCAAGCACTCTTTAGTAACTGAGCCTTCATCCAACTTATGCCTGAGGTGGTTTTCAAAGAACATATAAAACAAATAAGCTGATAAAAATGGCAGCCCAACCAATCTCTAAAGAGACTGAGGTAAGTTTCTAGTGGAAGTTTCTGATTACTTTGTTCTGTTGTCAAACAAGTTGCAGAAACCAAGAATAAAGCAGCATATTTGCTGGTTCTGTCATGTTTCCAGGGTTTCTGTGGGTCTTCTGACAAAGTTTGGTAAATGTATCGGACAATCCCATTATTTGCTACTCCAAAATAGGATGCTAGGTTCAATTCCCAACATGTTATGAGTTAGCTGATGTTGCAGTCATGATAATAAGTAGGTATCCTACAACTGGGTTCAGTATATTTGCATTATGGTAAGGAAAATCTTTTGAGATTCCAAATCCCGAGGCTGGAACTTCTGGTCATAAGTTTATAATAGCATGGTGACTGTGAGATGTGGTTGCTGACTCAAACTGAAATGTTTCACATATCAGGTAATGGGAATATGTGGGAGAGCCTAGCAGTGAGAAAACTACCACAAGCTGGGAGCAAAGTATCATGTTGCTAGAGGATTTTCAATACGTATCGAAACTTGAGGAGCCCGATATTTCAAGAATGTAAGGCAAAATGATAGGAAGGAAGAGATGGAGGTTATGCTCTCAATTTGTCGTATATATTTTGTGATAAATCCTCCTTTTTTGTAGGTGGTCTTTGTTTTGAAAGCCTGAAATCTATGACAATGTCAAATTGTAACATTCAGGTGTTTAGAAAATTCCAAGTGTAGTTAGGTAGCAATATTCAATTCTGCCTGATAAGGGGCATAGGGCCAATTCCGAGGTTTTCATAGGTTACTCAGGACAGTTCACTGGTCACTAAAAAGCAGAGAAAGAGGCAGGCACAGATTCCATATTAAGAACACTGATTTTTAGCTGTCCTGCAAGAATGCATCATGTGCAGTTGAATCGCTCTGTGCTGTTACGGCAAACATAGAAATAAGTTTTGGAATTAATAGCAGCTTAGAGTTAGAGTAAAAATTCAAAAGCAATATCCTGGGGAACTAAGATAGACTGAGTGATAGGGGAAGCTGTGAGGAGCTCAGAAGAAACTTGCAGGCATTAATACTTCCACGCAGCTGAGAGAATGGGATTTGGAAAGCCCATGAGCAGTACTGACTTCATACAACTGAGCCAGATTAGAGCCTAGGGAAAATTCAGATACCTACTACAGAGAGGCTCGCTGTTGGCAAAATGCTGAAATTGTGTCAATGCGTAAGTACTGAATCAAGGGCGCCAAAAAGCCAGGAGGAGAAAGCTATCAATGCGAACAGAAACAATCAACAGAGCAGCCCATTGTGGAACAGCTCTTGAGAGGAAGTTGTTGTGAATGTGGGTCAGAACCCCAAATTATTTTGGACAGTTTTGACTTTTAATTCCAAAATCGGTGTCTTTGTTTAGAGAACGCTGATACAGCCAAAAGTGCCTGCTTATGTAAATTTAATGGCCCTCTGGAGAGTGTCCTGCAAAATGTTACACTTAAGAGTTGCAAAAGGAATTCCCAACAACTAGCCTTCACAGAGGAAAGAGTGAAGTCAAAACAGACTGGACTGTGGATCTCTTGTGACTACAAAGATAAGAAGTTTATAAACCCCTGCTCAACAGCAAGTCACTCCTATACATTATGTCCCAAATTGCAGACTCGTTTTGTGTTTTTCCCTTTGAAGACTACAGGAAAACAGATTTTTATTTGAAAGGTGATAGATTGGAAATGAAGCAGGTGCAACGGGACCTGGGTGTCCTTGTACACCAGTTACTGAAAATAAACATGCAGGTGCAAAAGGCAGTGAAAAAGGCAAATGGTATGTTGGCTTTCACAGCAATAGGATTCATGTACAAATGCAAGGATGTCTTGCTGTAATTGTATGTGGTCTTGGTGAGACTACACCAGAAAATTGTGTGTAGTTTTGGTCTCACTAATTGAGGAAGAATGTTCTGGCTATGGAAGGAGTGTAACAAATGTTCACTAGACTGATTTCTGGGCTAGCAAGACTGATGTTTGAAGAGAAATTGAGTTGGTTTGGTCTATTTTCACTGAGTTTGGAGGAATTCAGGCAGGATCTCATAGTAATCTATAAAATTCTGACAGGACCAGAGTAAATGCAGGAAGGATGTTCCCAATGACCTTGGAGTCCCAAATCAGGGGTCACAATCTAAAGATATGGGATAGGTCATTTAGGATTGAGATTAGGAAAAGTTTTTTCACTTGGAGAATGGTGAGACTATGGAATTGACTTCCACAAAAACAGTTGAGGCTGAAACAATGAAGTTGGATATAATACTTACAACAAGAAAAGATCGAAAGGTATGAGGATACGGTGGGAACAGAGTACTGAGTAAAAGATCAGTCATTATCATATTCAATAGTGAAGCAGGCTCAAAATGGTGAATAAGATACTAATGTGAACTAGCCTGGGTTCAAGCGTGCTGTAAAGGTCAACGGCAAACAACGCTCCACATACCACCCCCACGTTGCAGGTGAAAGAGAATCTTTCACTCTGAATGCTGGATGGCATTCACTCTGTGTGGCACAATGGGTCAGTGGTTAGCACTGCTACCTCACAGCACCACAGAACCAGATTTGATTCCACCCTTGGGCAACTGTCTCTGTGAAGTTTGTACGTTCTCCCCATGTCTGCATGGGTTCCTCTGGGTGTTCCAGTTTCCTCCCACAGTCTAAAGATGTGCTGGTTAGGTAGATTAGCCAAGCTAAAGTAGCCATAGTGTCCAGGGATATGCAGGCTAGGTGGATTAGCCATGGGAAATGCAGAGTTATAGGATAGGGGGGTGGGTTTAGGTGGGATGCTCTTCAGAGGGTCAGTGTAGACTCGCTGGAATTCAGTCAAATATATTAGATCAACAGAACTGCAATTGACCTGTAAAACTAAGAATCTTGAAACTGACCATTCAATGGCCAATTTCAATTCTATCAGTAACCTTCACTGAAATGGCCACTACCAGCGTCTCTTTGAGAACAGTTCAGAGACTGGTCCATGTATCTTTTTTTATGTTAACTTGTATCTTCTTCGATTTCCTTCTTATTTCTAATCTGTGTGTACGTGTATTGCATTACCAATTCTTCTCAATATTTTGTAAACTCACTCAAAAAAGGCAGATTAAATCATCTTCTTTTAAACAAAATTCATTAGAGTCTGGGAGAAAAGTATCCACAAGGGAAGATATTTGTTGTTAAAATAACTTTGCTATAGCTAACTGAGGGTGTGGTTGACTAAAGAAGTTTGTTCCTCCTCACCTGGGAGTTTAACGATTTGGGGCATCCTGCCCAGAACTGTAACAACTGTAACAAACAACTTCACCGAGGGTTTAGGTGCAAGAAAATTCAAGGCGACATCACCAGTTGTGAAGGATTATAATCTTAAGTTTAATAAGAATTGATGATCAAGCCATTTGTGTTTGTGGGAGGTATTAAGAAATCCTGAGATCATCCTGATTACATTTGCTTCATGATGTGAGCTGCATGATGCTCAATCACTGTACATTATGCAAGTTCACCACATGTGAGTTTTAGAAAAAAGCGGCAGATATATTGTAGATTGTATTTCTGTTCTAACATGTACATCATTGTTTGTTAAAAACCATTGAATCTTTAACTTTATACTCTTAGTATGTTCCTGGAACTCACTTTTTGTCAACTTTAAAGGCTACTGGTCTCTTACCAAATAGCTACTCTGGTCCAGGATTATAACGTAAGTTGGTGGTCTAGCCCAGGACCATGAAACAAAATTTATACTCTGAACCAGGGTTATAACAATGTGCAAAAGTTTCAGATGAGGAAGAACACCCTTCCTAGCAAAATAAAAGAAAGAGGCAGGTTAAAGAAATCTGGGTATAGTGAATGATGCAGTCATTGCTACCAGTATCAACTCTGCAACGTCACACACATCTAGCCAATGGCACAAAGGTTTTATGAGCTAAGCAGGTCACGAGAAATTCTAAGACTGCTCATTATATAGATGAGGTGCTTGCATACACCTTCTGCTCACTGTGATTGAGATCTTCAAGAGTTTCCCATTAATGGGTGCAAATATTTTAGTAATTCTTCCCAGAAAGAATCTGCCTTGTGAATGATCTACAACTATTCCTTATTTCATCAGTTATTGCCCGATTTACAACCCCAGCAGGAGGACTGGTGGACAGTTAATGTAATTCCTGCATTCAAAAAGAGTAATAATTCTGTCCAGGAAATTATAGGCCCGTCAATTTTACATCAGTGGTAGAAAAAATAATGGCAGCCTTAAAGTGAGAGAATAGAAGGACATCTGGAAATGAGAAACACAATAATAAATAGTCAGCTTGGATTTCAAATGGGAAAATCTTGCTTGACCAGCTTCATTGATTTTTTTCAGGAGTTAGCAGTGAGAGTAGATAATGGTCATACTGTAAATTTGTTTTATGAGGATTTTCAAATGGCCTTTGGTAAGATACCCCATTTTAGACTAATCAATAACGGAAGAAAATGTGAAATTTGGATATATGACAGAAGGAATTACTGAGCTGACCATACTCTCAAACTAAACTAGTCCCACCTGCCTAGCTTCCTGATGTATTAAGCTCTAAATTTTGCTGCCTTTTAAAATGGGTTTGAAATGCCTTTTAAAATGTGTTAAAAAATATAACAACCTACCTGGAGATGGCAACCACATTGACTCCTGACAAACACTGATCAAAAATGTCCAAAGATAGTAAGGCTAGTAGAGGTATCAGGTCTTAGGATTCTCTTTCATATATTTAAAGGCCATATCACCTGTCATAGAGAGACATGAGTCAAGGTCTTCATAGAGACTCTGTACCTTACACAAATTAGTGCCAAGACCCTAGATCTGGAACACTAGCCACCATTTCCAACAGATGATATTTTTGCCACTGTCGGGGAGCCATCAAGAAAGAATGTTTTTCATACAGATATGAAACCTAAACCCAGTAGGGCTGCATAAAACAATGCTGAGTTCAAAGGAACCCTATTTTGCTAGAGCAAGGTGATTTCCCACGGTGTGTGAACTTTTGATTAGTAAGAATACGTGTGGATATGGACAGCATGTGAATCTTTGGAACTGCCGAGCTGTAACATTGTTGGAAAAAAAACTTGTTTTGTCTCTGGATTGAGGAAATATTTGTTCTTGTAATTTTAAAAGCAGAGCGTTGACAAAATATTATCATCAAAATATTATTAATGCCAACGAACGATTTCCTGTCAAAATACTAAGCAATGAGTGACAATGTGATTGAATAATTTGTTTTATTTGGAATAATACCTCTCCAAGCATAAGGCTGACTGAAGTCGTAAAATTAAAATCTATGATATAATTTCTTAAAATATATCTATTTTTTCCCCTGACATTGAAATCAAAATTCGGTAGCTGCGAAACAGTTTTTCAACAGGATGGGTTCAATTTCTGCACCAGCTGAGGTTACCATGAAGGGCTGTCCTTTTCAACGTCTCCCCGCCTGAGATTAAAACACTATCAGTTGCCTCTGTTGAATGAGAGAGCAGCCCTAGTGTCAGTAGGTCTATGGCGACTTTACCATAACTGCTTCCACAACCTATCATCACAGTTAGGGACTGCAAATTCATAGCTTTATTAACAGTGCAAAGATGTTTTTAAGAGATTAATTTTGATGTGCTACTATGGATATAATTGCTTGTGATTATAAATCATTAGGTTAAGGGATTCAATGATTCTATGAAGTTCTTGAAGGGATTTAAATATATTGAATGAGCTTTTATCAATGAAGGGTTTTTATGTGTAAAGTCTGTAATAGGTAAATAAAACTTTATTTTATTTCATCTCAGCATTGCTCCTGAGATCTGTACATGGTGGATCTTGCTTGAGTTTGGAAGATGGATGTAACATAACAGGTGTTGTCTGGTGAATAGGTGGCAAAATTTGGCATGAGTTGGCACCAAGGTAGCACAGCTTCTAAGTTTACAAACATTCTTTAGGGAAGGAAATCTGCTGTCCTTGCTTGGTCAGGCTTCAATATGACCTCTTGCCAGCTTCAAGGATCTATGCACATGAACCCCAAGGTCAGCCTTGCCTCTGTGGATATTTACAACTATGCCATTAAGTCTATATAGTCTCTCCTTATCCCTACATCAAAATCCATTTCATCACACTACATTGAATTAAATTTGCATGCCATTTCTTTGAACATTTTAGTAGTAGCCTATCCATGTTCTTGTTCAGCAGTTGATTGGTACCATCCTTACTGTCTGCTGCGCATCCAAGTTTGGAATTGTTGACAAACTTTGAAACTTTCCTCATGTTCCAATATCCAGAAAAGCAATGATCCAAACACTGACCCTGACAGAGCACCATTGTCTTGCATTGTCAAACCTGAAAAATAAGCATTTACCATGTTACCTTATTTTCTGTCCTTGTCTTATCTGCAAGTTGACAATGACCTTCCTATTCCATGAGCCGGCATTTTATTAAATATTTTGCTAATAGCTTAGTTGCAATTCATGTATATTAGTAGTATCCATTGCTTTCCCTCCAAGGATTCAACTTGATTACTCAAATAGGACTTTTGTCTACAAATCCACAGCACCATTTAATGAACTCAAACATCTCAAAGTGCCTCTTGATCCTTTCCCTGGTTATTACTTCTGAAATTCTACATACCACTGATGTTAAACAGGCCATCTTACAGTTGCGAGGAAGATTTTTTTCTTGAATAAGTGTGCCATATCTTCATATCTGTTTAAGATAACATTTATCTGTTTGTTTTTTTAATTTATTCGTAAACAGGATGAGGGCATCGCTGGCTAGGCCAGTATTTATTTCCCATCTCTAATTGCCCAGAGGGCAGTTAAGAGTCAACCACATTGTTGTGGATCTGGAGTCACATATAGGCCAGACCAGGTAAGGATGCCAGTCTCCTTCCCTAAATGGGATTAGTCAACCATATGCGTCTTTCCAATAATCAACAACGGATTCATGGTCATCATTAGACCCTTAATTCCAGACTTTTTTTATTGAATTCAAATTCCACCATCTGCCGTGGCAGGATTCAAACCTGCGTCCCCAGAACATTAACTGGGTCTCTGGATTAATAGTCCAGTGATAATACCATTAGGCCGTCACCTCCCCTAGGGCATCAACCTCATCTGGGTTGCCTAATATTTGTTCCCAGAGAGTTAAATCAGTCTGACCTTCACACATTTTACACACGCAATATGAACTTCTGTTCCTACACTACCTGCTAAGTGTCATGTTATGCCTGCCATGGAGACAACCTGCATTGCCTCCAATTTTTTTTTTAATTCACTTGTGGGACATGGATGCCTGGTTGGTTGGCATTTATTACCCGTCCCTAGTTGCCCTTGGTAAGGTGGTGGTAAGTTGCTTTCTTGAACAGCTGCAGTCTGTATGTTGCAGTTGGACCCACAATGCTCTTCGGGAGGCAATTCCAAATCTGGCTTCTGTGAGTGGAGGGATGCCCTGATTATATATGGGGGATGGCATTGGTGGTTACCTGAGTTGAGGTTTCTCCTTGCAGAGAGAACATGAGACAGGCAGCTTTAAAACTTACCTGGGCTTCTTCAAGCCTGTTAACTTTTCTTGCTGTGCATGACTACCATGCATTAAACCTTACATTACTGTTGTAACAACAATGATGTGATCAGGCTGCATCTATAAGCAAACTCTGCTTGCTTATCGTGGAGTGTAGTTGTTAGGACTTATGTTACCACTGTTAATATTGTTGTAGCTGGAAATACACTGAACTTTTAAGACTTTAACTTCATATGATCCTTACCTGGCCATCACAGAGTGATGGTGGATGGAGTGAAAGGAAGAGGCTTAAAATTGAAACCATTGCTTCCGGTGTTATAAGGTTACAGATCATGTTGTTTGTGAAGTGAAGATTGAATAGGGCTATTCAAGAAGGGATTAATATTTTTCAGTTTGGTTTCATAAGAGATACTGGCCTAGATTTCCAAATAGCAGTACCAAAGATAACCCAGTTAAATTAAATAGGTTACAGTTAATATTGAAATTTGGAAATCTAGGCCATTGCACACAGTGTGTAGAAGAAGTCAGCTTGATGAACTAAAGGACTTTTTTTCTCATTCTATGCTCTCTTTACTTTTTTAAATGGAAAATAGAGTACTTGGTTGGTTCATATAAAATAGTATTCAGGCATCCCAAAGGGGTCATAGCAATCACACAATTCAGGTCAGAAGCAATTCTTATCTTCAACTATATTGACCTACTCACGGAACAATAATGGAATCTGTGATAAAGAAAGTAAGAAAGAAAGTACTCGAATTTTATGAACTCACAATATCTCCAGTCTTCCACAGTAAATAAAATACAGAGGAAGACTTGCATTTATATGGTGCCTTTCAAAGTTTCAGGATATCCTAAAGCGCTTTACAGTCAATGAATTATTTTTGAAATCTAGACTTTGTTGCAATTTAGAAAACACAGCAGTCAAATTGTGTCTAATAAAGTTCCACAAATGACAAAATGAAAATGATCAGATAATCTTTCTTCAGTAATATTGATTGAGAGTAAAAGATTGGCAGGGACACTTCTTCTTCAAAATAGTGCCATGAATCATTTATATCCACCTGAGAGAAACTGAGGACACCTCAGTTTGGCATCTTAACCAAAAGGCAACACCCTTTCAAAACTGTACTGCAGTGTCAGAATAGATTCAGACTTTCGAGTAGAGTTTGAACCCACAATGTTCTTAATTCAGAAACAATAGTGCTACTAGCTGAGCTATGATGACACTGTAGTGCAAATGCTTGGAATATAAGAAATGTGGCAGCAAATTCACGCATAAACTCCCGCAATTAGCAAAATGATATGATCATTTGATTTTTAGTGATTTCAATGGAACACTAAATACGAGGAGAACTTCCCTGCTCTTCTTTTATGGTACCATGAGATTTGCTTCAACCAACTGAGAGAAGAGAAACGTTTTATATCTCACCTGAAAGACAGCATTCACAACAATACAGAAACGCTTCCAGTTCTGCACTGACGTGGCAACTTAGATGCTGTGTTTCAACTTCGGGAGAAACACTTGAATCCAAACTCTCTGATGTACAGAATAGTGCTGCCAATTAGTGACAAATGGCGTTTGGGTTCCAATATTCGCCAAGGGGCTAGGAGGCGGTGAAGGAGTCTTCATGTAGGGAGAGACCCAGAAATCCCAGGTTAATGGATAACCTGACAAATGTACCACAACACTGTTTTATTCAATTTCCTCCACAGCAGACAACTGAATTGAAGATTCGCCATTTGCTAAATGGGAAATAGACTTTCCATAGGAGCTCCATAGCCAGGAATGTTTGGGGATGGTGAATGAAATTGGTAAAAATCATAAGGCATAAACAATTTCTTCAAGTATTCAATTTTATGTACCTTTTCCCTTCAGACAATGTCAGATCTGTTTCCTGAACTTCCCTACTGCCACAATTTTCCAGGCAGTGTATACCATCTTTTATCATGATGTCACACAGTGAGTTTGGGTTCAAGACAGACTGGTGTAAGACAAGGGAAAGTCAAGAACTGTCTTCAAGCTTAGACTTCAAAGTAACACTATTTATTAAACATGAATAGTGAAAACTACTATACATGGTAATCATACATATGTCAGGCAATTCTTCCAGACAGTAGCATTGTCTTGTCTATATTGGTGTAATGTGTTGTAACTCCAAACAGCTCGGTGACATGCAGCTTTGTGACATTATTGCTAGGTTGCTCCAGGGTCCTGAAACCCTTACACAGCAGTCATGACATTGCCAATACTGAAGGAGGTGTGGGCAATGAAGCAGTAGACAAAAGTGAATCTGAGGTAATACTCAAGTATCAGAAGAGATAGTCATCAATCTGAAGTGTAGCACCACATAAAGTCTGGCTGAGGTACGTGTCTGGGACTGACTAAAAGGAAATGGATCACTACAAAGTCCTCTCTTTCTACAGAGGACCTCAAGACTTTAACCATGACTACTTGAGATCTAACAGCACATCCCACTTGTTAGCCATAGGAAGCAGTCGGAAATGGAACATACAGGAAGGGAAATCTTCTCGGGACTTGCTCTTTTGCTGCCATTTGCACTTGGCAGTGAAGAAGAGGTAACCAATGACCTGACAGAACCAAGGTGAGAAAATCTCCATCATTCATATTTTCTCTTATTGTCTACTGCTGTTCTGCTTTCCCTAACTGTCAATGATCAGGATTTTTTCAAAAACCTGTTCATGGGATGTGGGCATCGCTGATTAGGGCAGCACTTGTTATGAATATTTTGAAGACTTGATTACACTACTCAAGAAGACTCACATAGACACAGATTGAAGGTAGTGTAATTCTTATTGATGATTTCTGTGAGTTTGGAGTCGCATGTCATCTAGAACAAATGAAGAGAGTAGATTCCATTCTCTTGAGGACAACAGTGAACATGTATTTTTTTTTTAATGACAATGTCTTTTAATTCCGGAATCTATTATGTTCAAATTTCAGCATCTACCATGGCAGCATTCAAACTCATGCTCTCAGAGCTTTAGCCTAGGACTCTATTCTATTAGTCCAGTGATATGACCACTACAACATCATACCAACACCATCACACTTAATAAAGCTATATTAGGGGAACAATGATCTATGAATTTATACAATAATATGGCTTTAGGAGTGCAAGTTTATGTATATTTAAAAAAAGCATATTATACACACAATCACTTTACATTGCACATCCAAAATCTCTATGAAGCAAGGCCTGACTGATCAACTGATCTAGCCTTGGACTCTCTTTTAGATGTGCATACAGCACAAAATAGTTCTACAATTGATGCCCAGTGCAGGCATATATTCTCTATGTTGTAGACAATCCCAACAATAGTCAATACACACATGGAACCTGTTGCCCAGGAGATGCTGAAAAGCATCCATTGCCATGGTAACAAGAACTGTAAAGCAGCAGCTAGCACTGATGAGCCAGTATGGATTCGAAGTCTCTAGTGATGCACAGTTGTCTGTAATCCGACTTAGTTGTCTATGAATTTCTACGAAGTAAGAACTGCAAGGCATAATTTACTTCCAATTTTCTTTCAAACAGCATTCAAGGTGTTTGTTTTTTTTCACATTTTAAATCTTCTGGACTGAGTATTTGTGACAGAAACATGTTGAAAGATATTTACATATTCTTCTTCGGTATTCAAGATGAAGTTCAAGGCGCAATTCCCCAGCTTGACATTTTGGAGCAGCTGAATGACATTTACCTATCAGAAAAAAAGATTGTTACAATTAAAGGAAAGATTGACATTTTACTGCATCCTTTCATTTTTGTTGACTTCTAACTGGGCCATTTTATCAGCAATTAAGATTTAGCTTTGATTTCTACGCATATGGTAATAACTTCACAGGCACACTTAATGTGCATCATGGATTCAGAATAACTGAATGATAACTGGTCCTGGTCCAGTTTCTGACGTGAAAATATATCATATTTTGTTACCATCCCACCCCCATCTTATTATTTATCAATTTGATCAGCCACTAACTTACTTAAATGTCAATACTGCTGTTATTAAATACCTGATGGTTCACAGTATGTACAACTGGCTATGATCAACTATTCTGGTATTGATTCTTAATTTGTTAGGAAAGATTATTAGGGGTTTCAATAAAGATCAGACATGATTAAATTAAATGGTTTATTCCATTTCCAATGTTTATTCAATCCCAGAGGCATACCATTTTAGCTCTATTTATTATCTCTCCATGATAATGCAATCAGTACTGGGAATTGATGGCAGGGTTTTGCTGTGTTACAAATGGCAAAGCTGTCAGAATTTACCATAATTGCATCAGTGAGTGGCCCAGCAATTTCTGGAGTGTGTGTATACTATAGCTACATTCTATCGTGCAAATCTGGAAGTTGCATTGAGCCATCCTGCATTTCACTCTCTAACCTCAAAAGCAAAGTGAAATAAATAGCAATGAGGTTATTGCCCAATAATAACAAATCATTTTACCACATTTTAGGGCTGCTATTTCAAAATCAAAAGAATCTCCATAGACAGTCTTACAATATTACTGCAGCATCATAAAGCATCATTCAAGCAAAACTTTCACTACTCTGTACCTGTGTCAACAAAATTAACCCTCATGCTTGATTGAGAGCTTAGACTACCATGATGTTAAAACAAACTTTTTTTTTTCTGTGAACACTTTACTCAAAGTTTCAATCTTTACTTTGGTGTCTAGAGCTAATCGTTCTGTTTTTGATGCTTCAAAGTTCTGATTGCTGGACATGCTTTTACACGGTTGTAACAATAGCAGCTTTTTAAGAAAGTTAAGAATGGGTGTTTTTCAGTAACTCCCCACATGCTATTTTTACTATAGGTTCAATGGTTCAGTACAGCAGACATGCTGGATAAATGGACATGAAAGTACCATGAGTTGTCATGAAAGGTGTGAGGTTCCGTTGGGGCTGGGTGGGAATCATGAGTTGGCATGAAAGGTATGAGAGATATGGTGGTTGCAGGGGAAGTGGGTGGGATGTAATGGGTGTAAGGTGCGAGTTTAGAGGAATATAAAAAATGTAAGCAACAATGGGGATGAAGGCCCGGAGAACTGAAGCAAGCCTTTAGACAATCCTGTCTTAGCACTTCACTGCCCCTCTGACTACCAGATATGCTTTCTGATTTTATTTCACCCCCACTAATCTGGATTCAAAGTTGAGTCTCCTGAGACACCTTTACATTCACAGGTCTACCAAAGCAGAAGATTTTTGATTGAAGTGTTTCTGATTTCCTTCTGCAAGCTTGATAATATTCTGTTTCATTATGGAATGTAGTGCCTGGCATATGTAATGAAAATGAGAAATTTGAATGCAACATGTTTATAAGTATCTCAGTTTGTTTTGGAAAATAGCAAAAATCAGAGGACTGAAGCAGTTTTAAATATAATCAACTTGCACATGGCTACTGATTTAACTTTTACGAGAATTCACATGAAGATTTGGTATTTTGTGAAAACTAACACTTTACAAAATAATGACTGATCTGATAATAATGTGTTCCTGATCTTACTCCAAATGTGTGAAATTGGAATCTGGAATTTGGTCTCTCCTGGCCCCTCCTTCCTCCTCCTGCTGGCATAAACTGGTCTCCCAAAGATGAAGGAATACCTGGAGTGAGGTAAAAATCCCTCATCCTCTTCTCACCTTGTCATTGATGTTGAGTATCTCTGTACATTCAACTTTGTTTGAGCAAAGGCATCAAAGTGTATCTGGCCCACCCTGTACCAGGCCAATCTTCTGTAATAACTCTCCATCATGCCTTCAGTTGTGGGTCATTTCCTCTTTCTTCCTGAAGTTGGGGGGTTTCCTTTGAGTTCACCACAATTCAGGGATCAGCATTGAGTATATCTTCTACATTGGTGCCTAGGCCGTCTACTTGAAAATCTAACAAAATTTAGTTGGATTTGGTAACCTGACCAACGTATCTGTGGTAACCATTTTGCTATCAGGTTTTTAACAGGCAATGAAGTCAAATCCCTATACTCTCACCTAAAGTTGTTACAGTCTGTGAAGTGCACTCTTCAGCTGTATAGAACTTTAGTTAGACCACATTTGGAATACGGTGTATAATTTTGATCACCACACTACCTGAAGGATTTTCTTTCAAACAGCATTCAAGGTGTTTGTTTTTTTCACATTTTAAATCTTATGGACTGAGTATTTGTGACAGAAACATGTTGAAAGATATTTACATATTCTTCTGGAGGGTATGGAGAAGGTACAGAAATGGTTCACCAAGATGTTGCCTGGTTTGGAGGGTATTGGCTATAAGAAGAGATTGGACGAGCTTGGTTTGTTTTCACGTAAATGTCAAAGGGTGAGGGTCAACCTGATAGAAGTTTATAACGTTACTAGAGGCATGGATAGAATGGATAGTCAGAGTCTTTTTCCCAGGGTAGAAATGCCAAATACTAGGAGATCTTGGTTTAAGGTAGAAGGGGTAAGTTTAAAGAAGATGTGAGAGGGAAGTTTATTACTCAGAGGGTGGTAAGTGCCTGGAATGTGCTGCTAGAGGATGTGGTGGAGACGGATGCAATAGCAGTGTGTAAGAGACATCTTGACAGATATGAATATGCAGGGAATTAAGGGATACAGACCACATGGAGGTAAAAGATTTTTAGCTTCGAAAGATATCATCTGTCGGTGCAATCTTGGTGAACCGAAGGGCCTGTTCCTATCCTATTCTGTTCTTTAGTCTTTGTCATTGCTTTGCACCAGGTTATTTCCAATAGTTGTGGTAAGGTTCCACAAAAAATAATTTATTGAAATGTTATATGAGGAATCTCATGATGCTGAATACCTGAGCAAGGGTCTCATGCTCTGTGCTAGGATAATTATATTGTGCTTGTAATTGACCTGTGGATTCAAACACAGTTGTTTCTCTATCTTGTGTAATGCATGCGGCTAACCATTTTTTTGTGATACGTTGATCTTGAAGGCTGTCTCTTTTCTTGGTTCATAGCATTAGAGAACTCTTTTGACAGTGACTGGCTAAATGTCTCAAATATGTTTATGATCCTTCTGCCCTACATATGAGACAGCTTCTTAATGGTGATGCTTTATCAGTAATTAGTTTGTACAGTTCTGGATTACTTATTACTTTGGTTAGACCCTTGGCATGCGACTCTTATACCTACCATTATTCCAGCTGGTCTGACAGCAGCTGTGAAGAAAAAATCAGAGTTAACGTTTTGGGTCCAGTGATCCTTCCTGATAACTGCAGTTCTGAGGAAATTAGATGCTGCCAGACCTGCTGAGCTTTTCCAGCAACTTCTGTTTTTGTTCCTAATTCACAGAATCCGCAGTTCTTTCGGTTTTAATGTTATCCCATCATTTGGTTTGTTTCCAGCACCACCTTATTTTAAAATTTCTGTAATTATCACTCTGCCTCATTTAATCAGATTATAGGTCATCCCTTTGTTTGTTATTCAGCTATTGACACTTTACTTACACCATCTGACACTCTTGATCACCCACAGAGACCTGTTATTCGGCCTGTCGCCACTCACACCCTTTGTATGATCTTTGATCTCTCTAACCATTGATCTCTCTGCCTATAAATTCTGTGCCAGTGTGCTTCCCACTCACTTCACCTGACGAATGGGCAATGCTCTGAAAGTGTGTGATTTCAAATAAACCTGTTGGACCATAACCTGGTGTCATCTGATTTCTGAACTTGTCTCCCCCAGTACAACACCGGCACCTCCACATCAAAGCTATGATTAGCTCCGTTAACTACAAGAACAGCTCAGCTTCCAAGAAATTAAAGTCCTTGCCTGAATCATTGTAACTGCTGATTAATTCATTAATTGATTCTTGTGGATGTTGTTTAAAAGACATCAGCTTCAGACTTCTAAAGTTCATTTTTACATGGAGCTGGTCCCTCTCATGTTCCACAGTTTATGAGTGTCCTTCTGATCCTCCTCACACATGCCTGATGTGTTGACTCTGTGCACCTCTTCATTTCCAATTGCTATCTTATTTCACCACTTGTTTATCCAGTTCTGTGAAAGACAAATCAAAGAAAGCATAAATGCATTCTTTGTTCACAGCGCATAAACCTAGATAGAACATCTGTGTCTTCCTAATTCATAGTGGCGAATTTAATGGTTATCTTTCTGATCTTTCTTTTACAAAAATGCTGCCAGTGAGTATGGGATTTTTAGCCTTGCTGTTCTGTGTGGAAATTCAACAATGCAGTTGTTGTGCATATATTTTAGTTCTTCCTGGTTTTGTTTTTGCCTGTGGTTCAATTTTTTTTCTGCTGTTTTGCACATCATGTGTTTTTTTGTGCAAGATCAAGCTACTGAGGATATTTGTATGGCTCTGCCACTTTTATAGTCCAAATCAAAACTGGCTTGTTGCTTCCCTCAACCATCAATGTATTTAGTCTACAAATCTTGTACTCACTGTTCAGCCAGCAATGTTTATCAAGGGATTCTGCTTCTCAGGATTTCCAAATGCATTGAGACTCTATAGTTTCAAGTCTTGAATATGGTTCTGTCTGTGGTCTTCAAAATCTCATCGATGTCACTGTATTGTGCTTCTATGTTTTGTTAGCAAAGCTTTATAGCATGACAACAGGAGTGATTAACCAAACATAGTTTCTCCTTATTTGAGAATATATTGCAGATTTGCTCAGTAGACAGATTCACGATAAATATTCAGCACCTATTGTTCAGAAAGCATGCCTCAGCCAGTGGTTGTTGGAGGTCAGTCGTCTTGGCTCCAGGACATCAATGCAGGAGTTCCTCAGGGTAGTGTCTTAGGCCCAACCATCTTCAGCTGCTTCATCAATGACCTTCTGGCCATCACAAGGTCAGAAATGGGGATGTTCGCTGATGACTGCACAGTGTTCAGCACCATTTGTGACTCCTCAGAAACTGAAACAGTCTGTGTTCAAATGCAACAAGATCTGGTCAATATCCAGGCTTGGGCTGACAAGTAGCAAGTAACAATTACCAGGTATATATCATTTGCAATAAGAGACCACCACCTCTTGACATTCAATGCTGTTGCCATCACTGCATCCCCCATTATCAACATGCTCAATTGGACTCACGATATAAACACAATGGCGACAAGAACAGGTCACCTCCTGATTCCCCAAATCTTGTCCATCATCTCGAAAACACAAGTCAGGAGTGTGATGGAATACTCCCCACTTGCCTGAATGAGTGCAGCTCCAACAATACTCGAGAAGCTTAACACCATCCAGGACAAAGCAGCCCGCTTGATTGACACCACATCCACAAGCATCCACTTCCTCCATCACAGACGCTCCGTAGTAGCAGTGTGTCTGATCTATAAGATGTACTGCAGGAATTCACCAAAGATACTTAGACAGTACATTCTAAACCCACGACTTTCTACTTCCATATCTCAACTGAAAAGTTAATGACAATCGCTGTACAACAACACCAATATTTTTATGCTGTTGATATTATTTGTCAAAATCATGTATTCTTGTTTCTATTATTCAGTCCCTGAGCCAAGATTTAAACACATACTTCAGGTTCTTGAATTTAGTTTTGAAAGTTAAATGCTTTGCAAGTGCTACCATCTTTCTCAGGGAAAATGTTAAACGAGGAACCATCTGCAAAGAAATGAAGGCTGCAAAGTAATATAAATAGACCAGTCAGATGGGCATAAAAATTGCAAATGGAATTCAGTCAATACATTTGAGGAGAAACATGGCAAAGGAGCATATAGCATCTGAAATTTTCTTCCTTAAAAGCAGCGGAAGATTCCAAAGAGGCGCTGCAATCTTTGCACGCAAGGGACAAGTTGATAATGAAAATGCATAGTTATCAAGGACCGATGTCAACCTCTATATTTTCAATGGGGTCAGAAGCACATTAATAGCTTTAACACTTTTATCTGTAGACTTTTCTCCAGCTGCTGTCACTCAATATCTAGTAAACCGCTGCCATTGCAAATGAGTATTTGTCCTTGTTGAGTATCAAAGTCTGCTGCATGAGTCGAGTGATACCACTATTAACCGGGTGATTGTTTTCTGCTTTGTCCTATTCATTTGGAACAAGTCGGGTTAAGTCTAGGTTGAGTGGCCCCTCAAAATCTCACAATACTAACAAAATGACCTGCTGAAACACACTGGGTGCTGATTGTAGTCCATAAGGCATGAATTCTGTGGCATATAAACCCATCTGCATTAGAAAGAAAAGCTGTAGAAATGTCTTTGCTTCATTCATGTATTTGAAATTAGCTTCATAACATGTTCAGCTTTGCAAAGATTATAGAGATAGGAATTAGTGCTGATAGTTCTTGAATCATAGGAAGTAGATACACCTTGGGAATGACAGCTTTACTGACTACCTTAAAATCAAAGCATAACCCATGTTCACCAATTTTGTACTGTGCAATGACTTGATTTGGTCTCCATAAATGAGTTAATTTATTCAATGGCACCATCAGCTTCTAGTGATTCTAGCTCCCATGAAGCTTCAACACAGGTGACAAATGACAATCCTCTCAAATTTTGCGAACTAGAGGAATTGATGCGTTCAAGTGAGGCATATGACAGTACATAACAGTTAATCTCTCTAAATCCAGTAACTATAGAATTAACAACTGTGCCATTGATCTTCCTAATATGCGTTCCAGTTGATTGTTCAAGTTTGTAGCCAAGCCTTTCAAAACATTTCCTCTGTAAGCCTTTTGCCTTTGGCTATGCAGAACATGAATGTTTCTAGGATGATATTTTTGTTGTGGACTTGAACTGTGATTGGTCTCAAAACCAGAATAAAGGAGTAATCATAAGATGGAAGAATGTCTGCTGCAGAAGTGAGAGAAAACTGAAAAATAAAGGTAGGAATTTGTTAATTCAAACAGGTACTTTGATGAGAAGTGGCATTGAGGTGTAGACTTAACATTCCTTAGCCCAAACCTCTCATGATCATGGTGGCAGATATTTTCCTGATTAGCCTGCTCAGAGATGTTATAATACACCTCTGGAGCAGGTGGGACTTGAACCTGGGCCAAAGGTAAGGACACTTCTTTTGCACCACAAAGGCTCTCGCACTGATATTGGTATACAGATGTTTGCCCTCAATCTCATGAAGAGACTCCACCTTGTGTCAAACTGATGAAGTCTTCGTTGACTTGCACAGTGATTTCAAATGGTTATGAGGAGATCAAAGCTGGGAACTAAATGTCCAAGGGACTTTTTGAAAGAATAGGTGTCGGGATCGGAGGTGGCGTAACTTCGTTAGTACAGTAACAGGCAATTATCTTGGATCAAGAAGTGTGGTATCTATATGGTGAAGGTAAGAAATAACAAGGGGAAGAAGATACTAGTGGGTGTAGTCTACAGGCCCCTAATGGTAGCTACACAATAGAACAGAGAAAAAAAATCATTAGGAGATAATGAGACTGTGCAAGGAAAGCATCACATTAACATGAGATGACTTTAATCTTCATTAGAGAAATCAAACGGGCAGTGGTAGACATCAGGAAGAATTCATAAGGTGCCTTTGGGACAGATTCCTAGACAATATCTTGTGGACTCATCAGAGATTTAGTAATTTCTTTTGAGGCAGATTTAATATTTGATTTCAAAGTAAGAGATCCCCTAGGAAGCAATACCCATCGAATGGTACATTCAGGAATTTAGTTTGAAAGTGAGAAATTTTGTTCGGATGTAACTGTGTTAAACTTAAAATAAAGGTAGTTACGAAGGAATGAAGGTTGAGTTGGCTGGAGTGGACTGGGAAAGGAATTTAGCAGAAAGGTTGTTGAGGATAGACTTTTAAGAAAACAAGTTGTGACTCACAAAAAAAGATATACCCCCGTGAGGATAAACGTTTCTAGGAAAGGGATAAATCAACCTTTGTTAACCAAGGAAGTTAAGGATTGTATCGAATTGAAAGAGAAACCATACAATATGGCAAATATTAGTGGCAAGCCAGAAGATTGGGCAAGTTTAAAAAATCAACAAAGGATGACCAAATAAACAACAAAGAGGAAGTAGATAAACTTTAGGATGAACTAACCATTAATATCAAGACAGACAACAAAACATTCTTTAAATATATAGAAAGGAAGAGAGATATCAAAGTAAACCCAGGCCCTTTAGAGAATGAGGCTGGGAAAATAATAATGGGAGAGTAGGAAAAGACAGAGGAGTTGAATACATATTTTACATCAGTCTTCACAGTAAAAGATATGAATAGCATTTGAAATGGTTAAATAATCAAGGGGCAAAGGAGGGAGGGGAAATAAATACAATCACTTAAGAAAAAGTATTAGGCCGAGTGAAGAGGCTAAACCTGATACATCCCCTGAATCTGATGAATTGTGTCTCAGACATAAAAGTAAGTAGCTACAGAGATAGTGGATATACTGGTAATAATTTTCTAGGAATCCTTAGATTCTAGAAAAGTCCAAGACATTTGGAAAACTGCCAATGAAACATCCTTATTCAAAAAAGAAGCAGTCATTTAGGCTATATTTATTTTAACACATTTATGTAAAGTCCAAAGTGTTCCCACCGCATTTCATTCCACTTTTGGAGGACATAGAAACAACTCCTTCTCAAACAGATCTCCTTGCAGAAATGTAGCTTTCACATCAATCAATGTACACTCCTAAGCATTTGCTGCAAAGAAAACCAAAATAACTTTCAAAATTGCTCTTCCTACTACTAGATAATTTATTCTCATATTTTAGTCCCCCAATTTTTCTTCAATACCTCATGCCACTAACCCTATGTCCGATCTGGAGATACTTTTTGCTGTCAATATCTACCTATGTGATAAAGCTGGTTGTGCCCTATCTGGCAACTCTCTCTACTCCCCAAATTTACTCCAACTTTGTCGTTCCTGTTGTTTGCCATCTTTTACTAAATTTTCTTCTTGTTTGGTCATGGCCACTAAGACTTCACAATACATGGACATCTGCGCCTGGTTTGTACTATATTCTTGTCCTTGTTAAACTATGTCTTCTATCTTACATTCTACCTCTTTCTGAACTGCTACTGTTTGACCTCACCCATCTTTAAATAGGATATTTTTCAATGCTTTGTGATCTCTTTGAAGTGTCATGTTTGCTTCCAAACCAAATCATTTGAGCTTACACCACCAAGTAACATTTCTCAATTGTCTAGCCCCTTCTGATAAATATTAACTTTAGTATCTACATCTGACAGTTAAGGACCAATAGCGTCATATTGAGCATCTGAACTGATATGTCAGTTGTTAAAGTGTCAATTGCAGCAGTTTGATCCTCATTGCTGTGTAAAATTTTGGTTTAAGAGGTACCTGGCTCCTCATTATTTTATACAACCTCTTCAGCCCAGCAAATTTGTAACCCAATCCAACAACATTGAAGAGTGTACTGATACATGATTCCCACTCTGTAAAATTAGTATTTTTCTATCTTTATCAGTAGCCTTTCCCGAGGACTTTCCATTCTTTGGCTCCACCCTCATATAATAAGCAATTTCCCCTTGAATGAATCTGGTTTCTGATAACCATGATATGTCTAACCAAACTAACCGTCCACATTAAACAGAGGTTCACCTGTACGTCCGTCAACATGGTCTATTGCATCTGCTGCTCCCGATGTGGCCTCCTCTACATTGGTGAGACTAAGCAGAGGCTCGGAGATCATTTTGTAGAGCACCTGCCTCTGTTCACGACAAACAACAACACCTTCCAATCGTGAAACATTTTAACTCCCCCTCCCACTCCCTGGGTGACATGTCCATCCTGGGCCTCCTCCAGTGTCTACAATGATGCCACCCGTAAACTGGAGGAGCAGCACCTCATATTCTGCCTTGGGAGCCTACAGCCCAATGGCCTAAACGTGGATTTTACCAGTTTCAAAATCTCCCCACCCCCGGCTTCATCCTATGACCAACCCTTCCTCTCAGCCCCGCCTCCTTGACCTGACACAATCTGTCCATCTTCTCTCCCACCTATTCGCCCCTCTCACCTCACTGACCAATCACCACCACTCCCTACCTGCACTCACCTATCACCGTCCCACCTACCTCCCCCAGCCCCACCCCTCCTCTCTCTATTTATTTCTGAGCTCCCTTCCCCCTTCCCATTTCTGAAGAAGGGTCCCGACCCAAAATGTCAACTTTCCTGCCCCTCTGATGCTGCTCCACATTGTATTATTTCTGACTCTAGCATCTGCAGTTCTTACAATCCCTTCCTAGGCCATGCTATTCACTGACTAGGACTGAAACTCCAGGAGAGTGTGGCACAGTCTGCTGTAAGAGACTGAGGAAATTCAATGTGACCCAACCCTATTCACAACAGCAATTAATCTGCAGCTTACGTTGTATGAAGCAGGTCACTGATGCATCATGGACCAGAGTAAGCAACTTCATCACAGTCTCAGTGAATGACAGGAATTTACCAAACGATTCACAGTCTCAAAGTCCACAGTATGTATGACCACATGTAGCAGCATTACTACATTTATCGGCCTGAAGGATTGTATGTCGACCAATCTGCAGTTTGCCTGTTTCCAAGTGCACAAGATCATTCTGGGAAATTTCTGCTTTATCAGCAGCGAGTCATCATGCTTTTAATTTCAGCAATCTACTATGCAACTATAATTGAAATAGCAAAGAAAACTGCCAAGTCAGCTTTTAGGAAACGTAATGCTGTGCAGGTTTGGTTCATGACATCTTTTAGTCAGCCGGGTAAGTCTGATAAACATAGATATAATGAGATGCATTCAAACCTTGAGTGTATCGTTAACTATGGGAGAACTGATTAAATGGTAAATAAAGAAATAGGGACCATGCTATATTACATTTACTGCATTGTTCCCAACATCACAGTATAATAAGGGCATAGACTGATTTTGTACAGAAAAAGGTGATTCGTTCTACACATTATTAGTAAGTTTCTAATCGTTACTTATGTTTGAAGCTCATGCACAGTTTGGTACTCAAGTTGATCTCTAAGTGCAAATCAGTTTAGCTCAACAAATGTTGGGCTTGTGGTAATATTGCAATGTGGCCATGTACTTGAAGAAGAAGCCAGCACTAAAACAACATCAATTTTGTCTTCTTCAGCCCATCATATTCGTAGTACTAATAGCTTCTCTTATATGGTCTCACAAAGTAATGAAACTAAGAGCTAGGAACTGGCTTTATCTGTCCTGTGCATTATTTTTCTTTCAAAAGCTGGATACGAAGTCATGCTGAGTGAATCTGAAGAAAGATATTTGATTATTTCAGGATATCAACTCAATTGTGACTTTTCTTTTTGCTTTATTTGCCATTTGTTTATCATTTATTCTGAGTGATATTCTTGTTTCTCACTATGTGATTCATTCACACTTCAGTTGCTAACATCCTTTTTTATGCATTCACTCCTGCCGATTATGCTAAATTGTGATTGGAGTTCTCCCAAGAAAAACAAACATATGTCAGTACCATTCCTTTACTGTTTGCCATAATCCTTTCTTGGTTTTGGACAAATTTCAGGATACTTTTATAATAGAAATTAAAGTGGTTAGTTTAGACATGTCGAAAGAAAGTTGTTCATGTGTTTATGAGCATAGACCATGTCCAATGCTTTTAGACATTTAACTATAGGTAAAGCATTGCATTGCTTTGACAAGCAAAGGCCACACCCTTTTTTTATCTGTTTAAAAGGTGTTTGTGAGGGTAAACCACTCATGTTTCATTCACAGTGTGTTTCATGCCAGTTTCTAATTTATGGATGTCATATCAAAGGAAATTTTATGTTTTCAGCTTGGATATAAAGTAGGTGCTATGGATCAACTGCCCATTATAGAAAGTAACCTTCTTTTATTATGCCCATTGATTTTAATGGGAATTTTAAAAAGAGCAGTTTCTATATCAGGAATTTGATCTGCAATGTTAGTTTCAGGCCTGGAGAGCAGTGTGACAGACTACCCCATTACTTTTCCTGAATCTTCAGTACTGTTGCACAAATTGAGTTGATGATAGTTTACTAACAATAGAAGCATTTTAGAAGAAAGCATAGAATAAAACCATAACTTATATAACACAAACAGATTTTTGAAGATGCATTGTGAAATATAATTAAATTTATGGTTAGAATAATGCTAAATAAGGCACTGATGTGTATTGGCGGCAGTGATGCAAATCACCTGGTTTCATACTATTGCTGGCCCATTAATTCCCTCTGGTAGTTTAAGAAAATACATTCAGGAAGACCTGAGGTTGTGCAAGAAGAAAGCAGAGTTGTGGTTTTCTGAATATCTAATATCCTGTATTGAGTAGTTGTCCTTAAAAAAAAGTGGGCTGCCTTCTTGAACTGCTACAATTTATAATACTTCTGCCACACAAGAGCCACATGATAGTACTGTCGTCAACACTTTCCATTACTTTACTAAGGATTGAGAATAGGCTGGTGGGTCAGAAACTGGACAATTGGCATTTCTCTTACTTTTTGTCGACAGGATAATTTTGTCATGTTTCCATTTTGCGCATGCAGAGGGACACAACAAAACTAGTTCTGAAAACCTGTTTTGAAGAAGAGTCACCGGACCCGATGGGTTAACTCCAGTTTCTCTCCATAGCTGCTGCCAGACGTGCTGAGATTTTTCCAGCAATTTCTATTTTTGTTTCTGGTTTCCAATACCCAGAGTTCTTTTTTTTTTCAGTTTTTTTTACAATAAAACTAGAGGTAGCTCCCACAAACGTTAATGGGGAAAGATCAAACTTTAAGGCCCCGTGCTACAATACAAGGCCAAAACCCATGTAAAACCTCTCAAACTATCTGCAACTCAAAATGTTCAAGCATACGTCCACATTGCAATATTACCACATGCTCAAAGTGAATTGTATTTTGTAAAGTATAACTTGTATTTTTAAGTAGGCTACATACTGTATTAAAGGAAAAAAAACACCGTATTGCACTGAACTGTTCATTTTGATGACATGCTGTTATGTAGTTCCACAAATTTTATGAATAAAGTATATCTTATGACAATAAAATATTCCATTTGGCAGATAGATACCAGCCATACAGATGGCTATATTAAAATTGGCTAGAGATGTAGGCTAGTTCTGGAAGATAGATCTTCGGTGCCACAGCTGGGTTGTTGTCAGAACCCATTGCCTTTGCTTTATCCAGTGTGCTCAGTTGTTTTGTGATATCATTTGGAGTGAAACAAATTGGCTGAGAACTGGCATCTTTGATTCCAGGGGACTCAGGAGGAAGCCATGCTGGATCGTCCACTCAGTACTTGTTGAAAATGATTCCAAACATATAAACCTTGTCCTGATAAGAGATATTAGTGTTCAAACAGAACTATCAGCTGCTGCATATAATTCTGGCACAATCTGAAATGGCAATTAATATTAGTGCGTAGCTGTATCATACAGACAGATGCCTTGTTTAATGAAAGTGCCAGGAATATAGATTCTGCAGCTTGCACCCACAGTCTTGGAGCTGACACAATTTTCACTAATATTCATCATGATCAGCTTTAACACGTCAGATGACATACCCTCAGCACAGTACAATATGTGCCAATTAACCAGTAATCTACTGGCTTTCTTCAACTCTTGTATTATGATTTATAGACGATGGGCTATGCATTTGTTTGTGTAACATGACTTCAAAGCAATGAAATGTAGATTGGGTAGATTTCCTGTAGAAGGCAGAACCATAAGCTATTACTTGCATGGTCTATGTGGCTTTGACCATTGCCATCTGTTAAGAAACAATAAAGGTATCAATTTGGATAGCATGGATATTCAAATAAGCATTTTGTAATGTTCTATTCAGAAGCAGAAAAACGTGAAGGATCATTTACACACTAAACTCCCTGCATTTGTGTTAAAGAGGAAATTGAAAAAACTTTCAAAATCACATTGCAGTAATGAAAGATGGTTTTCACGGTTTCATTCAATTTTGGAACACGACACTGTAAAAAGAAGTGTACCGGGAATGATTTAAGATTACTGGACAAGTAGAGACTACTTTTCTTGTGTGTCAATCTGGTAGATAGTGAGGGTTGTAGTGACCATCTACCTGATCCTAACAGTAAGAGCCCAAGTTATGTTGGATGAATGCGTCTCATTAGTATTTACATTATAAAGAACTATAGAGGTCAAGGAATGCAGAAAATGATTGGCTGCTACACCAATTTGTCTGACAGTCTAGTCCTGTCGGCTTGTGCATGAGTAGAGTTGTGAACATTAGTTTGCCTTATCTGGGAATGTGACAGCAAATAAGAGAGACATAATACAAGATGGATATACCGTTATGGCCAAGAAGTCTTCAGAAGTGCAGTGATGTAGTCTGACAGTTATGATTGGAGGAACGGTATCTTGATAGTAGAAGAACATGGAATAGAAATTCACCTCAGGCCACCCATTATTTGCAGTGCCTAATATTTAATTACATTGCAATCTGTGGAAACAAATTTCAGGGTCCATGTACATGAGTTGGCAGAACCAATGCAAAATCTTTTTTACCGCCAGCAGGGATAAATTTCTACTCTGCTGTGTTTACATAATGCCTTGCATGACATCAGGTTGTCTTAAACTACTTCACAACCAATTAGATATTTTGAAGTATTGTCATTATTGTAACAGTGGAAAATGTGACAGGTGAATTTGAGCCAGGTCCCTGTTATCACCACAACATCAGCATCAGTTTTATTTACTATATGTAATTTATTCATTTATGTGCAGAGTAATACTGATTTAGACTTCATTATTTTCTCCCTTACTCCAACTTCACCCATTAACTTACTATTCTCTATGCTAATACCATGTCCCTCTCTAAGTATTTTGCAAATCCTTTTTTTTAATATTCTTCTTAGTTCCACACTTACTGCCAAGGTAGGTTAAAGACCTTCCAAAACTACCAGTTCTGAAAACTGGAGCTCAAGTTTTTGCAGGTGGCAGCACTCTCTGCACATGTCTAGAACACTAGTAGACCTCACCAGTAGTAGAGGGTACATATTCCGCTTGACTGAGCTGTGCTGCCTTAAGTACTTCCCTTTAACTTCATTCTACTTTGAATAATTTATAATATTTATTATGTTCACCCTGACATTCATTGTTTATAGAGTTTCTTAGCTAAATCAAAGTACAGTTACTTTTTAAAAAATAACATGCTTAGATCTGGAGTCATGTGTAGACTAGGTTTTCCTTCTGTGGAGTTTGGTGGCCCAGATAGGTTTTCAATCACAACAGAGAGTAATTTCACAGTAAAGGATAGATAAGCTTTAATTCAAATTTCATCATCTATTGTGATGGGATTTGAACCCATGCTCCAAGAGTATTTACCTGGGGTCTCGAGATTATGTGTCCAGTGACGATAGCATTATGCAACTGACTTCCCCTTTTGCAAGGAAAGTTGGGCAGTCTGTAAAACATAGGTGTTGTATACCTCCCCAATGATGATTTTCATCAGCATTGGGTCTCAGAAAGAAACAATCAGCTGAAAGTATGTTGACATTCTTTCTTCCCTCACAAGATCTTTACAAAGTAACCAACTTGTCACAAGTACTGCAGAAGGCAGAAATGTAATTGTTGTTTCCTGCTTATAAATGACCCTTTGGAGGCTGATTAAATGAATTTTATTTGGAAAAAATTTAAACTGATGATTTTTTTGACAAACTGTTATTTCTGATTAGAACAATGGAATCACAAGCAATGGACCATTGACTTTTCAGTCATTTATTAAGGCATTTGTTACATAGTTCAACATTTTATCATTTGTTTTAGTTTGCTCTGTATTAATTATGCACACTTAGCATCAAGCTTATCAGGACACTAGCATTTTCGGTTTCACCTGTATATTTTCAATATGTACAACCAGGCTGCCTTATTTTCCTTTCTATGTATATCACTTTAACCTCCTCTCCATTAAATTTATTTTGCCACTGTTCCACTCAAATGCATATCTAGTCCAAGCCAATTTGTCATATTATTTTACACGGAATGGAAATTAGATTATAAAGTCAGTAATTTTCTGTGTTTATTTAGTATCCACTTTTGAATATGACGCTTTCCAATCTATTGGTTGTTCCCTTCTTTGACTCAGTCATAATCATTACCAGTGCTTCACAGCTATGTTGCCTAATCTCTCTCAACATTTAGACCATCAATAACTGCCAACTCATTTCTAATGAAGTTATTGATTACATTTAATATCTCTTTGCATGAAGAGATCTGCTGTTATTAATGAACGTTTGAAATAAATAGTCAGTCTAAGGATTTACTATTTTATGTTATCCTCCATTCACTTCTAACTTATAGTGGAATCACTATGTACCATCTGCAAGATGCAATGCAGTAACTCACCTTGGCTCCTTCAGCAGTAACATCTAAACCCATGACCTCTGCCACCTAGAGGGATAAGTGCAGTAGTTGAATGGGAACACCATCAGCTGCAAGTTTCCTTCCAAGTCACACACCATCCTAACTTGGAAATATCTCAGCATACCTTCACTATCACTAGGTCAAAATCCTTGAACTCCCTTCCTAATGGCAGTGTGGGTGTATCTATACTCCAAGACTACAACAGATCAAGAAAAAAAACTCATCACCATATTCTCCAGGTTAGTAAAGGATAGACAATAAATGTTGGTTTAGCTAAAAAAAAAAGTCTAAGCATCATGAATGAGCAAAACTCCTTAAGTTTTAAAATAATACAGGAACTGGTGACAAAGTTAATATAATCTAAAAAACAGAAATAAATAATTAAGTTAAATAATTAAGTAGTTAATTAAAACACATTGAGGAAAGCAGGCCTGGTATGTGTCATATGAAAGTTCCTGGATGCCTGAGTGATTCAGCGTATAC
This sequence comes from Rhincodon typus, assembly GCF_021869965.1. Classification (NCBI taxonomy): domain Eukaryota; kingdom Metazoa; phylum Chordata; class Chondrichthyes; order Orectolobiformes; family Rhincodontidae; genus Rhincodon; species Rhincodon typus. The sequence goes on along the minus strand of NC_063333.1, from coordinate 59,723,671 downwards.
ACATCTGCAGTAAGTGCCTGAGACAAGAGGAATTTTTGCCTGGAGTCATTAAACTAGAGACCAAGCTAGATACACTGTGACTCATTAAGAAGAGCAAAATTTACCTGGACGTTTTGTACCAGGAGGTGGTCACACCCCTTGGGATAGGGTCTTTTGATCTGGTCAATAGTCATCGACAATGGAGTGTGATTTCAGCAGAGGCAGATAAGGGACACAGATAGGAGAGCTGGAGCCTTAGACTTTTCAAATGTCCAACAGGTTTGAGGTTCTTTCAATTTGTTTGGATGAGATTGGAGTTGGTCGGGTGAGTCACCTAACTGATTATTGCACCAAACTGCAAAAAGTCACTCAAGAGATAGGACCTAAATTGAATGTAGTGGTAGAATGAACAGTATAGTGATGAAAGATAGTAGGAACTGCAGATGCTGGAGAATCCGAGACAACAAGGTGTAGAGCTGGATGAACACAGCAGGCCAAGCAGCATCATAGGAGCAGAAAGGCTGACATTTCGGGCCTAGACCCTTCATCAGAAAAGGGGGAGGGGAAGGGCGTTCTGAAATAAATAGGGAGAGAGTGGGAGGCGGATAGAAGATGGATAGAGGAGAGGATAGGTGGAGAGGAAACAAACAGGTCGAAGAGGCAGGGATGGAGCCAGTAAAGGTGAGTGTAGGTGGGGAGTTAGGGAGGGGATAGGTCAGTCCAGGGAGGACGGACTGGTCAAGGGGGCGAGATGAGGTTAGTCGGTAGGAGATGGGGGTGCGGCTTGAGGTGGGAGGAGGGGATAGGTGGGAGGAAGAACAGGTTAGGGAGGCGGGGACGAGCTGGACTGGTTTTGGGATGCAGTAGGGGGAGGGGAGATTTTGAAGCTTGTGTGCTGCGGGGATCAGTACAGGGACCTCTACATTTACAGTTTGTATAAATGACTTGGATGAATGGACCAAATGTAAGTTGCTAAATTTGTCAATGTTACCAAGATAGGTAGAAAAATAAATTAGGAAGAGGGCAGAAAGAGTCTACGAAATGAGTATAGGTAGTTTAAATGAATTAGTAAAAATCTGGCAGATGGAAAATATTGTGGAAAAAATTGAAATTGGAAACAAAGATCTGACTACACTAGTCACATTTTCTAGTGCTTGGCCCCTAGCTCTGCTTAAATAAATACTGCTTAAATGTAATTAGAGTTTTGACTGAGCCCTTTTTTAAGGCAGTGAATTCTAGACTATAATCACTCTCTGGCTGAAAGCATTTCTCCTCAACTCCTCTCCTAGCCTTCTACTGCTTAAACTTAAGCAATGGCTGTAGTTATTGACACTGCTATTAATAGAAGAGATGCCTTCCTAATCACAGTATCAATGCCTTTCATGGCCTTATACACATCTATCAGGCCCCTTTGCTGCTCCAAGGAAAATGACCCCAGCCTTAACAATCTATCCTTATAGCTCAGATCCTCCAGACCAGGCAGTAACCTAGTATCCCTGGTAATCTGGGTCCACTTAGACCAAATAGGCTGCAGTGGTTCAACAAGGCTGCTCACCATTACTGTCTGAAAGACAACCAGGAATGTGTAATAAATGTTGACACAGCCAGCAATGTCCACATCATATGAATGAATAAAAAAATAAATCTCCTCTGTACTCCCTCTACTGTAATCACATCCTTCCTATAATGTGAAGCAGTATTCTAGTTATGGCCTAACCAGCAGCATTTTCTACAATTTCAGCACAACATCCTTGTTCTTGTATTGTATGCCTCAGCTAACAGAGGCAAATATCTCAAATAAAAGATGCTGGCATCAGGAAGTCAGTGGCAGAGAGTGTACATATTGTTGAAGTCTAACTCCTTCCTATGATTCCTTCCTGCCAACACTCACTTCTGGCCCTAGCATCTTGGGACAATCCTGGGCTGGTGTCATATTGACAGTATACATCATCTGCTCATTGATGTTTCCATTCAATAGAGCTGTTGACCTTCGATTAGGGGAAAGATTAGATGACTGGGGAATTCTTCCCCTGGGGTCCTTCATCCTTAGAAATCAAATCACAGTGTTTTGTCCACTTTGCTGAAGCATCCTTGTCATTGTAGGTTTGCAATTTAAAGTTCCTGTGTTCGGTTCTCACCTTGGTAAATTGAGAAACTGATTTCATAAATGCAATTGTTTTATGGGCAGGGCACCAGAAAATAACTACTGAATTTTTGCAAAATCTGGGCAAGTTTATTCATGTCTTTCACAGAAGGCATCTGTTAAAAGGCCAGTTCAGTCTGTGAGTCCAGTTCCACATTTTTTAATTGGCTCCCCATCAGCATTGCAACTTGGTCTGGGTAATATCGGGGATCCGTCACTGGGAGCATTCACACCTCGAGAGAAACAATATTTTAAAAATGCCTTGAATGTTATGTTTATTTCCATGCATTTGAGTTAGCCATAAGTCTGATATTTCCATTACACTAGAGTCGCCGACCAGAACAACAGCTTCAGCTGACATGTTCTAATATTTTGAATGTTTTAGTGTGTTTTATAGATTTGCATCCTCACATATTACTCAGTATTTGTCTATTACTGTAGATCAGTCAGGATGGATATCTGTATTCACACTTACCACTCACTGACCTTGTATGCTTTGAACTTACAGGTCGAGCTTTGTCTCTGCCTCTCACTTACCCATCTAGTTAAAATTATTTACAAATGCCTGCTCAGCGTGCCTACCAAGTTTTTTTCATCTCAATATAAGTGTATCTTGTCTTTCTACTGTCTTTCTTTATTATGGGAGGATTTATGATTATTTATGGAGAAGCATTGCTATTTTCACATCAAACTACAGTCACACATTTAACTCCTAAATTGCTTTGTTGAACTTATATCTTTCTCAAATAAGTACAGTGAAGAATATCATTCTACATCATTTCTCCTTGATTTTTCCCGTCACTTTTTTGCATTCATTTGTTCCGGAGATGTGAGTGTTGCTGGCCAGGTCAGCATTTATTGTCAATCTGTAATTGACTTTGAGCTTGTGGTAATAGGCACCTTCTTGAATTGCTACTGTTCATTTTATTTGTACATCCATGTTGCTTTTAAGGAGGAAAGACCAGGATTTTTGAATCAGTGACACTAAGGGAATAGTGATAAAGTTTTAGGTTAAGTGATCATGTTCAAAGCACCTGCTGCCCTTGTCTGTCTAGGTGGAAGAGATCATTAGATTTTAAAGCTTGTGGGTTAAGGAAGCTTGGTGAGTTTCAGCAGTGTGTCTTCTTCCTTGGAAACAACATTTTCTTTCTAATCATCATGACCTCCAGCTCGAATTCCAAAGAGTAATCAGAAGCAGTCTTCCAATATTTTCATACCACATCTGTGCCTCCACTAACCTTCATAAATAAGACTTGACACAGTCATTCAGTCCCTGCTGAGATCCCTTTAAATTGAGATCTTTCACTTCAAGTGTAAGTCATCATTGTGTTCACATTCTGTGACTGGTCGAGAAATAAGGAAACCGAGTTCTAAAGTTTAGGCCATGTTAAAAAGCCACGGCAACAATGCCAGCTGATACAGCATATGAGCTCCTGATCTGCTGTTGACCTCCCATGTTGTGCAGTTAATTATGTGAAAATTCTAACCTAGGAGTCAATCAACTCAGGTAGGTTAGTTCATATGTAGGCCAGAGTGGATTTAATTCCACAATTAGTCACAGTAGGACTTGAACTTGCTAATCTTTCCATAGCCATCATAATACTCTATGCAAAATTAGTATTTGTACACGTCAAAACTATTACTCCATATGAGAGAACTGAACAATTTATGTCAACTTCTTCTCAATGTTTACAATCCAGTTAACATGCTGTTATGACATGACCAGTTGAGAAGACCTGCTGAACCTTTGGTATGGGATATTATTTTTTGTTAAAAGATCCAAAGAGTTTGGTGTTTTGCTAGTGCCCTTCACAACCACAGGATGCCCCAAAGGGATTTCCAGCTAATGAAGTACAGTTGGCGCTATCATGTTAGAAACATCACTGCTTACATAAGCAAAGCGAATTTCCAAAAATGGAAATGTGATAATGTCCTGATAATTGGGAGATATTTTGTGCTGTCGATTAAATGATGAGCATTGGATAGCCCACCTGCATAGCTCATCTGCTCTCTTTTGAAATAGTGTTATCACGTTTTCTAAAACAGTCTGAGTGTTAGGACTCAAGTTTCTGGTAGGTTCTGCATTTCTAAAGTGGATGGGCTTGGGTGTCCAATCCACAAATAAAAAGCTCTGTCATTGTGGAAACCAATAAGAGCAGTGCAGCAATGTGGTGTCGATTGTCATTCTTGGAGGATTCAGCTCATCATTTGTTGAATTTTAAAGAATTGTTCAGGAGCAGAGATGTCTGGAACATGCACTCTTTCATGATGTCAGGACCAGTTGAAAAGGCTGTTCAAAGAAAAAAGGACATGTGGTTTTATTAATGGATGCATAAAAAAAACCTGTAATACTGGACATTAAAACACAATACTTAGGCTCCAGCAGGAGCTTTGTGTCCAATTCTTGGCACCATACCTACAGAGGTATGTCAGTGTCTTGAAGAGGAGTCAGAGGAAAATTGCTACAATTGTACTCAGGATGAAAAAAATACAAATAGGGTCTGAGACTAGAGGAACATGAATAATTCTCCATAGGACAAAGAAGGTGAAAGAAGCTATTGGTGGAGCTTTACAAATCCTGATTGGTTTTGATAGAGCAAAAGAAAAAAAATGTTCCCTTTAGCAGAATCTTTGATAATCAAGGGCAGTTAATTGGCAAAACACCAGAAGAAAGAAAATATCTGCAGAAGTTGTTAGGATCTGGAATACACTGCCCAACTTGATGGTGAAAATAAATTACATAATACCTTTTAGAAAACTATTAGATAAGTAATTGAAATGGAACAAATGCAGGGCTGTAGTGAAAGAGCAGTGAAATGGAACTAATTTGATAACACTCTAAACAGTCAGGATAGGCACAATGGTCTGAGTGGTTTACTTTTATGCTTCTTACTCTACAATCAAGTCAACCTCCTACTCACACCCTCTATTCAGGCTGAGTAGGCTGAGGCTTTTTTTCCCTGGAGTGTCGGAGACTGAGGGGTGACCTTATAGAGGTTTATAAAATCATGATGGGCATGGATATGGTGAATAACCAAGGTATTTTTCCCCAGGGTGGGGGAGTTCAAAACTACAGGACATGGGTTTAAGGTGAGAGGGGAAAGCTTTAAGAAGGACCTGAAGGGTAACGTTTTCCTGCAGAAGGTGGTATGTCTATGGAATAAGGAAATGGTAGAGGTGGGTACAATTAGAATATTTAAAAGGCATCTGGATAGGTTTATAAATAGGAAGAGTTTAGAAGGATACAGGACAAATGCTGGCAAGTGGGACTAGGTCAGGTTGGGATGTCTGTTTGGCACAGAAAAGTTGGATCGAAGCATCTATTTCCTTGCTGCATAATTCTATGACTTCGAGTGGTTTTACCAATACTCTTTATAACTGAAGCATTATATCCTTATTTTTATGTTCAATTTCTCTTCTAATAAAAGATACCATATGTTATGCACTTGCAAACTAACATTTTGTGAATTTTGTACCAGAACACGTAAATCCCTTTGCACCTTGGAATTCTGCAGTGAGCCTCTTTTTCAACATAGTAGTTACTGCTATCTTGAAAAAGAGGCTAAATGATCTTGAATTTTCTGGGATTTTGTGTAAGATGCCTGCTGGTATGGGAGTTATTTAAAAGCTTGTGGAATTGCAAGTTCTTCAACATGCATTAGCTAATGTACATAAATGATCATGTTTTATACAGAAAGAATGAATACATGGTGTGAGGTGCATATTTTCCTCTGATCCTAAATGACATATGTAAATGAACAGCAGAACATAGACATAAATTAATCTTGGTAAAATGTATTCACAATGGGTGTACTTTGGACTTAACTTGGTGTTTAGATACCTACAAAACTTGACTACCTCCTAAAAAAAAGGTTTAGAAAAAAGAGCAAGGAAACTGTTTTTACAAAGATAGTTATAAGGCTGTAAAATGTGGTACTGGAGTTTAATGATTGCATCAATAACCTTTTCAATACTTACCATAGGTTAGATTTCAAGGAAAGGAAATGAAGGGATTTCAAATCAGAAGCATGGTACCAAGTCAATTTCTGTTGTGAGGGACACAAAGGAAATCACAATAATGATAAGAAAATGCATCAAACCATTGTAACACATTTGAAATGTTTCTATTTGCATTCATAAATCCTAATCCAGAAGAATTATTTACTTATTAATGGCTGTTTTGCACTGATGGTTTACATCGGAAATACACTGTCAAGTCATGATCAATGCTGAATGGAACTATTAAAAAAAATGAGAAGTGAAAATATGCTAGGAAAAATATGAAATCAGAAATTAAACTAAAATGTGCTGCTATGTTCTCACACATTTTGTAAAGTACACAGTTAATATAAAACTGAAGGATACAGCATTACATCTCAGGAATCCTTCAGTGTTATTTATTGTCAATGTTTGAGTCAGGGGAGAAGTTGTTTTATTAGACTGACACCGAAGAATTGTTTTGTCAGGGTCAGAGTCTAACTAAATGATTGTTAATAACTGGAGTGCATAAATGTTTCTAGCCCTATATTGGAATGAAACTGTGGTTTCAATAAATAATAATTTGCGATATTATAGAGGTACTAATTCAGAGTATGAACCTTTGAGCAATGAATGTGAGACTATGTGAAATGCCCAACGGTTGATCAGTATGTCAGTATGCCAGTATCAACAGCAATTTTGAAACCATTAAATGAACAAATTTCAGAATGTTTTTGTTCAGACAGGGATTTTGCTTCCATTATTTTTATTGAACAACAATAACTAATCTTGTAAGAACAGTAGAAGAGTTTTGGAATGTACAGAATGGAAGTGTAAGATTAGCATTAAGCAAAATGAAAAAAAAATCAGTAATTTCTGCACTTTAGTTCAGCTTTGTAGCTCCTATCTGTGGCATCCTGGAAAATGTTGCACATTATGGTCCCTGGCAGTATCACCAGCACTCACTTTTCTATGCACAACCCAAATTAAATAGTCTATTTAATCTTACATTATCTGTCCTGTTATCTTAAAAACCTCACTTGCATCCTTTTCTTTACACGGTGAGGAAAGGTTTATTTATGTGAATAGGGTGCAAGGAAATTATAATATGCTTTATAACTGAGTTTAGGATTTTGTTACACAGCAAAGTGCAAGTGCCTCAAATTAATCTGGTTGGTGAGCCAGGCAAGATTAGAATAACTCTGTTTTCAATCATGATAAATTATCCTTCAGATGCATTTTACTATTTCATTAGCATTGTTGGAAATAACCATCAATTGACTAAAAATAATCAGAAGAAATTTCATTTTGCATTTGTTACTTTTGCTGATGGATCTCTCTTCATCAGGTACATCTTTTAAGTTTGTATTCCAATATGATTGTCTTTCAATTTACTTATTTGGTACCAATGTACCACTAACTACTTAGCTGCTTCACTGCTGCAGATACTTTGTGGGTTACCAATCATACCAATACTCATCACTTTATCACAACCATCACTACGTCATCAGCAAATTTTACATTTGGCTCAAAAAATGTAGGATATAAAAAACAAATACAGCAAACTTAATGAAAGAAGAGGTATGATACTCATGCTAAATTAGAGAGCTAAACTTTATTCAATGTTATATTTATCATTTCAAACACATCTTTTCAAAGCAGCATGCATGGAATACACTACTGACTTGAACTGGATCATAGGGAAAACTTCAGCAATCATATTGTGAAATCTCACAGTCTTTTTTAATGGAAATGTCATGATGATTGCATGAAGATGTTCCTGTGAGGTTGAGCACATTGTGAGGTCTATCTTATATCTGACCTATATTTAAGCTGTGTGATGCTGTCATTTGCCATTCTTCAGAGCGAACATTTATCATTGGGGTGATTCTAAAGGTAGAGAAAAAATCATTTTCTTTTATGAAGTAAGGAATGGTAAAGGAAATTTGGTTTTGTAAAATATGTCTGCAAACAATTGTTGATTTTTATAAAAATCTATTCAGATCACGAATGACTTTTAGGGAAAGAGATCCACTTCCTTATATGACCTGGCTGACATTTGACATCAGGCCCATAACAATATGGTTGATTCTGAACTGTTCTGTGAAGTGGTCAAGCAATCCATTCAGGTGTATAAAACTGCTACAAAATTTAAAGGAAGGAATGAAATTGGACAGCTACCTGGTATTGACCTATGCACAGGAATTGACAATGGCAAACTCAGCTCTGTTGACCCTACAAAGTCATCCTTTCCTCTGCGCCTTGTGGCAAAACTGAGGAGCTGTCACACAGATTTGTCAGACTGCCTGAAGCAGTCACACTCATAGAATCATACCTTACAGGCAATGACCCAGTGATCACCATCCCTGAATATATCTATCTAGCTGACAAGACAGACCCACCAGAGGCAACAGCACGGGTATGCAATCAGGAGGGAGTTGCCATGGGAGTCGCCATGGGAGTCCTCAACATTAATTCCAACTCATTAAGTGTCATGGTATCAGATTAAACATAGACAAGGAAACCCCCTGTTAATTACCATCTACTATATCCACATTGGCTGATGAATCAGTACTTCATTCTGTTAAACACACTCTGGAGGATGCACTGAGGGTGGTAATCTCACCAAACATACTCTGAGTCAGGGACTTAAATGACTATCTCCAAGTGTGGCTCACTAGCATCACTCCTGACTATTGAATATGAGAGGACAAACTTACTTAATCTGGTCCTCATCATACTTTCTGTTGTAGATGAATCTTACATTATGTTGCGTTACATTTCTACCACACTAAGTGGAACAGACTCCGACAGATCTAGCAGTCCAAACTGGGTATTGTGTGGTGCTCTGCATTGTCATCAGCAACTGTATTGTTGTCAACCACAATCGATAACTTCACACAAGGCATATCCCCCACTCTACCATCAATCTTGGTGCCCTGAACCTCTGGTTCAATGAAGAGTGCAGCAAGCAAGCCAGGAGAATCACTAGGCTTCTTCAAAAAGTAACATGTCAACAAAGTCAAGCTACAACACAAGACTGCTTGTGTGCCAAACTGTGTATGCAGCATGCAATAAACAGATCTACGCAATCCCACAGCCAATAGGTCAAATCTAATCTCTGCAGGGCTGCAAAATCCAAATTTGAATGATGGTGAACAATGAAACAACTAACAGCAGGATGCTTGGAAAATATCCCCATTTTCAGTGTTGGAGAGCCTAGCAGTGAGAAAGACAAGACTGAAGCATTTTCATTCATCTTCAGCCAGAAGTACTGGTTGGATGATCCATTTCAGCCTCTTCCAGTGGTCCCCACCATCATGGATGCCAGTCTTCAGCCATTCAATTCATTCCACCTGATAATAAGAAACAGTTGGAGGTCCTGACGACTGCAAAGGCTATGCATCCTGACAACATTCCACCAATAATACTAAAGACTTGTGCTCCAGACCCTGCTGAATCCTTAAGCAAGCTGTTCCAATACAGTTAAAACACTGTCATTGACCTGACGATGTGGAGAATTGTCTAGCTATGCCATGTACTCTAAAATTAAGGCAAAACCAACCCAGCCAATTACTGCCCCAAACGTTTATTCCTAATCGTCAGCAGAGTCATGAAAGGAATCATCAAAAGTGGGTGTGGAACAGCACTTATAGAGGAAGAACCTGCTCTATGATGCCCAGTTTGGGTTCCACAACGGGCACTCAGCTCCTGATCTTATTACAGGCTTGGTCAAAGTATGGATGAATGAGCTGAATTCCAGAGGTGAGATTAGGACAATTACCCTTAACATCAAGATCTTTGAATGAATATAGCATCAAGGAGCCCTAGCAAAAGTGGAGTCAATAGGAATGAAGGATAAAACTTTCCACTGGTTAGAGTAAAACCTACCACAAGGGAAGATAGCTGTGATTGTTGGAGGTCGTTCATTCAGACGCAAAACATCTCTGCAGGAGTTCCTCAGGATAGTGTCCTATGCCCAAAAATCATCAGCTGCTTCACTGATGACCTTCTCACCACCAGGAAATCAAAAGTCGGAATGATCACTGATAATTGCATAGTGTTCAGCACCATTTGTGATGATCAGATCTTGAAGTTGTCCATGTTCATATGCAGAGGTACAATTGTTGGAATGTTGTCCTAGTGTAGATGGCAAGATTCAGGCTTGGGCTGATACTTGGTAAGTACCATTTGGGACACAGAAATTCAGGTCTATGACCGTCTACAACAAGAGAAGGTCTAACTATCCATTCCCTTGACATTTAATGGCATTATCTCTGAATCCTTCATATCAAATTCCTGAGGATGACCATTAACTAGAAGCTGAACTAGTTTAATCATATAAATACAGTAGCTGGAATGGCAAGTCAGTGACTTGGAATTCTGCATTAACTTACCTCCTGCCTTCCCAGTGCCAGCCCAATCAAGTGTATGATGGAAAACTCTCCACTTGGCCAGATAGGTGTTGCTCCAACAACACTCAAGAGACTCAGCAACATCCAGCACAAAAAAAGCATCCCCTCAACTGGCAAGTGATTTACTACTGTCACCATTCACTCCCTTCACTATCAAAACACAGTGGCAGAGTGTGCACTATTGAAAAATTGCACTGCAGTAACTCACCAAATCTTCTTTGTCAGAGGCTGCGCTCCGAAAGCTTGTGTTTTCAAATAAACCTGTTGTACTATAACCTGGTGTCGTGTGATTTCTGACCTCATCCAGGGTTAAGCAGCCTACTTGATTGGCAACCCATCTAACACCTTTAAAATTTACATCCTCAGCAACCTATACGCAGTAGCAGCAATGTGTACCATCTACAAGATTCACTGCAACAACTCACCAAGCCTCAATAGACAAAGCCTTTCAAATTCATGACCTGTACTATCTAGAAGGACAAAGGCAGCGGATGCATGGAAATGCCACCAATTGGAACCTCTCCTCCAAGCTACTAATCATCTTGATTTGAAATCACCGTTCCTTCATTGCCACTCAGTCAAAATCCTGTAGTTCTGTTCCTAAACACCATAATATTCCCTACACCCCAAGGACAGTAGTAATTCAAAAATGCAGCTCACCAGCACCTTCTCAGGACAATTAAGCGTGGACAATTAGTGTTGGCCTAGCTTATGGCACTTACATTTTGTGATGAATAAAACAAGTTGTGGTTCTTTTAAATCCAGATTAATAAGATTGTAAACCTTGTTAAATCACACTCCATGGCATTTGTGACAAAAATTGATTTTTTTTCGCCTTTAGATGTCTGTAAATGAAAAATTTTGGTTCAAGCAGAGTTAAAATGCATTCTGTTTTGTATTACATTAAAAATGACAGTACTAATTAGTCAACTGAGAAAGCAAGGTCACCCCTTAACCTGAAAACTTACAAAATTTAGGTTATGCATGTATCCATTATGTAGGGTATATAGTTGTAGAATAAATGCAAGATAGTGGTGATCGGAATCATTTCTTGATTTGCTTATCTAAAGATATCATGTTGGCCGTGTGTCCTGGTTTACAAGGCTTTAGCTCAAATTAGATTTCAATAGATGCCAATCAGAAACATTTTTCTCTTTAAAGTTCACTTCAGGCAGATCATAATCATTCAAAAGACATCAATGGAAAGCTAAGCTGTATACTGTTGGCAGCAGACCCTCTGTTTGTTTTGAACTCCATAAACGTAGAAAAACCATAATGATGTAGTAACAATTGTTGTTGTTCTGTAAACCAGAAGAGAAGGGCTCAGGATATAGGACTTTCTCCAGTCTTTTCACTTCTTCACCATTTAGTATTATTTGTAATTTGTCAGGACCTAGCATATAAGAATGCTGTCCAATAGATAGGGTGAGTTGCTTTTCCTTCCCACATAGGATGTGAGTATTGCTGACAATGCCTGATGATATAGCTCCTGGTCTTTACAAAGTATCCTTTGTAGTTCCGTATTTGCATGACTTTATTTCCATATGTTTGTACTTTCCTTTATTAGCTCCAGAAAGAAATTAGTAAAGAGTGTTTGTTTGGCTAATTGCATTTTTACACAACAGAAGGCTATTGTCTGAACCCTGTTGTAACAGAAGATAGTAAATTTAACTGATGATATCTACAAAAAATGTTTATTATTGTTTTGCATTCAAGCCTGATGAGTTGAAATGAACCTGCATCAACTATCTATATTTAATTGTTGTTTACTTTGTAAGTGATGTCACACTCCCAGCAATGTCTGGCCTTGCATGTAATATTTTTGCCTTTTGGAATAAACTAAAATTGTAATTATCCGATCTCTTAATAAAAACTCCCAGTGCAGAGACGCACCCCTTTTAAATGATTATCCCAGGAAATTAAACACGCATTTCGTGTGATTTTCTGCCATACTAATGGATAGAAACTTGCTCACAGTTCTTTCCCAATGTGTGCCCTAAAGAACACATTTGGACAATCAGTTCGATCACATACCTTGCTGAAATTTAGGTAGGATTATCAGCCAGGGTTCAGTTGATAGCATTGTTACCACTGAATCACAAGGTTCATGATTCAAATCCTTTTTCAAGGTTCAAGCACAAGAATCAAGGCTGATACTTGTGTAAAATTCTGAGAATGCTGCATTGGCAGAGGTGCTGCCTTTTAGAGCAAATATTTGCCTGAGACCTCCTTTTGTTTACTTGGGTGGACATAAAAGATCCTGTAGTACTATTTTGAAGAACAGCTTTGGAGTTATCCTTGATGTTCTTGCCAAGTCTTATTTCTTAATCAATATCACAGGGCATACCTTACTTGGCTATTATCGCATCACTGTTTGGGTAAGCTTGCTGTACACAAATTGCCTTTGGTCTTCATTGCATTACTATAGTGACTATATCTTTAAAAGTACCCTACTGGCAATAAAATGCTTTGACACATCTAGTGGTTGTGAAATATTCTATGGACAGAATCATACCAGACTTTAAGCAAAATAGACTGCAGTGAGATGTATGATAGAATCGGGCAAGACGTTTGGTGAGGCCCATCTCAGTGTGGTATCTTGTTCACTTTTCTCAAGCTGCATGGTGGGAATCTTGCTAGGTAGCAGGGAGTTCCCATTTTCGCTCATTGTTGCTTATTAAGTGTCTTGCTAATAGCCTAACTTGCCATAGGTTGTGACCTTAGCAAACTCACCACCAGGAAACTTGACATGGAAACTGGAGCAGGTGCATGACCAATTCAACTTGCCACTTGCTCCAAACAAAAGCCTCCATGTTGGACACCAACATGTCGGGCATGCTCTGTGGACACTGGTCACATGCACATCAAGTCCTCGACGTTGGTATTTGACACGTGACAGCCTCTATGAACCCTCATGACACATCTCCATTCCACTTACAGGATGCTCTTACACTTCAGTGCAGTACCTCAGATGGCATCAACAACTACCATTGTAATGCTGCAGCAATGGCACAATGTACTTGGACATGCTCTCAGCTCATGAACTGGATCAAGCTGAACCTTTGGGTTTTTCATTCACTTTCACAGTTCTCGCTCACTAATTTTGACCCTACCTGGATGCTTGCAGCATCCCTGCCTTGTATTGCTTTACCATGCCTTTATGCTCATTGCTTCCTCAGCCAGGGATAACAAGCTCATACTACTCTCTAGCCATGCTGCTCAGTGCAGACTCAAGTTAAGGAATCATACAGTTTATCAGCAGACCTCAGGGATAGCAGCACAGTACATCAAGGGCAACCTCCAAATATAGCCTCTCAGGATAGTTAGAGTCAAAAGTCTCTGCTCAAAAGGGAGGAGGAACTGAATGACAAGCAGGATATGCGCTATTTTGACTCTTTCTCAAGTTTTGGAGATTCATTTTTTTCCTGGAATGAAAAAGGGGCAGGCATTACAGAAGATGAAATTGGGTAGCACAGCCATTGCTGTTGGAACAGATGTGGAGGTGTCCCGGGCAAGTGATTAGGCAATGATATTGGGGCTGTGGTTGGTTCACTTGCCGAGCTGGTTCCTTAGTTCGCATTTCATTACCTTGCTGGGTAACATCATCAGTGCAGCCTCCGATGAAGTGCTGTTGTGTTTTCCCACCTGGTATTTAAACTCTGGAGTCCGTTGGATTTGATTACCACATTTCCGTTTTTTCTTCGCAGTGGTGTATATATTGGGTCTAATTCTCAGCATCCACAACCCGAGCTACAAATCTACTCAAGAACCTTAATGATATCAGGGTTTGGGATGGACAACAACGACCAAGAGAAGATATTGCAAACGATAGTGAGGGTGGAAGAACATGAGCCTTGATGGGAGGTGCGTGCAGTAGCAGAGATGGAGTGAGTATGAGGTATTGGAGACAGGATGATGGCAATTGCACTGGCAGAGCATAAGTTCTACAGTGCTGGGCACTCCTCCAAATAGCTGATTCAGTTTAGGTGGCAACTTCAGACCAGGTTGGCATGGTCTGGTGTCATGGCCTGCACTGCTACTCCTGGGGAAAGAGGAAGTCCTGCCTTTGAACTACCCTCTCCAGGAGGAACTGTGGGTCCATGTTCACAAAGCGGGCACATTTTCTCTCTGTCTGCCATGTCCAGAACAAATACCAAGAGTAGTGCAGAGAAGGGCATCACTGGAGTGACAATGCATCTATGGGTGCATAATGGACTTTTAAATGTGGCGTCAATGCCAGAAATGCCAGTCAATCCTGGGATCCTCGGTGAGTAGCGAGTTGCTCTGGGAACGGCACATGGTAAGATGGGGCAGAAATCGGATGTGAATCTCACTGCTAGGGCTCAAGCGCCAATTAATGCAATGAGTTTAATAAGGTTTGTGAGAAAACTCACTCAGCCTTGCAGTGAGAATCACTCCAACAAACTTAACACTACTCATGCTTCAGAAACTGAACAGGTCTCACAACATCTGGGGAGAAAGAAACAGAGTTAATGTTTTAAGTCCGGTATGGCTGTTCAGAATTGTTAAGACTATTTGCAAATTTGTTGTCATAGTTGATCCCAAAATGAGTTTCAATCAACACCTTGCACTACCCCATGACCGCCTATTTCCAATGTTGTAACTGTATCTTCTTGTTCTCCTGCTTTAGCTTGCCTATTGCTAAAATGCTCACCCATGCCCTCATTATCTCTAGATAATCAGCTCTCCCGGTCAATACCCCATGTCCTAATCTCCATAAACTTAAGGTTATCCAAATCTCTGTATCTTAATTCACACTAAGTTCCGTTCACCTATCACCCCTGTGCTTGCTGACTTGTATTGGCTCCTGGTTAAATATTCCCTTTGTGGAATCATGGAATCATACAGTACAGAAGAGACCCTTGAATTTCAAATTTTCATAATTGTTTTCTAATCCTTCCACAGATTCACTCTTCCCTATCACAGTTAACAG
Source organism: Rhincodon typus (assembly GCF_021869965.1). Lineage (NCBI taxonomy): Eukaryota > Metazoa > Chordata > Chondrichthyes > Orectolobiformes > Rhincodontidae > Rhincodon > Rhincodon typus. The sequence goes on along the minus strand of NC_063333.1, from coordinate 59,708,202 downwards.
CTCCAAATCCACAAACATTTGAACTTTTTGTATCAACTAATACCAGCCTCTCTAAAGCATTCCTGATTTTAATTTCTCAACTATCCATGGTCATGTCGCTGGAGTCTAAATTCCGAAGTTCCCTCTCAGACTCTTGGCCTCTTGTTCCTTTCTTTCCATCTTTAAGATGATGTTTAAACCTATTTCTTTGACCAGGTTATTTAACACCTACTGTGATGTCTCTTTGTGTCTTCAGAGTCAGATTTTGTTTTATAATGCACCAAAAGAAAGGTTTAGGAGTTTTGTTATTACATTAGACATGCTATATTAACACACATCTGCTATAATTCTGTGTGTAATTTGAAAGGGTCCAGTCATAAAATGTATTTGAGTACTCCTGGAAGGGGACAAAAGATCTTGAAAGCCTTGAAACTTGAAGCCTTGAATGAAATCCGACCTTGAAGCCATTACTTAGAGTAGCTGTAACTGATTTTGAAAACATTACCCTTTTGTGTATTTCTTTTCTAGAATCATTAGACTTTTAAAAAAAACAGTTATTGTTATCCTGTTACAGCTCCCTATTTCAATTTGCCTTTTTTTTCAAAAAAAAATCTTTTTAATCTCAGTGGCAGTTATATTGTGGTACTTAGCTAGTGAACAAAAAGGCAGATATTTGAACTGAATGCTGAAAATAGCGAGGAGCCTTTCAATTATATGCGACCAGGACAAAGTTTACACACACACACACACACACACACACACACACATGCAACTGGCGAAGGTGTAACACCTGCCCATTTACCTCCTCCATCCCCACTATCCAAGGGCCCAAACATACCTTCCATGTGAAGCAACACTCGTCCACCCCATTCACTGCTCACAATGTGGGACCTCATCTACGTTGGGGAAATGAAGGATAGACTGGGTGACCGCTTCACAGAACATCTACGCTCTGCTCGCAAAGTAGACCCTGAGCTTGCAGTTGCCTGCCACTTTAACACACTACCCTGTTCCCTGGCCAACATCTCTGTCTCAGGCTTGCTGCAGTGTTCCAGCGAAACTCAGCGCAAGCTGGAAGAACAACACCCCAGTTTCCACTTGGAGACCCTGCAGCCCTCCAGACTCAATATCGAGTTCAATTATTTTAGGGCCTAAAGTCTCCCATGTCCTCGCCCCCTACCCCACACACCAGGCCTTGTTATCACATAGCCTGTCGTTACACACTACCTGTTGTTAGTCACTAACAGTCCCCATTAACAGCTATTCACCCTCCCAGCCTGATCATTATCAACTCCTTTGCGTATCTAACTGCTCTTCTCTCTCTTTGGGCTCTATCATTTATCCTATCATTTAGTCCCATCCCATCCTCCTTCCCAGTTTCTGCATGTAACCATTTTCCTAGCTACCATCAGTTATGAGGAAGGATCACCAGACCTGAAACATTAATTCTGATTTTTTCTTCACAGATGCTGCCAGACCTGCTGAATTTTGCCAGCAACTTCTGTTTTTGTTCAAAGTTTACACAGATTGTTGTCATCATACATAAAGCAACAAATGTCTGAGCTCCCATTTTGAGGGACTAATGCTGGAAGAGAGTGATACACATTCAGGGTGTAATTTGAGATTCGACTCCTTAGGGCCAGAAATTGAGCTGGGGATGTAGCAGGCATTCTACTCAATGTGACCCATTCCTTTTAACACTGGGGCCCTGGTGTTTACTGGCACCTTATATCATTACAAAACATAATCTCTATTCTTTACCTAGTTAATCTTCACTTTTATAGCAACACAATCTGTTGTATTGTATTTGATCCAGCTTGCAAATTGTCAGCAATTGTCACTAATATCCACAACATTGTTCATTTTTTTACCAAAACGACGCAATGTTTCACAAATGAGTGTGTCAGGAAAATGTTCCAGAACTAGTAATGCAGAGCCCAACACAAGTTCATATAACTTCACAGCATCTAAGGGAATTTAAATTCAATGAACTAATATGTCTGGAATTAAACACCGGTCTCAGTATGGCACATAAAACAGTAAAATATCAAAAAAACGCCAATATGGTTTCCATTAATATTGTTACAGCCTTTTTGTTGTGTTCTGCCATTGATTATACCAGGGGTTGCATCTCAGTTGTCAGACTCTGTGTGTGCTATTAAAAAAAACCCAAAAGAACTGCGGATGCTGTAAATCAGGAACAAAACCAAAGTTGCTGGGAAAGCTCAGCAGATCTGGCAGCATCTTTGAAGGAAAAAACAGAGTTAACATTTCAGGTCCTGTGACCCTTCCTCAGAACTGATAGTGGCTGAGAAAACGTCAGTTTATTTGCAGAAAATAAGGAGGTGGGTGGGGTAGGGGGTAAACAATAGGATAGAGCCCAAAGAGAGAAAAGAGCAGTTGGACAGGCAAAGGAGTTGCTAACCATCAGGCTGGGAGGGTGAATAGTTGTTAATGGGGACTGTTAGTGACTAACAACAGGGGGTGTGTAATGGCAGACTATGTGGTAACAAGGCCTGGTGTGTGGGGTAGGGGGCTGGGACATGGGAGACTTTAGGCCCTAAAATTATTGAACTCAATATTGAGTCCGGAGGGCTGTAGGGTCCCCAAGTGGAAAAGGAGGTGTTGTTCCTCCAGTTTGCGTTGGGCTTCACTGGAACACTGCAGCAAGCCAGAGACAGAGATGTTGGCCAGGGAGCAAGATGGTGCATTGAAGTGGCAGGCAACGGGTAGTTCAGGGTCTTTTTTGCGAGCAGAACGTAGATGTTCTGCGAAGCGGTCGCCAAGTCTATGCTTCATTTCCCCAATGTAGAGAAGACCACATTGTGAGCAGCAAATGCAGTAGACTAGATTCTGGGAAGTGCAGGTGAAGTGTTGCTTCACCTGGAAGGTATGTTTGGGCCCTTGGATACTGGGGAGGTAGGAGGTAAATGGGCGAGTGTTGCACCTTCACCAGTTACAGGGGAAGGTGCCATAGGCTGTGGGGAGGTGTTGGGGGTGAAGGAAGTGTGGACCAGGGTGTCCCGGAAGGAACAAGTCTGGAGAGAAATCAGAGTTATCATTTCAGGTTGAGTGAACCTTCCTCAGAAGGTTTATAAAGAACCCATCAAATTAGTTGCCCTATTCAATACATCATAGCTGTTTTTGGGCTTTCCTACTTGTTTCTGTCTGCTCCCCATCTCCTTTGATTCCCTGAAAGGTTAAAAATCTGTTTATTGTTTCCTTAATTATATTTAATCATAGCTCATTCACAACCTTCGGTTTTGGAGAATTCTGATGATTTACAATCCTCTGACTAAGAAATTTCTCCACATCCTCATTACCCAGAACACCATTGTTCTAGACTCTTCAACCATGGGAAACAATATTTCAGTATCTACCCTGTCAAGTCCCTTTATGAACTTGAATCTTTTAATGAGATTACCTGTCATTCTTCTAAACTCCAGATACTTTACATTAATTTATTTAGTTTCTCATCAACACTCTCATCTCATTATCCCAGGGACCAGGCGTGTGCACCTTCACTGTACTGCCTTCAATGCAAGTACTGTATACACGTCATTAAATATGGAAGCTAAAATGAATATGGAAACTATTCTAAATGTGTTCTCACCAAAACTCTATACAATTGTAACAAGACTTCATTATTCTTATACTACAATTTCTTTGCAACAAAAGCCAACATGATAAATTGCTTGCAATTCCTGCATACTAATATCTTTGTCTTTCTTATACAAGTACACCCAAGTATTTTTCAAAACCCTTATATGATTTTAAAAAATATTCTGCTTTCTATTCTGATGACTGAATTGAATAACCTCATACTATTCACATTATACAGTATTCGCCAACTTGTTGCCCACTCAATTAAACTGCTAATATATATTTTACAACCTCTGTGTGCTTTCCTGATTGCATTCCCAACTTGGTACTGTTAGCGAACTGAGATGCATTACAGTCGGTTACTTGTTCAAATCCATTAGTTCAGATTTGAAATAATTTTGGCCCCAGAACTAATCTCCATGGCACTCCACCACCTACAGCATGACAATATGTCCGATTTATTCCAAATCTTCTATTCCACTGTTGTACAAACACTCTAATGTAACATATTTATTTAAAGAAGGAAAGGAGACAAAAATAAAGATAACTATAGGCTAGTTACCTTAATGTATTTATTCAGAAAATGTTACAGTCTTTAAGAGGCAATAACAGACCATTTGGAAATGCATAACATGACCAATGAGAGTCAGCATGGCTTCAAAGCCAGGAGGGGGTAATCAAGCCTGACAAACGTGCTACAATTCTTTGAACAGGTAACCAGAAAGGTAGATAAAGGGGAAACAGTAGATGTAACGTATTTGGATGTTCAGAAGGTGTTTGATAAGATACATAATAATAAGGTAATCAATAAGATTAGAGCCATTGATTTAGAGGTAGTGTACTAGCATGTAACCTTTAACCAGTGGTGTGCCACAGGGGATCAATGCTGGGGCTGGTCACATTTATTTATAATATACACTGATGATTTGGATGAGGAAAGTGAATTTACTACAGCCAGGTTTGTGGATGAATCAAAAATAGGCGGGAAGGCAAATGATGAGGATGACGAAGAGAGATATAAACAGGCTAAATGAGTGGACAAAATCTTAGCAGATAGAATAAAATGTGGGATTATGCACTTTGGCAAGAAGAATAGAGGAGTTGAATATTAATTAAATCAGCAAAGACTGTGGAACCCTGCAGCACAGACAGATTTGGGAGTCCTCATCCATGAATCACAAAAAATTTCAGCAGATAATAGGGTGGCAAATCGATTATGAGCCTTTATTTCAAAGGGAATACAATACAAAAGTAGGGAGGTTTTGCTAAAACAACAGAAGGCATTAATCAGACTATAGCAGGAATACTGTGAACTGCTTTGGACACTTTATCTAAGGAAAGATTTGTTAGCATTAGTGGCAGTCCAGAGAAGGTTCAGAAGATTGATACTAGTATGGACGGACTGTCTTGTAAGGAGAGATTGAGTAGATTGGGCCTGTGCACTTTGGAGTTCAGAAGAATGAGAAGTAACCTTATTGAACCATGCAGGATTCTTAGTGGACTTGACAGTATAGACATGAAAAGGGCTCTTCCCCTTATGGGAAAGTCTAGGAGCAGAGGCATAATCTCAGAATAAGGGATCACACATTTAAGATAGAGATGTGGAGGAATTTCTTCTCTCAGAGGATATGGAATCTGTGGAATTCTTTACCATAGGGCTGTTGAGGCTGGGTCACCACTTCAGAAGTCAGATCGGTCTTCCTGGGAGTCAACCTAAGGAAAGGGATGGGTCCAGATGGTATCCCCAGCTGAGCACTCAGATCCTGTGCTGACTAACTGGCGGAGACATTCAGTGATATCTTCAACCTCTCCCCCCTACAAGCTGAAATTCCCACTTGCTTCAAGAAGACCACCATTATTCCCGTACCTAAGAAAGCACATGCGATGTGCCCTAATGACTACCATCAAGTGGCTCTGATCTCAATAATCACAAAGTGCCTTGAGAGGCTGGTCATGGCCCACATCAACTCCAGTCTCCCAGTCTGCCTCAATCCACTACAATTTGCGTACCGACATGAGAAGTCCACAGCAGATGACATACCCCTAGCCCTACACTCATTCCTAGAACATTTGGACATCAAAGACAGCTACGTCAGACTCCTGCTCGGTGACTACAACTCCACCTTCAACACCATTATCCCCTCCAGACTGATCTCAAAACTCCATGACCTTGGTCTTGGCTCTGCCCTCTGCAAGTGGATCCTCAGCTTTCTGACCCACAGGCGGCAATCAGTGAGGATGGGTAACTGCACCTCCTCTATAATAACACTCAACACTGGAGCTTCCCAAGGATGCGTCCTCAACCCCCTACAGTACTCCCTGTACACCAATGGTTGTGTTGCCAAATTCTGAATGAGCACGATCTTCAAGTTTGCTGATGACATCACCATAGTGGGGTGGATATCTAACAATGATGAGTCAAACGACACAACAGAGAGAGGGCTTGGTGACGTGGTGCAATGAAAACAATCTGTCTCTCAACATTAGCAAAACTCAGGAACTGATCATTGACTTCAGAAAGAAAGGAGGAGAACACATGCTTGTCTACATCAACTGAACTGAGGTTGAGAGGGTGAAGAACATCAAGTTTCTTGGAGTGATTATAACTGACAACCTGTCCTGGACTTCCCACATCGATGCAACAGTCAAGAAAGCACAACAATGCCTCATCTTCCTCAGGTGACTCAGGAAATTTGGCATGTCCATAAGGTCCCTTAGCAACTTCTACGGATGCACCATTGAAAGCATACTATCATGACCTGGTATGGCAGCTGCTCTGCCTAGGACCATAAGAATCTACAGAAGGTTGTGTGCACAGTGCTGACCATCACAGAAGCTAACCTTCCATCCATGGACTTCATTTACACGGATCGCTGCTGCAGCAAGGCTGCCAACACCACCCAAGACCCATCGTACCCAGTAGTGACCTCCTACAATCCCATCCATCAGGCAGAAGATACAAAAGCCTGAACACATGCATGAGCAGGTTCAGGAACAGCTTCTTCCTGACTACTATCAGACTGATGAATGGACTCTTTAGCCTCAAATAAATCTTGCTAATGTTAATCTCCCCTAGCGCACGCCCTATGCAAAGTAACCTGTATGCCTCTGTCTAAGACTTTTTAATCTGTACATCCTTTGCTTACTATGATCTGCCTGTGCTGCTAGTAAACAAAAATTTTCAATGTATTTCGGTACACACGACAATCAATCAATCAATCAATCAAACAATCAATATATTCGAGGCTGAGATAGGTCAATTTTTAATCTGTTAGGAAATCAAGGGTTATGGGAAAAACCAGGAAAGTGGAGTTGAGGATTATAAAATCAGCTATGATCTCAATGAATAGTGGACCAGATTCAATGAGCTGAATGGCACACTTGTACTCATTTGTCTTATGCTATTATATGAATTACAAGCAGAAGTAAACTCTCAGTCCCTTAAGCTTGCTCTGTAATGCAATAAGACATTGGTTGGTATATTCGTGTTTCAAATTCCACATTCCCATCTACCTCCTGTTTAATTCCTTTGCCCAACAAAAATCAGTCCAGCTCTGTCTTAAAGTATTCAATGGTCCTGTCTCCACTGCATTCTGAGGCAGAGTTCCAAATTTGCACAATTTGCTGAGAGAAAACATTTCTCCACATTTCTGCCCCGAAAAAGCGATACCTAATTTTACAACATATACCGAGATAACAAGGTGTAGAACAGGATGAACACAGCAGGCCAAGCAGCATCAGAGGAGCAAGAAGGCTGACTTTTCAGGCCTAGACCCTTCTTCAGAAATTTCTGAAGAAG
>NC_063333.1:59668227-59690821 GCF_021869965.1 Rhincodon typus | reverse complement strand
GATTTTGGTATGATATATCGGTATGGATAGATAACAGGCTGACCAACAGAAAGCAGACAGAATAAATTTGTCATTTTAGAATGGCAAACTAATAAAATGCCAAGGAGATCAGTGCTCAACTATAGTAATGATTTTGAGGAAGGCAATTATTGACAAATTTGAATATGTTACGAAAATAGGTGGGAAAGCAATTTGGGAAAATAATACAAACAGTCTGGACAACATAGAAACATAGAAACTAGGAGCAGAAGTAGGCCATTCAGCCCTTCAAGTCTATTCTGCCTTTCAATATGATCTTGGCTGATCATCTAGCTACAACATCATATTCCCGCTATCACCCCATGCCCTTGATGCCATTAATATCTAAATATTTATCATTCTCTTTATTGAATATGCTGTGATTCGTCCTCCACTGCCTTTTGTGACAGCAAATTCCACAGATTACCTTCTGAGTAAAGAACTCTTTCCTCCTCACACTGCCGAATGGCCTACCCTATTTCCTGAGACTGTGATCCCTGCTTCTAGATTCCCCAACCACAGGAAACATCCTGCCTGCATCTTGTTGGTCCAGCCCTGTTGGAATTTTATGTGTTTCAATCAGATCCCCTGTTGGCCTTCTAAACTCTAGCGACTAAAGGCCCAGGTGAACCAATATCTCATTTTACAATAATCCTTCTACCCCAGTATTGGCCGAGTGAAGCCTTGCTGCACTCCCTCTCTGGCAAGTGGACCCTCTCTTAGATTGGGAGACCAAAACTGTACACAATACTCCAGGTGTGGTTTCACCAAGTCCCTTTATAACCGTAGTATGACATTGTTACTTGGGAATTCAAAACCTCTGACAATGAAGGTCAATATACCACTTATATAACATTTGTCTTCCTAATTGCTTGCTGCACCTACCTGTTTACTTTCATTGATTTGTGGACGTGGATACCCATATCCTTTTGTGCATCTGCATTTCCCAATATATCACCAGTGAAACAATACTCTGTCTCTCAGTTTTTCACAACAAAATGTACAACTTCAAATTTATTTACATTATTGTCTGTTGCACTATCTTTCACAGTTAATAAGTAGTATATTTTAAGATACATACAGTATCATCACTGTATCATAGCGTGTGACTCAAGCGAGTAAAGGTCTTATTCTCTGTCTTAACTATGCCCCTTCGAAGAATGATATACCAATGATAGCATGCTACTGTTTGTACCAAATAGCTTACTGTCAGCCCAGAGACTGAATTGCCCGTAATTCTTACACATGTACAAACCAGGAGCTGTAAGTTGAATCTTTCCATGGTCCTACATTTCCTATGTCTAGATCTTATGTTAGGGGAATTAACACCCATCATCAAACGTGTCATTGTGGGGTGCATAATATCAAGTCCAAATGAGTTCTTGCAGAACTTTATGAATGTGATGTCAGAAAAAAAATTTAAACATTACATTGGATAATGGAGATTTGTGATTTAAAACTCTAGTAACATTGCCAGTTTTGCTTACACAACGAAACGATAGATATATGGCAACTGTCCCTAAAACCTGTGAACAGTGAATGCATTTAAAATAAATTCCTTTGATTTAAGTGTGACTGTTATGCTATGCTGTGATGTCAGCTATAAACTATCTTGTGAACAGTCTTGCACAAATATATTTATTTGTCCATCCTCCCTGGACTGACCTATCCCCACCCTAACTCCCCACCTACACTCACCTTTACTAGCTCCAACCCCACCTTTACTAGCTCCAACCCCACCTCTTTGACCTGTCTGTCTCCTCTCCACTTACCTTCTCCTTTATCCATCTTCTATCCACCTCCCCCTCTCTTCCTATTTATTTCAGAACCCCCTTCCCCTCCCCCATTTCTGAAAAAGGGTCTAGACCCGAAACATCAGCCTTCCTGCTCCTCTGATGCTGCTTGGCCTGCTGTGTTCATCCAGCTCTACACCTTGCTATCTCAGATTCTCCAGCATTGGCAGTTCCTACTATCTCTGTATTTATTTTGCTAGTTCTATTTCATATGACAGAACAATTTCCCTGAAATATTTAGTGGAGAAAGGCTGACAGATCACACTTCTGTTCATCCAGTCAAGTATTTGACTGACTTCGTCAGCACAAATAACCCAGGAACTCTAAAGTCTCATACACATCTGAACTACAGTAAGTGATATTGATAGGCCAGATGGCTTCAATTCATATTTGGCATTTGTAATTATTGCTTTGGCAGATTAATCGCTCTTCTCCAGACTGAACAAAACACATTCTGTGCTTATCATGCTGAGGTGATGAGGGTGCCCAGCTCATTCTCCTGATTCGTTACACTATCCATTAGGGTACAGTGAAAACATGGGGCTACAAAACAACACAACAGTCATAAACTGCTCCTAAACAGAGCCATGTACTTACCTCCTAATGAGTAAAAACTGGGGACGGAATTTCCTTCATAGTATGGTATTAGCAAAGGTGAGAAAGTTAAGAAAATACTGAGTGATTAAAGAATCATTAAGCTGTCAAGACTACATCAGAATCTTGCCATTGAATGGTGACTAACTTATTTACATTCAATTAATACCTTAACTTGGCTTATTTATACCCCACTTCCATTCTCCTCTCATTCATGAGAAACTGGACAGTGCAAATACCCAACGTAAATCAGACTGAATATCCAGTTGCTGCAGCTCTCTGAACACTTGTCTCAGACAATGCGCGACTGCTTCTTCAAAATAATGTCCCTGGATGCCTCATGGCTTCCATCCATCTTGACCTTTAATTCACACAAGTTGGCATCAGAAAACCACCAGAATCATCATGCCCGCTCTTGGATCGAATTTCACACCAACTTCAGCCCTTAACAACTTTCAAGCTCAGGAAACAAATGAATTGCACGCTTGTGCCAGGCCACTTTGTGAGCAAAGACACACACACACACACACACACACACACACATGTATCCGCATAGGAAGCATCTTCGTTTGCTCTCCTAGCCCTCACTTTGTGATTACTGGTTGGCTGAGAGCCAATCTCTCAGTCACATTGTTTGCTTAGAGCACCGACTTCAGCACTGATCCACAGGCTGAAATAGAAAAATAGACATTTGAAGATTGGAGCAGGAATAGGCCATTCAAACCCTCAAACCTGCTTCACCATTCGTTATGATCATGGCTGATCATTGAGCTAAATCCTGCTTTCCCCCCCATGTCTCTTGATCCCTTTAGCCATAAGAGCTATATCTACATCCTACTTGAAAACACAATGTTTTAGCCTCAACCACTTTTTGTTGTAACGAATTCTACAGGCTCACCACGCCCTGGGTGAAGAAATTTGTGCTCATCTCTGTCCTAAAAGGTTGACCCCTTATCCATAAACTATGACCCCTGGCTTTGGGCTTTCCCATCGTCGGAAACACACTCCCTGCATCTACCCTGTCCAGTCCTGTTTAAATATTTTATGTTCCTTTAAGATTCCTCCTCATTCCTCCAAACTCCGGTGAATACAATCCTAACTGACTCAATTTCTCCTCAGACGTCAATGTGCCATCCCTGAATTAGTCTGGTAAGCCTTTGCTGCACTCCCTACATAGCAAGAACATCCTTAGACAAGGAGACTAAAACAGCACACAATATTCCGGGTGTGGTCTCACCGAGGCCCGGGATGATTGCAGCAAGACATTCCTTTTCCTGTACTCGAATCCTCTCAACATGCAGATGACCTCTGTATGGATCCTGTTGCTTTTCAGCTGACGGGGTTTTCAATGCTCACTTAAAGATTGCCAGTCTGCGGGACTTGTATTGCTTTTTAATTCAGCAGGAGGACCATGTCACAGTGAGGAGTACTGAGCAGTCAATGGAGTAGACATATTACTGTATGGATCATGCCACATTAACATCATAGCCACAATATGTGTTGGCATGTGGCAAGCAAACTGCATGTGCTTCAGCAAATGACAAAGTGTGAAAATCAAAAGGGACCTACATGGGATGAAGGGGGACTACAGTCAGCTGGGGGACACATAATAATCAGTCAAGGGCTTAGTCAGATTCCAGTTGCAGGGGCTGGCCATAGTCAGTCAGGCACTATGTGCCACCAGAGTTAGGGATCCATATTCTTGCAGATCACGACTAGGCCTTGGTCAGTTCACCAGCATGTCAACCGCAAGTAGTTCAGGGACTGCAGGTAAGATGGTCAGGAGACATCAGTCTGGGCTGTGTGCTATAGTCAGTTGGGGATACTCTGCTGTCAGTATGAGATGGACCACAGTCAGTCCTGGAGGGTTTGATCAGTAATGGTCATTGGTCTTATCAGGGAGCAATCTGTGAAGTCCTGCTGAAAGTGGAAACCTCAAGCCTGAGGATGGATCACCTTAGATTATTCAGGGAGTAGTGACAGTGATACTCGGAGATTGGAGATAGTAGAGTAAGATATTATTCTGAATTGGTGAGGAGGTGCTAGGAGATCCCAAAGGGCAGTTGGGTTTTCATATTGGTGACATTAGCTCTGGCCAACAAGGGCATGGGAATTTCCAAAGTAATGGGCTCTGAGGGTAAAGCGGGCATTAACTGTTACATAAAAGAGCTCAAAAGAATCAATAGGAAAATGAATGATCATTGGGACCACAAGGATAACAAGATGAAAGGTATTATGAAGGATAGAGGGATTTTCATGTGTCACAGATGGAACCTGCAAATTGGTTTCAGTGAACTGGAGTTCTAACCTTGCTATGTCACATCAAAAGTCAACCTTGCAATAACTACACAAAATGCCTGATACTACATGAAAAGTGGGCAGAGTAAGTTTCTATTTCTTTCTTATGGAGATGGAGTGAAACATTTGAAATTGGAGACATTGCTAGAGGCACTTTTACCACAGAATGGTGAACCTGTGCATCTATATTCACTATAGAGAAGGACAATATAGATGTAATAATCAGGAAAGGGGACTGTGATGTACTTGAACAAATTAGCATTGAGAAAGAAGGGTACTATCGGTTTTTAGTGGGATTAAAATTGGATAAGTCCCCAGGGCCAAATGAGATGTATTCCAGGATGCAATGGGAGGAAAGAGCTGAGATTTCATGGTCTCTGATGTTAATTTTCAATTACTCTCTGGACAGAGGATATTTAGCAGCTAACACAGTGCCATTGTTCTACTTGTGGAAGTACGAGTGTTGGAATGGAGAGGACAAGGTCAAAAGTCACATGACACTAGGTTATAGTTTATTTGAAAGCACAAGCTTTTGGAGTGCTGCCCCTTCATCAGGTGGAGTCAAGAGAGTGCCCAGGCACAGACTTTATAAATAGAGAGATCAAAAGATCATACAAATGGTTTGACTGGAATGTTGACAGGCTGAAGAATAGGTGACTGCATGTGATAAAGAATGTCAGCTGGCATGAGTAAAGCGTTAACAGCTGAATAATAGCTGAAAATATGATCTATAATCTGATTAATGAGGCAGAAAGATATTTACAAGAAGTTACAAGGTGCTGCTGGAGACAAACTAAATAACTGGAATAACATGCTAGTTATAAGAGTCACATCCTAAGGGTCTAACCAAAGCGATAAGTAATCCAAAATTGTACAAACTAATTAAGGTAGAGAGATCATAACAATTTAACAAGGTGATGATGTCAAAACAGGACAGTGAGGAAGATTTTACAGAACAGTGTGGTGGGGTCACGTCTAGTGCGACATGAACCCAAGATCACAGTTGAGGCTGTCTTCTTGGGTATGGAACTTGGCTATCAGTTTCTGCAGGGTGATTCTATGTTGTTGTGTATCATAGAATCATAGAATCCCTACGGTGTGGAAACAGGCCATTCAGCCCAACAAGTCCACACTGACCCTCCAAAGATCATCCCACTCAGTCCCATCCCCCCACTCCATCCCTGCATTTCCCATGGCTAATCATCTAATATACACATCTCTGAACGCTACGGGTATTTTAGTATGACCACTCCACCTAATCTGCATATCTTTGGACTGTGGGAGGAAACTGGAGTACCTGACAGAAACCCCGGTGGATACAGGGAGAACGTGTAAACTCCACACAGTCGTCTGAGGGTGGAATTGAAGCTGAGTTCCTGGCACTCTGAGGCAGCAATGCTAACCACTGAGCCACCGTGGAGACTAGGAGGATGATTACCCAAAGATTGGAAGCTGAATGCCCTTGACTGCTTAAGTGCTCCCCGACTGGGAGAGAACTTTCCTGTCTGGCAATTGTTGCACGGTGTCCATTCATCTGTTGTCATAGCATCTGCATGGTCTCGCCAATATACCATGCCTCGGGGCATCCTTACCTGCAGTGTATGAGATAGACAACATTGGCCAAGTCACATGAGTATCTGCTGTGTACATGGTGGGTGGTGTTCCAATGTGTGATGGCAGTGCCAATATTGATGATCTGGCATGTCTTGCAGAGGTTGCCTGGACAGGGCTATGTGGTGTGTGGTCGATATTGTCCTGAAGGCTCAGTAGTTTGCTGTGAACGATGGTCTGTTTAAGGTTTGGTGGATTTTTTGAAGCTGAGAAGTGGAGGCGTAGGGATAATCTTGGTGAGATGTTCGTTGCCGTCAATGACATGTTGAAGGCTACAAAGAATATGGCATAGTTTCTCCACTCCAGGAAAGTACGAGATGATGAAGTGTACTCTATCAGTTGTATCCTGTGTCTGTCTTCTGAGGAGGTTGTTGCAGTTTTCACTGTGGCACATTGGAACTGGCGATTGATGAGTTGAGCATTGTATCCCATTCTTATAAGGGCATCTTTCAGCATCTTTAGATGAACAGATCTTATCCGTAGGGAATGATTTCTTTAATATGTTTAGGGTAGAAGCTAGAGAAGCTCAGCATCATGAGGTTATCCATGGTGTTGCAGTAGAGGGATGTACTGAGATGTCTGTCCTTGATGGAGATTCATATGTCCGAGAATGAGACTGACTTTGAAGAGTGGTCCATGGTAAGTCTGATGGTGGGATGAAGCTTGTGATATCACTATATAGTCGTTTCAGTGATTCCTTGCCATAGTCCAAAGGAAGAAAATGTTGTCAATGAATCTGATGTATAGCATTGGTTGGAGGTCCTGTGCAGTAAAGAAGTCTTGTTCGAACTTGTGCATGAAAATATTAGCAGATTGGGGAGCAAATTTGGTCCCCGTGGCTGTTCCGTGTGTCTGCATGAAGAGCTGGTTGTCGAAGGTGAAGATGTTGTTGTCGAGGATGAAGTGGATGAGTTGTAGGATGGCACTTGTTGATGTTGAGTACTAAGGCTGTTGCAACGATACTGTCATTGTGGGGGATGCTGGTTTAGAGTGTCAAAACATCGATTATGACAAGGAATATTGCTGGTTCAACTGTTCTTTCGGTGCTGAGTTTCTGTAAGAAGTCTGTAGTGTCACGACAGAAGCTGGCGTTTCCTTGTACAATGGGTTTCAAGATGCCCTCAACATAGCCGGAGAGATTCTCCTGTCACCTGATTTGATGGGACGTCCAGGGTTGTTGGCTTTGTGTGTCATCAGAAGGCAGTAGAGGTCTCCTATGCAAGACGTACGTGGGATGAGAGTGCATAGGGTACTATGAAGGTCTAGATTGAAGATCTTGATCAGTCTGTTGAGTTGACGTGTGTGTTCTTTGTTCGGATCAGCAGATAGCTGTCTGGTTGTTCAGTTGTCGGTATGCTTCTTTGCAGTGGTCCATTCTAATCTGTATGATGATGACTCCTCCTTTGTCTGCTGGTCTGATGATGGTATTGCGGTTGGTCTTGAGAGTATGGATGGCATTGCTTTGTGCTTGGGTGACGTTCTGCGCTATCTTTTGAGCACGCTATCTGGCATTGACACACATTGAGCCTAGAGCAGCAGCAGCCCTCCAGAGGGGTCCAATTTAACGCTTCCTTCTTTGGTTGCTGCACTGCAGATCTGTCCATCGACTGTTCCGGATCGTTGATTGCCTCACTGGGCTTGCTGCTGACATCTTCGGGTTTGTGGAAGAATTCCAGGAGCCTCATTCACCTGATGAATTCCTGTGTGTCTGCAGCGAGACCAATGGGGTCCATTTTGGTATTAGGGCAGAAATTGAGCCCTCGGCTGAGAACTTCGATTTCGTCTGGTTGAAGGATGTGGTCAGATAAGTTGACTGTGGACTTCCCTGTGGTGATACCTGTTTCAACCTTCTAGAAGAATGGCTGAATAAACCCGGATACAATAGGCAGTGAGTTTAACATCTGTTGCAAGGAAATATTGGAAAATATTCTGAGGAAGAATTAATCTTCACTTGGAGAGGCAAGGATTAATCAAGAACAGCCAGTATGGATTTGCATGGGATCCAGGGCAATTTGACAAATTGGATCCCAACTGGCTTACAAACAGGAAGTACAGGGTAATGGTCGAAGAGTATTTTTTGACTATTTTAATGTCCAATGGGATACCACAGGATTGACGCTGGGTCTCTTGCCATTTCCTGTGTACCGTAATGATCTCCACATTTTTAAAAATTAATTCATGAGAGGTGAGTGTTGCTGAATAGGCATTTATTGCCTATTCCTAATTGGTCAGATAGCAATTAAGAGTCAACCACATTGTTACAGGTCTCAAGTCATACGTAAAGGAGAGACCAGGTAAAGAGGTAGTTTCCTTCCCTAAAGGACATCACTGAATCAGATTGGATTTTCCAACAATCAACAATGGATTAATAGTCATCATGAAGGGCTATAAAGCTGAACACTCTTTCTTTATTTCTTTATTTTTCTGCCAAAAATTCTATGTTTCAGTTTATTTTTCTGTATTTTGAGATGGCACCAGACAGTGGCCACACTATGCAACACTTTTCACTGTATTTTCTAACAAAATACACAGACAATAAATAAGACAAATCAATCAATAAATCAAATTAGACTCTTAATTCCAGATTTTTAAATTTAATTCAAATTCTAGCATCTGCCATGACAAGATTTGAACCCATGCCCCCAGAACATTATCTCACTGCCAGTAGGAGGTATGATCAGTCGGATCACAGATGACACAAAATTTAGTGATGTGGTAAATAGTCAGGAAAAATGCCTTCGATTACAGGTCAGTATGGATGGACTGGTCGGATGGGCCCAAACAGTGGCAAATGGAACTGAATCCTGAAAAGTGTGAGGTAATGCATTTTTCGAGGACTAACAAGGCAAGGGAGTACATGTCTAATGGTAGGAGCCTTGGAAGTACAGAGAATCAGAGGGACCATGGTGTGCATGTCCACAGCTCCTTGAAGATCACAGGACAGGGGGATAATGTGGTTAAGAAGGCATATTAGATACTTGCCTTTATTATTCAAGGCACTGCATACAAGTGCAAGGAGGTTATGATGGAGCTGTATGTGGCATTAGTTAGGCTACAGATTAAGCACTGTGCACAGTTTTGGTCATCAGACGATATGAAGGATGTCATCACATTAGAGAAGATGCAGGAGAGATTCACGAGGATGTTGCCAGAACTGGAGTGACTCAGCGATGGAAAACTTAAGATAGGCTAGATTGTTTTCCTTAGGAAAGGGGAGACTGAGGGGAGTTATGGTTGAGATGTACAAAGTTCTGAGAGGCATAGATAGTTTAGATAAGGACAATAACAAGGACACACGCTTTTAAGGTATGAGCAGATGATTTAGAGGGAGTTTGAGTGATAAGATTCATGAGTGGACTCAGTTACCAGCATAATATTTTATAACAATGCAAAAGAAGGTTGGTGGAGTTGTAGATAGTGTGGAGGGCTGTTGTAGGTTGCAACAGGACATTGACAGGATGCAGAGCTGGGCAAAGAAGTGGCAGATGGAAGTCAACCCAGAAAAGTGTGAAGTGATTGATTTTGGAAGCTTGAATTTGAATGCAGAATACAGGGTTTATGGCAGGATTCTTGGCAGTGTGGAGGAACAGAGGGATCTTGGCGCCCATGTCCACAGATCCCTCAAAGTTGCTACCCAAGTTGATAGGGTTGTTAGGAAGACATATGGTGTGTTGGCTTTCATTGGCAGGGGAATTGAGTTTAAGAGCTGCGAGATTATGCTGCAGCTCTATAAAACTGTGGTTAGACCACACTTGGAATATTGTGTTCAGTTCTGGTCGCCTCATTATAGGAAGGATGTGGAAGCTTTAGAGAGGGTGCAGAGGAGATTTACCAGGATGCTGCCTAGACTGGAGGGCAGGTCTTATGAGGAAAGGTTGAGGGAGCTAGGGCTTTTCTCATTGGATCGAAGTTGATAGAGATGTACAAGATGATGAGAACCATGGATAGAGTAGAGAGCCAGACACATTTTCCCAGGACAGAAATGACTACCATGAGGGGGCATAATTTTAAGATGATTGATGGAAAGTACAGGGGAGATGTCAGAGGTAAGTTCTTTGAGGGTGGTCTGTGTGTGGAATGTGCTGCCGAGGTGGTAGTAGAGTCAGACACATTAGGGACATTTAAGTGACTCTTGGATAGGCACATGGATGATAGTAAAATGAAGGGTATGCAGGGTAGTTTGATCTTAGAGTAGGATACTAAGTTGGCACAGCATCGTGCAACGAAGGGCCTCCACTGTTCTGTACTGTTCTTTATTCTATGTTCTAAATATGTGGAACTAAAGAGATTCCTATGTAAATTGCTTGGGTACTGCTCAATATGTTGAGAAAAATTTTTCATTATTGTATTCAGGGTGGCATGGTGACTCAGTGGTTAACAATGCTGCCTCACAGCGGCAAGGACCTGGGTTCAATAGCCAGCCTTGGGTGACTGACTGTGTGGAGTTTGCACATTCTCCCTGTGTCTATGTGTATTTCCTGCAGGTGCTCCAGTTTCCTCCCACATGTTAGGTAGATTGTCCATGCTACAAAAAATTTGCCTTGTAATATGCAGATTAGGTGGGTTAGCCATGTTTAAAAGTCGTATATGTGGTTAAGTGGATGGGATGGGGGCTCTTCGAAGGGTAGGTGGACACTTGACGGGTCAAATGGTCTCTTTCTGCATTGTAGAGATCCTGTGATTAGGTTACTGTAAGTTATGTTTCTGGTTTGATGTCAACTGTCAGAAATTCTTCCTCCTTAGCTTGAAGGTTTTTTAATTCATTCAAAGGATGTGGGCGTTACTGGTTTGGTCAACATATATCACCCATCCCTAATTATCCAGAGGGCAGTTAAATGTCAACTGCATTGTTGTGGGTCTGGAGTCACATATAGGCCAGACCAGATAAGGTCAGAAGTTACCTTTCCTGAAGAATATTAGTGAACCAGATCGGTTTTTATGACAGTTCACAATGGTCTTATGGTTACCATTAAACCCTTAATTCCAGATTTTTTGGTCTAATTTGTGAGTTCAAATAAATTGTGGAGATGGGTTCAAAAGTTAAGACTGACCCTCCTACGTGGTAAATGGTCTGTCGGATGTATTGTTTTTTGGATGGCACATTAAAGTATGCGTCCATCTGCTCCCTGAAGTGGATGAAAAATAGATTGATGTGACTACTTTAATGAGTGTGGGGACGCTCCACACTCTTGTTCTGGCCAATATTAATTGTTTAATAAACATCACTAAAACAGATTATATGATCATCATTGCTTTTCTGTCTGCGCAGGAGCTTGTAGTGTGTAAGTTGGTGGGAATGTTTCCTTAATTCCAAATGAATACATTTCAAATGTGACAATAAGGTGCTTTGGGATATCCTGAAGATGTTAAATAAGCTATACAAATGCAAGTCTTTCCCTTTTTTTGTAGTGTAGTACCAGATACTGATACTGAAAACTGTCTTTTAACAAAAAATAAGAGGGCCTTAAGGTTTATTTCAACAACTATTTGTCAATTTAGTTGCAATCAAGCTTAATCTACATGAATAAAAGCCACGAATCACAGACTGAAAATGTACACAAGTTATTACAATGGCACATAGTACTGAGGCAGCTCAATGAGTGAAAGGTAGATGATTTCCTGCAATTAACCTTCCAAGATATCAGGCATATAATGACAGATCACCAGTTTTTAATATACCTAGATATAAAAAGATGAGCAATTATTGCATTGTTAGTGGATTTGTGAAGTGGCTGTTCTAATGTTATATGTAGCTTTGTTGGATTGGCAGACAATTTAACTGAAAGCTATAAAATTCAGCAAATGACACTCTATGGTTATCAAGCTTGAGTAACACTCAAACAGACTGACTCCACATGGCAACAGCCCAAAATGATAAATTTTATTTACAAGGAAAACAAATCAATTAAGTCAGAGACTAAGCTAGTCAAAAAAGTGTAAATGTTTATGCAGATATATGCCCAGCATCTCCCCGCTGTAATTGTTTGAATTTACACAAACTGATCTCATATACAACCGACTTTCTGTTGAATGATCACTTTCTGTTAGTATATTTGTTGATTAGTTTTAAGCATGAAAAGCTACGGATGCAACTCTAAGGTATACTACTGCAAATATATTAAACATTCACAGCTAAACAGTCAATGATTCAAAAAATTGGGAGTTTTGAACTTAGAGCTGTAATTCTAAACATGTGAAACTACTTTGTACCATAATAACCTAAATGTGTGGGTTTCCGCACAGAAATTTGCCTGATAGTAATGTGCA
The DNA here is from genome assembly GCF_021869965.1 of Rhincodon typus. Taxonomy (NCBI): domain Eukaryota; kingdom Metazoa; phylum Chordata; class Chondrichthyes; order Orectolobiformes; family Rhincodontidae; genus Rhincodon; species Rhincodon typus. Next base: position 59,678,240 of record NC_063333.1, on the reverse strand, counting down.
GCATTTAGTCTCTCCAGATCCAGACCTGACACATTAGTTGCTTTAATATTTCTACAATGGCTCCTGGAGTCTCATTGCTATAATCTGGTGTTGTATTGTAATAATTCACACTTCCTAGGCTTCTGCTGTTCTGATTTCTTCTGAGGTTTGAATATCACCTGTTGATGTGTGTATCCCAATAGGTTTACTCCAATTTTTGATATTAAACCTGTAATAACCTGCAGTTATGATGATATTCATTATAAAGAATGCCACCTTGTCACATTTCAAACTGAAAGAACAACACTCATAGTCACAGATTTCAATTAAAAGCTTTGATTTATCAAAGTTTGACTGAAGATTTATTTTGCGGCTGCATGCACTATCTGACCTTGCACCCCCAGGTCAGGTGTTCCCTGACAAAGTACAGACTGTTCTTTTCGGTTTCACTTCCAAGTACCAAATAGTATCTAATATTCAAAGCCACAAACCAACAACTATATGACACACCTTTCTAAATGCAGGCTGTCATTACCCAGTTCTTTATAGATTAACCCTTCAAAATTTTCAGAGATGGTATCTGCTTATCCATAATAGTTTTTCCACAATTCCACTGGTATTTTTTGTCCATTTATTCTGGTTACAACTTTCATGTCACACTGTATTTGACAGTCCAATCTCTTTAATTTCTCCAGTCACTCTTGTCTGACCTTGAAGGGGAGCAGTGAGTTCATCTGGAGTTGGGGTGGTTGCTGGGGGTGAGAGGGGAAGCGTTGCACAACCTGGCCGTAAGCCAGAGAATTTAGGTAGATATGGAAGGAAAGCTATTGCTACTCAAATGCTTTCTTAGTTATTATAATTATCACAGGTTAATATTAGCACAAGACTTGGGCATGCTTTCACTAATGTCACCATTGACAACCAGTATTAGTAACTTGTTGCTGAAGTGACTATTATTCCACAGAAAAGTTGTGGATTTTCATAATAGAGCAGTTAACATTGCCTGTTGCCAATATGCTATTGACAGTCCTTGATGAATAACAAAGTTGGAGCAAATATGATAATAAAGCATACAAAGAAAATAGTGTCAGAGATAGTAGGAACTGCAGAGGCTGGAGAATCTGAGATAACAAGGTGTAGAGCTGGATGAACACAGCAGGCCAAGCAGCATTATAGGAGCAGGAAGGCTGACGTTTCGGGCCTAGACCCTTCTTCGGAAATGGGGGAGGGGAAGGGGGCTCTGAAATAAATAGGGAGAGAGGGGAAGGCGGATACAAGATGGGTAGAGGAGAAGATAGGTGGAGAGGAAACAGACAGGTCAGAGAGGTGGGGATGGAGCCAGTAAAGGTGAGTGTAGGTGGGGAGTTAGGGAGGGGATAGGTCAGTCCAGGTCAAGGGGGCGGGATGAGGTTAGTAGGTAGGAGATGGGGGTGGGGCTTGAGGTGGGAGGAGGGGATATGTGGGAGGAAAAACAGGTTAGGGAGGCGAGGACAAGCTGGGCTGGTTTTGGGATGCGGTCGGGGGAGGGGAGATTTTGAAGCTTGTGAAGTCCACATTGATACCATTGGGCTGCAGGGTTCCCAAGCGGAATATGAGGTGCTGTTCCTGCAACCTTCAGGTAGCATCGTTGTGGCACTGCAGGAGGCCCAGGATGGACATGTTTTCTGAGGAATGGGAGGGGGAGTTGAAATGGTTTGCGACTGGGAGGTGCAGTTGTTTAGTGTGAACCGAGCATAGGTGTTCCGCAAAGCAGTCCCCAAGCCTCCGCTTGGTTTCCCCAATGTAGAGGAGGCCACAACGGGAACAGCGGATACAGTATACCACATTAGCAGATGTGCAGGTGAACATCTGCTTGATGTGGAAGGAGCTCGAACAGTTCATCCACTTCACCAATACCTTCCACCCCAACCTTAAGTTCACCTGGACCATCTCTGATACCTCTCTCTCCTTCCTGGACCTCTCTGTTTCCATCTCTGGCAACCACCTTGAAACCGATATCCATTTCAAGACCACCGACTCCCACAGCTACCTCGAATACACCTCCTCCCAACCACCTTCCTGCAAAAATGCCATCCCCTATTCCCAATTCCTTCACCTCCGCCGCATCTGCTCCCAGGATGAAGCATTCCACTCCCGAACATCTCAGATGTCCTCGTTTTTCAAGGACTGCAACTTCACCGCCTTAGTGGTCGAGAACGCCCTCAACCGTGTCTCCCTCATTTTCCGCAACGCATCCCTCACACCCCCCTCCCCGCAATAACAACCAATAAAGAATCCCCCTCATCCTCACGTACCACGCCACCAACCTCCAGATCCAACGCATCATCCTCCGACACTTCCGCCATCTGCAATCCGACCCCACCACCAAAGACATTTTTCCCTCCCCACCCTTATCTGCTTTCCGGAGGGACCACTCTCTCTGGGAGTCCCCTCCAGCCCCACCACACCCAGCACTTTTCCTTGCAACTGCATGAAATGCTACAACTGCCCCCACACCTCCCCCCTCACCCCCATCCCAGGCCCCAAGAAGACGTTCCACATCAAGCAGATGTTCACCTGCACATCTGCTAATGCAGTATACTGTATCCGCTGTTCCCGTTGTGGCCTCCTCTACATCGGGGAAACCAAGCGGAGGCTTGGGGACCGCTTTGCGGAACACCTACGCTCGATTCACAATAAACAACTGCACCTCCCAATCGTGAACCATTTCAACTCCCCCTCCCATTCCTCAGACGACATGTCCATCCTGGGCATCCTGCAGTTCCACAACGATGCCACCCGCAGGTTGCAGGAACGGCACCTCATATTCCGCTTGGGAATCCTGCAGCCCAATGGTATCAATGTGGATTTCACAAGCTTCAAAATCTCCCCTCCCCCTACCGCATCCCAAAAGCAGCCCAGCATGTCCCTGCCTCCCTGTTCTTCCTCCCACCTATCCCCTCCTCCCACCTCAAGCCCCACCCCCATCTCCTACCTACTAGCCTCATCCCACCCCCTTGACCTGTCCATCCTCCCTGGACTGACCTATCCCCTCCCTGACTCCCCACCTACACTCACCTTTACTGGCTCCATCCCCGCCTTTTTGACCTGTCTGTCTCCTCTCCACCTATCTTCTCCTCTATCCATCTTCTATCCGCCTCCCCCTCTCTCCCTATTTATTTCAGAACCCCGTTCCCCTCCCCCATTTCTGATGAAGGATCTACGCCCGAAACGTCAGCCTTCCTGCTCCTATGATGCTGCTTGGCCTGCTGTGTTCATCCAGCTCTTGTTATCAAAGAAAATAGTGTGCCTTTTATTTTCTTACAGGCTAATTAGCTGCTATATGCCGACTGCCAAAACAATTTGCAAATATCTAGAATAGAAAGGTGCATCTTTCTAATGAGGTGCAGATAAAATAATTGAAACCCTCTGTGATTTCCATCTTTAGAATCACGTTAATCATGGATATGATTTGATTGAATAGTGTCTCCGGGAATGTGGTAAATGTCTAACAGGAATGCTTTATAAAATAAGAAATGAAAGAAAGTAAGGTCACTTTCTGTGGAGGGGCTGGAAAGAGCCATTAGCTCCATCAGTGTACCATGAATTAAACACATAACATAGTAAAATGTCAAGTCCGCAGAGATAAAAAGACAAGTGACAAACATGAACTATGCAAGTTTCTCAGTCAATTCCAGTAAACATGTTCAAAGCTAGAGCATGGGTGTTATTATTTCATCACACACATCAATTATGAAAGCTGTCATCTTAGCAATTTTTCTGACTATAGACGAGCAGTTAGATCAAGAAAATACTAATAAACAAAGTTTAAATTCAGCTCATAATTTACATTGTTGATATTAACTTTAGATTACCAGCTTCAAAGGAAATAAGCAATATAAGATGACAGGCCTATTTGGATAAATAATTTTCCCATGAAGTTCTGATAAAACAGACAAGAATATAATTTGTGCGAAAACAAAATCAGGAGCAGAGTAAGTTATGAAGCTGGATAACTACCCCCAGGAACAACTTTTTATATCCTGATGGGTGGAGCTTAACTTGTCATGCCAATTAACCCTTTCAATTACTAACTGCCTTATGCAATAGCACAGTGTCCCAGACGACACTGCCATTTTCAGCACAGAAAACATTATTTGCATCAGGATTTCCTCCAACCTACGCTCCAATCACCATTTTCACATGATAAATCACCCGGGAGAATAGGATATCACAGCCAGAACAGTGACGTGGTCCACCTTTTTCTTGATCTAAGGTTTCCCTGCCACTGCGGTGGTCAGGGCCCTCAGGCGTGTCTGACCCATTCCTGCACTTCTGCCCTCACTCCTCCTCTTCCCTCCCACAACACCAATAGGGTCTCCCTGGTCCTCACTTTCCACCCCACTGGTATCTGCATCCAAAGGATATAATCAATATTTCCATTACCTCCAAGGGAATGCCATGACCAGAAGCTTATACTCCTCCCCTTCCTTGTCAGCATTTCACAGGGATCGTTCCCCCCATAACACCAATACTTCCCCACAGTGCCACGGCTCCTTCCTATGCACTCACAGAAGCTGCCCATTTAGCTCCTTCCTTCTCACTATTGAAGGCTCCAGGCACACCTTCCAGGTGTAGCAATGATTTACCTGCACTTCACTCAATTGAGCCTATTGTATTCACTGCTCACAATATGGTCTTCTCAACAGTGGGGAGTTGAAGCACAGACTGGGTGACAGCTTTGTGGAATACCTACATTCTTTCCACAAAGCTTCTGGTCCCAACCTTACAGTTGTCTGCCATTTCAACACACCACCATGTTCCTTGTTTAATATTTCTGCCTTGGGCCTGCTGCAGCGCTCCAGTGAGGTTCAGCACAAGCTGGAAGAACAACATTTCGTTTTCCACTTATTGCTTAATTCTTTAACTACACCCTCCCACCTCGACTGCTGTCTTCAGTGCATATACCACTCTTTCCTATCTACCGTCAGTTCTGAAGAAGGGTCACTGGACACAAAATATTGACTCTGCTTTCCCTCCACAAATGCTGCAAGACCCGCTGAGTTTCTCCAGCAATTTCAGTTTCTGTTTCAGATTTCCGGCATCTGAAGTTCTTTGTTTTTTCACAATGAGGTTGTGGTCAGTCTTATCAGTGGAATTTTCGTATATTCTTCGCTGTGGTACTGCCAATGAGTGGGTGGAGAATTTCTTTATAGAGTCAATTATAACTGTATATGCATCCAATAAACTGAGGCAGTTGTGGATGTAATTAAATTTCCCATGTAATAAACACTTAGCTGTGTTTTGAAGATGTTTCTTTTGTTGAATAATCATGTTAAATGATTGTAGACAACAGTGCATTTGGATACCTGAACATGTTGTTTTCAAAGAGTTCATTAAAAGGACATTGAGACATTATGTACAAAAAAAGTTGGAAATCACACAGTTTAAGTTAATTGCTTGGACTTAATTACTGAGAATCACATGCCTCAGTTGATGGCTTAAGGGATTTCAGCTGGGATACAACACGCTGAGAGAAAGATATCTCCCAGTTCATCCTCTGTCTTTCTGAGAAAACCCTTTTGGAGAGTCCAGTGTGAGACCTGATAAAAACTGGTGCAGTTTTTCTCCTGAAAAACCTCTGAAGATCTGACATCTCTTGAGCAAACTACATTTAAGGTCCTAGTCACAACAGCTCTGTTTAATGACACTCATCTATGTGCACCGGAACTCTGACTGAAAGCCATTTCCCATATTTTATAATTTGCCCACTTTCCCTTCAAATGAGTGGGCATTAATTAATCAAAATTATGCTCAACAGATAAAGGGCTTTTTGTTTTCTTTTCCTGTGTATGTGATGGGTTATTTAGAAAGGGAAATATTTATACTTTCCTATTTTAAGCATTGCGTTAATCAGCTTTACATCTTTGTTGTATAAGTCCTGTTTTTATAATGAATTAATCATTTTATTGCTTATTAAATAAAACTGGCTGGTGGATCTTTTGTTCTAAAGCTAGATATATGAAGTATATAATTATCCACAATGTATTTAAATTTATGCTGTGACAGGTTGTAAGATAGTTAGAAACCTACTTCAGGCAGTAGTGGAGTTTTGGAATGTTGGTTGGTATTCAGAAGTGATGTTCATGTCAGCTGTGTATGAATCAGCCTCCTTTATCATATGGGTTATGGAGACCCTCGAACTCCCCACTGCTATACGACTAGTTACCCATTCAGCTGCTATAATGATTGTGATGATAAGCAGAGAATCCACTCTGGAGCCCCTCAGTTTGTTGAATCAATCTGCATCACACCATTCTAAAGAAAGAAAATCAAGCTGAAAACTTTTTTTTCTGAAGAAGAGCCCAGACCTGAAACGTCAGCTTTGCTGCTTCGCCTGCTGTGTTCATCCAACTCTACACCTTGTTACCTAAAAAAAACCAATATGTTTTAGATCAGTTTATGCCTTACAAGTGAATGGATCAAAAACAGGGATTTGCCTGGATTATATGGCTCTGTAAGACATACAACAATGGAGTCTATCATTGACCTGTCACAGAGAGTCAAATCTGTATCTGCTATTGTGTGCTGTTGCACAAAGTTAGAGATATCAGCCTGATCGTGTACTGTTGGGCACAAGCTTTTGTGTCTCAAGAATGTATCTGAGTATTTCTGCTTCCTACATTTACATTATTCCTGAATCAGAGATAGTAGGAACTGCAGATGCTGGAGAATCCGAGACAACAAAGTGCAGGGCTGGATGAACACAGCAGGCCAATTCTGCTCCTATGATGCTGCTTGGCCTGCTGTGTTCATCCAGCCCTGCACCTTGTTGTCTCTTTACATTATTCCTGATGCTGTGCATTTGAATGAATCACACATTCCTTGTGCATTCCTGCGTACAAAATGAGCAGTTTGAGGGAATGTACACAGCAGACAGGAATTTTGAGCTCCGTCAGTCCTGCAAACTATTATATTTGTGTGTGGAATAGAGTGTTGGTTATGTCAGTTGCTGACCGACAGGTTTATGATGCAAAGTGATGCCTACAGTGTGAGCTCAATTCCTGTGCTGGCTGAGGTTACCATTAGATTCTGCCTTCTCTATCATGTCCCTTGCCTGTGGTGTGGTGACTTTTAGGTTAAACTCACTTCCAGTTGAGTTTAATAAACAAGTGGTACTATGGTAACTTTATAAGAGGAGTTACTAAATTCCTCTACCATGACAAATTTTGTCCACATAAACTCAGGTTCACTGATGATGGACTGGAATGCATGCTCGTCAAGGCCAGGAGAAGGTGAGCTATTCTTTTTGTCACTGATGCGTACTCTCCACAGAACAGAGCAATGCAACAAGCCAGCAGTAAATGACTGATGGAATGGGAGGAGACTTGTGCAGAGCTTAAACATTGGAATAGAACAGAAAAATTCCCTATTTCTGTGCTGTTAAATTTGATGTTACGTGGTTACTCCTATCAACGCATAAAAAAATCCTCAAGGAAAGATATAATTGGTAAAAGAACACAACAACTTCCATTGCCAGAGATAGTAAGAACTGCTAATGCTGGAGTCAGAGATAACACAGTATGGAGCAGGCCAGTCAGCATCAGAGGACCAGGAAAGCTAATGTTTTGTGTCGAAGTGTCCTGACCTGAAATGTCAACTTTCATGCTCCTCTGATGCTGCGTGGCCTGCTATGTTCCTTCAGCTCCACACTGTGTTACCTCATCTTCCATTGCCAGGTATCTTGCCAACTATGCTTACCACAAAGGCTTCTTTAAAAGTAATCTTCAGTAACATATTGCCTGCTTTCTCCAGAGACATCCTAACATCTCTTTGTTTACCATATAGGGTCAACTTTCTCAGAGCATTAGAGGCAAATGGGAAATTACCATCACCATGGAACTGAACATAGCACCACATAATTTTCTTGACTTTAAGTGGTCAGATCTCCAAGGTGGCCCATGGTTCACCCTTTGACAGACTTAGCTGGAAAACATAGAGCAAACAGTGACCAGACCCCTGACTGACTGAGATCTCTCTCTCCCGTTCTGAGCGGTCACACTTTTCGCCAGTCAGCTCAACTTTTTTCTCCTTGTCGCAAGTTAGGAGTCTGATGTCTGTGCTCTTCCTTCTCATCTCCCTCCTCCCACCTTCTGATCAGCACCCAGAGTATCAGAATCTCCCACACTCTTGTCCTTGTCTGTCAGCCGGGGGTCCCTGATTGGACCATGTTAACAGGCCCAAACTGGGAACTCATATTCTATGACGTCCAGCTGGATGACCTTGTTACAATCACTACATCTGGACACTGACATCATCCAAGTTGCAAATGGGGAGAAGGAGAATACCATATCACAACATCCCTAAAACATTACCAATACACAACCTTCCCTGGTGACATCCATAACACCACTTTCTGCATTAGGCCCCACATACCAGCTAGGGCAGGCCTAACTGAACTCATTAACATACACAGGAAAAGTGAGATGTTTGTTAATATCATTGATAAGCTCTGACAGTCTTTAGGAGATTATTTGGAAAAATATGACACTGGTGTTGAACTCCAACCATAAAAATTACAACAGGTCCAGACACAATTGGCTAATGCATACAAAATGTTTGCCACTGTAGTCCATTAGACTGAGCAAGTTCAAAAAGACATTAAAGAAATTGAAATCATCAATTGATGGGATGATTGTTGGAATTGAGGACATGCCCCCTTTGTGCAGCACAGACAATGGTGGTCAGTTGCTGCATCACTGAAGTATGATATTACAATAAGATAGGAAGTGGAAAACAATGTCTTGGATTGTCAACACAAAGTAAAACACAATTCATTCCTCCTACCATAGTGCAGAAACTAAACAATTCTGTGTCTATTACAGAATATTTGACAGATAAATCCAATGTTTCATGTAAAGCTGCATGCAGATAAGAAATGACTTCTTGGTAAACAATTGTCATACATATTTTCTTTTCTAATAATAAGAATACAACCAATCTCTCAATTACAGGAGGAAAACCCAACTGACATCCAGCATATAAATCTTATTTGTACATCTTTATCAAAACTCTCAAAGGCACCAGCTTGAAAAATATCCATATAAATATGTAACCATTTTATACTGTGCACACAATAATCAATTGATCAGCAAATTCTCGGATGTGCAACCTCAAGGGAGGTTATTGTTATGATGCCTTCATTGCTTGCCAGTCACAGTAAGTGGTGTTGCTTCCCTAGTGAATATTACTGAGTAACACTTAACTGAGTGACTGGCAACTGTTACAAATTCTTCTGAACAATGCTTAACAGTAATTTCTAAAATTGACTAACATAATTCAAACAGAAAACAAAATGCTACAGTTTAATCACAAACAAAGTAGATTAGATTGTTGTATCATGCAAATAACATTTTCCATCAATGCAACTGGAATAGATGTGAGTAGGATCCTCATATATCATATTACCTGTCACTACCCAGTGCCCTGACTCAAGTAATATTATAAACACTACACTGCACCACATAAAGTTATGGAGGTGCGTATTGGACCTGCTGCATCTGTGTTATCAGCATAACATAAAGTTAACAGGTCTTCATTCTGGTGTTCATGATCCTGTGCCCATAGTCACCTAAGAAAATGTCACTTAAAATTGGTATGAGCTACTTATTTGGTATTCTTGATGCCCATCTAAATAGATATTGCTACCCTGACAAGTGTAAATGAGGGAGTTAACTCTTGATTTCTGAGTCGTCTCACCACAATTAGTTTGCAATAGGTTGGGCTGAAATCAGACTGTCCAGGTCTTCGGTGTCTAATGTAGAACTATTAAGTGCTCATATCTAACTTTCAAATTGTTATTGTCAACTCCTGTTAGACCATGTTCCCATATCCTCTCCCTAAGCCTTTGTACCAAGGCTCAACTGAGGGCTGCTGCCAGAGAGGCAAGTGACCCAAAACCCAATTCAACTATCAGACCAGAGATAGCAGGAACTGCAGATGCCGGAGAATCTGAGATAACAAGGTGTAGAGCTGGATGAACACAGCGGGCCAAG
>NC_063333.1:59576398-59667827 GCF_021869965.1 Rhincodon typus | reverse complement strand
GGACAAGCAGCATCATTGGAGCAGGAAGGCTGACGTTTCGGGCGTAGACCCTTCATCAGAAGGGTCTAGGCCCGAAACGTCAGCGTTCCTGCTCCTATGATGCTGCTTGTCCTGCTGTGTTCATCCAGCTCTACACCTTGTTATCTCAACTATCAGACCTACTGTTTGTCTAAATTGTCTAGAAGAGAAATGAAGTTGACTCGAGACTGAATCTGGTCTTGACCTTTGGGCTTCAGTTCCACGTTACCAATGCCACACCCGAGACTGGTAACAGAATAAATCCTGGTGATAGAAGAGCTTATTGAAACAAAACTGTCAGAATGTGGATATGACTGGAAGGACCTGCATTTGTAATTGCCTATCCCTAGTTGCACTGAGAATTCAGTAGTAAACTTGGCTGTTGTAGACACAATTTAATGTCTTTCAGTACAACTTCAGATGCCAATTAAGAATCCAGCCAGTAAGTAAAATATCCTTACTTAAAGAATGTCATCACAGTTAGTGTTACTGATATTAACGTTAGAACTAAATTGAAATTCTCAAATTATCATAGTGGAATTTAAACCTTTTTGTTTCTTACTATTGTGCCCAGTAACATTACCAATATAGTACAGTATCTATTGAACCATGAGGCTTGTAACATACCAGCATTATGGCCATGAGCAATCCAGCTGAGCAAATAGATGACTGTACAGGCCACATTTTGTTGACTGATGTCCTTATGTACATTCCCCAGAAACTGGGATAGCTTCAGCAGCCAGAAATTAATGCTGTGAACCATGACTTACAAACAGCTGTGAATGAAGAGCACCTGGAGCCCAGGATATCTCAGAACCACTTTTCATCTTTAAGCATTTTCTGAAATAGCAAGCTGCTGAAAATGGTCACACTTGAACGTTCCATTGCTGAATGTTAGAAACCTATTTATTCAAGATTTTTTGAGTTTTATATCTCAGATAACAATCATGGGTGAGCCCTTCTCCTTTCTCCATCAGTAGTGTTTACACTTATGCTGTTAGCTAGGTAGAATTTGTAGTGTGCCTTGGGAAATGAAATGAAAATTATTTTACAGGTTATCTCAGCTATAGGTTCCATGTCGTGCCTCCATAATATTCGTCTTATCTTTGCAAGACAGCAGAATCATACTGCAGTAGAAATTTTTAAAATCTGGAAAATTTCTGCAGGTCTGGCTGTATCTGAGAATAATGAAAGTTAACATTTTGAGTTGAATATTACTCTTTTTCAGAATTAAAGGAAGGTAGAAATCTGATAGTTATATGTGTTTGAAAGAAGCGAGGAGGAAACAAAAAACAAAAGGGAAGGACTGGAATAAAGGTACAGCGCAGGACAAAGATGACAATGACAAAGATATGGATCAAAAGGCAAAGGAAATTGCAGCAGTTGTAATGTATAAACAAGGCATTTGTCCAAAGGTAATGGTGTATCAGGGTAATAAGCAGTTCTGTCTAAAAGCTGTTAGAGTAGAAGGGTGAAAGTGTAGAGTCTTGTCGGGATTTGAGTGACATGGGCTATGGCAGGATTTGTGGCATGATTGGATGAGAGATCCAATGAGGTCTGTCTTGACATTGGGCCTATCTCGCAGCATCTTTTATGCTTTAGACAAGTGGAAAGGCAAGTTTCTTGTTAGGCAGCGCTGAGTTGCCAGTGGAGAGGTTATTAACCACTTTGTTATTGCTCCAACTTGCCTCAGTAATATTCAGCTTCCTATCTTACCATATCTTACCAACAAGCTGGACATCAAAAAAAACTCAGCATGGAAATCAGAGCTGATGGGTTCAGCTCACTGCTTGCTCCAAATGACATCCATGTTGCTCAAGACCAAACAGCACCTCAGGGCATGATCCACAGGCACCAGCCACACGCACCTCTTATCCACGAATATTGACATCTGACATTTGCCAACCCCTCAGGACCATAAAGGCGTTTTTTGGTACAATGGCTGGATGCTGTGGAGGCACAGACCTGCATTACAGGGCACACCAATAACTAGCATTGAAAGGCCGCTGCAGAGACACTTTGCATGCAGGGACAGGCAGCCAGCTCATGAGCTGGACCAGGCTACATCTCAGGGATGTTCGATTGCTCTCAGCACTCACTCACATACTGCCTACCTGCATCTATGCACTGTCCATGCCTTGCCTTGTTTATTAACAAAGTCATAAAACTAGTCAGCTGTCAACATTCTTGGAGGCATATATCTTGCTGTACAGCAGTGTGTTACATCAGTCTCACAACTTCTCTCAGCTTACATGGCAAACACTTTTTTATTTCAAGCTTTATTCATAAAAATATCTGTTTGTGTATATTGTCACAAAAGTAGCTCATTTATGTACAGTTTCATATCAAGTAAATAAACAAAACTTTGGACTTTGACTCTACCCAAAAAACCAAAGGCCTCTCTTACACGTACGGTACTAATATTTACATATATTTGATGCACTAGGAGGGTCCGATAACCTGATGGACCCCCATTTATCTTCAGCAGGGGTCCTCATACAGTGGGCTTTCCCCCTGTGTCTTGGTGGCAGCTGCGCAAAGCTTTAGTGCATCCCTCAGCATGTATTCCTGGACCTTGGAATGTGCCAGTCTGCAACACACAGTCAGAGCCAACTCCTTGTTCTGGAAGCCCAACAAGTTTCAGGCAGACCAAAGAGCATCTTTTGCCGAGTTGATTGTCTTCCAGGCGCAGTTGATATTGGACAGCCATTTCTTAAAATCTCAGAAGAGTAGTCCTCACCAAAGTCCATGGAGGCACCTGTTCTCAGGGTATCCTGACACAGTAAGTTCAGGGCAGCCTCCCACACCAGATCAGGGGATTGGCTACAGTCAGCCACCGACTAGGGGTGTTCCATGTCAGGGAATCCTTGCCTTTGCAGTAGACCATGGTGAGTCCTGTGGATCCATAGTGCCAATCTGGTAGGTTGTGTTAACACAGTGAGGGGAAAGGTACTGGCATCAGACAGGGGTCTTTTTGTCCCTGGCCTATCTGGTCAGGTCGTTCAAAGGGATGGGTCACAGTCAGTTTGTCAGGATTTTCCCACAGAAACTAAGTGGGGGTGTGAAGTTGGGAGTAGGGCCACTGCCATGGGTAGGAGACTCAGCAAGTTATTCTTCAGGATTGGGGGCTGCAGGCTTCTTGGGGTTTGGGGCAGTGTCATTTCTGAAGAAGGGGGATGCAGTAGAATACAGCAAAGCATTGATGGGAATGGGGTAATGCGGGACGGGAGTTATTCCACAGTTGTGATCTCTCTGACTTAAAGTGCAGTCATACTCAGGGACAAGTGCAGGTTCATAAAGATGAATGGGCTGCATGGTGGCTCAGTGGCTAGCACTGCAGCCTCACAGCGCCAGGGACCCGGGTTCGATTCCAGCCTCAGGCGACTGCACATTCTCCCCGTGTCTGCGTGGGTTTCCTCCGGGTGCTCTGGTTTTCTCCCACAGTCCAAAAATGTGCAGTTTAGGTGGATTGGCCATGCTAAATTGCCCGTAGTGTTCAGGGGTGTGTGGGTTATAGGGGGCTGGGTCTGGGTGGGATGGTCCAAAGGTCAGTGTGGACTTGTTGGGCCGAAGGACCTGTTTCCACAGTGTAGGGATTCTATGATTCTATCTATCTATGATGAAGATGGATCGGGTCAGGATTTGGAAAAGTGTGATGGCTTATGGGAAGGGCAACCAGGAAAGGATTTGGATGTTTGGGGGCCCACTGACACATACAGGTGGAGACTGGAAGCCACTGGCTGAAGAGAACTTGCTGTCATTTCCAATGTACTGGAAATCAAAAGTATGTACTGAGAAAGAAAATGGCTGTGGCTACAGTTAGTGTGGTTGAGGTAAGTGTTTCGACCTGTGAGGGCAGGGCCTGTAGGGAATTTAAAAGGCAATGACATTACACTCAGATCCATGCAGTAAACAGGACACAGACCTGCAAGGCCCCTAATCTCTGGCCATCCTTCTGCACTATCCCCCAATTTGCTGTGCATCTCCCTGCCTCACACACTGCTGACCAACACATTCATACTAGCACCTTTGGACACAGAAGTCAGAGATAGAATGGGATGTTATAAGATGAGAGGCAATGGTGTCAGCAGGACCCATTACCCTGAAAACGCCATGTATCCTATTCCTTGCAAGTGCTGCGGCAAGCTATCACCAGTGACATTAATCGATGGTACGCCCTGTGTGCCCATGAAATTATGCTTCATACTGGGACAGTTACATTAGAGTCAACTCAGAGAGAAACAAACAGATGTAAGGTCAAAACATCTGTGCTGAAAAGTGACAAATAGCATTCTGCGAATTGTCACCTGTGCCATTAAAGTGTCCTTAATAAGTTTTCTTCTTTCTCCCCCTCCCACTTCATCTTACTGTGCTGCCTGTTTCCACAGCTGGGGTGGAGGCATCCTGCTTGGTAATGGAACCAGATGGCCCTGTAGGTTTGTCAGATGACCCTGGGGGTGTTTGTGCCTGGACAGGCCAGACATGCCAAGGGTCTCCTTGCCAGAAACAAGTGGATCCTCTTTGGCAGGAACTTCTGAGAATTGGAAGAAGGCAGCCAGGGTGGAGGTGGAAAGTTAAGCTATCTCTGGGGAGTCCTGAGGGCAGAATTTGGAAGGGCCTGTGTTGTTCCTCCTTCCGTTGGATGCCTCCCAGGCACCACCCTGTTTCCTCGTGAGGAAGGTGTACCTCGAGCAATCACCAGCTTCCCTGTCCCCTGTCACCATGCCTTCAGTCCTGAGGCCGAGGGGTCAGGGTGATGATTGTAGCTCTGCTGCTTCTTTGTCTTATGTTGGCACCTATGACTAGAAGCTCCGTGGTACCGGTCGGCTCCACATCCACTGGGTGTTGATGCCAGTCCTGGTTTTGAGGACACGTGTTCCTCATCCTCATCATGTAGAAGCCTCAAATGCAGTGGACACAGGGATGACCGTAACTTCTATGTCTGGTTCCATGGTCAACGTTTCCAATCAGCCCATGTAGGTTTATCAGAAACAAAGCAGCTCTGTGTTAATGCGATCATTCAGTAGTCGCAGCACACACAAGTAACATTGGAACAGCATCCTCCAAACAACTGGACATTGAGCAATGCCCCCCTCTCCCCCTTCTTCGCGGTCCACTACACCACCAAGTTTGATGTCACCTGCCAACTTACTAACCATACCCTCTATGTTCACTTTCAAATAATTTATATAAATGATGAAAAGCAGTGGACCTGGCACCAATCTTTGTGGCACACCATTGGTCCCAGGCCTCCAGTCTGAAAAGTAACCCTGCACCACCACCTTCTACTTTCGAGCCAGTACTGTATCCACATGGCTAGTTCTCCCTGTATTTCATGTGATCTAACCTTGCTAATCAGTCTACCATAAAGAACCTTGTTGAACACCTTAATAAAGTCCATATAGATTACATCCACTGCTCTGCCCTCATCAATCTTCTTTGTTACTTCTTCAAAAAACTCAATCAAGTTAGTAAGACACAATTTCCCATGCACAAAGCCATGTTGACTATAACTAATCAGACTTTGCCTTTCCAAATACATGTAAATCCTGTTCGGCAGGATTGTCTCCAACAACTTGTCCAATGTCAGGCTCACCTGTCCATAGTTCCCTGGCTTTTCCTTAACAACTTTGTTAAATAGTGACACCACACTAGTCAACCTCCAGTCTTCAGGCACCTCACCTGATACAAATATTTCAGCAAGGGGCCCAGAAATCACTTCCCTAGCTTCCCACATGGCCATTTGGTTGATGTACATGCGGTGTGTTTTCCAAGTATGCTGCTGACACATTGTTTGGTGTAACATTGAAGTATCACGGTGCCATAAAATAACATGCCCTCTTCCTTGACTGGTCACGGCTGAAAGACATGGAAAGCCACCTGACTTTGTGTTTGTGTGAAAATTTAGAGGTATGGTGAGAATTAAGTTCTGAACAAGGCTGCAAAGTGCAAAATGCTAAGGCAAGACAAGGTAGAGATGCTGTGAGCATCAAAGAAAGTGCTAAATGAGTGAAAGCTAAGAGAGGAAACTAAGAGTATTGAGGTGCATCCTTGCCTAAGCCATGAGATTGGTGCCTGTTCCTAAGTGTAAAGTGGCCTATAAGCAGCAATATAGTGAAAGGTGTTGCTGTGCTCCAAAATGTAGTACTGAAGTTCAGAACTGTATTTTAAATGAGATGAAGATGAGGCATGATGCTGTTAGCCTTCATTGAGTGGACGTGAAGCTGTCACTACTCATGGAGTATGTCCTGTGATCTTGGGCACTGCTGTCCAAGATGGAGACCCGGAGAAGAATGCAGTGTGAGCTGAAGTCACGAGGTACCCACTCTGATCTTCATGCCAGAATTGTTACCATCTAGTTTCTGTCCAGTGTGTGTGAGAATAGGAAATGTATATCACTAAGGAGAGATTAGGTACAAGTGAGATATAAATGAACACACATAAGCTTCTAGAGATAGTAGGAACTGCAGATGCTGGAGAATCCGAGACAACAAGGTGCACACATAAGCTTCTAGTTGCTCACAATTGAAATTCCTTTTTCGCTTTACAAAAACTGTTTGCACAATCAGACGTATTTTTTCTTGATGAACTAATGTTGAATATCAACTTCCACCATTAAATCATAGTTGGTAGCACCATACATTTCTGTTCAATATTTCAGGCCCACGTTTACTTCTGAATGAATTACAGGTGAAGATCAGTAAAGATCTGTAAACAAACTTATCAGTGACAACTAACTTTACCTTCTGAACTTGGTGAGAAGGATCCAGTCCAGACCTCAAGTGAGTAACTGATCTTGGGGCATTCCTGATTTGAGGATAAGGTCCCATCCTGAAAAGGATCTGACCCCTGTTTGTGGGGAGGAGAGCTTACAGCCTGGAGAAAGCATTCTTGCATCTGCTGGCCCACCAGTATTGCAGCAAAGGCAGGAAATTGTTGGGTTGCTCAAAGCTGTCCTTGCTTCACTTCGGCTGACATCTTTCCCAATGTCTTCAAATCAGATTAAAATCAGAAGCTGTAAAACTGACAAAAATATTTAGCTTAGAAACCAATCTCCATAGAGAAGATTGATTATCTACCGTCCTCTACAAAATTAGAATGGGTTGGATGTTGCTTCGGTCTGAGTTCAGAGTTTTAAAATTTTAAGATGTCTTGAACATAACCCCTCAGTGTTGTGTGCTAAAATTCACCTTGAAAGCAGCCTGCATTACATGCTCCAAAAAAGTTAAAAATACACATTATTACTTTCCAAACTTACCCTTGGATCAGTATTCAAGGTAAGCATTTGCTACGTTATACTTAGTACTATACTACGTTAATGCACCTCTTATTTGAATTTCAATTTGCTCTCTATTCCATGATATTCAATGCAGTGTAAAACCTCAAAGGTTCAAGAGATAGTTTGAAATTGTATCTGAACCTGAATGACTTCCTATCAATGTATCAGTGACAACTGAATAGAAGTTGCCCAAAATAATTTGTCTTTCAATCTAAATAATCACTTTTAAAATATATTCTAATGGATACGAGCAACTAATTCAAAAGGATTTTCATGAACTGCTTTTCTGAATTTAGGGTTAATATTTAAATTTTTATTCAATTACATTTCTCTCACAATTGATTCTTAGAAAACTGAAATGCAAATTGTGTTAAATGTGCAAAATGGATGATTGTAGAAGTATGCAGTAATTTATGACGATATTTAATGACAATGCTAATAAGAGTAATTAGGTTTACATCTGTCTTAAACAACTTAGTAAGGAACAAATAGATTAGAGAAAGAAATTCAATTTCCAACCTTCATTAAGGTTATACGCTTTCCTGTCAATATTATTCTATCAGGACCCAATGATTTTTTTTACGATGACACATTAATAATGCATTCACATACAAATCCTCTTTGAACAATTTAGAATTTTATTGCCTAAGTATCAACCAGTGCAGCTATCAGTTTAATGCCATTTTTATTGTTAGCACAATTTCACAAATATATGTCTTTATTTCTGAAATTAGTTTTGAATGCTTTAATTGCAATCTGCAATCATAAATGCTGACGAATATGTTGATTCTCCCTTAATAAACTTACTCGTGCTTGTAAGCATAGGAACCAAGAAAATTCAATTTGGAACAAAACAAGAAATGACTCTTTTGGAACATCGAAATACCTATATATGCCAGTAATGATTCTGCACCTCCATTTTGCACCTCATTTTTTTCAGCAGTTTGTGATTTTTAAAAACTATTTTTTACATGTTCTCACAGGAACTAGTTGTGGTGTAGAAGATGGTGTGAGAGGTTTGGAGAATGCAACTATTTTGCAGTAATTGATTAAATCATCCAAATCTTTCTAAACAGTCAATAATGGGCAGGAATGGCAGGAAACCCAAACAAATGGATCAAGAGCAAAATTAATGGAATGGACTTTTTTGCCTCTAACTTTGTTCCAATTAACTTAGTGGGCATTTACATGGAAGAAAAAATGTCATTAACCTGACAAAGTTGATTTTTCTAAGTGACTAATTTGTTTTCTTTTTCAATGATAATGGATGTTTTACATCAGAAAGGAATACCATCAAATGCAGCCAAAACAAACCAACAAAAACAGCCAGAGCATAAGCCTGCTTGGTCACAAAATAACATGGATATGTCCATTATCTTCATCATCCTACTTAGGCACTGAGTCTATGTAACATTTATCAATCCAGACTTGAGTTGCCAATATATATTGTTATCCTTGATTTCCACAACTTCATTAATGAAATGGATGTGTCAAAGTGCAGACTCAATCTTAGCAGAATCTCAAATCTGCTGATAATTTGGATTAACAATAATAACTAGGGCTTTATCGAAATGCTGCTATTTAATTTGAATAACTTTGAAGTAGATTAAGTTAACAATACTTTAATATTTCATTTCACTTAACTTATTAGTGGAAAAATTTGGTTTTGTAAAAACTCAAAATTAGTACTTTTGTCAGAAAGAGTGAACAACCATGCTTTTCAAAATATTCTGCAGAGTTCAATTACAATGTATCTAAAACAATGCTTCTTGGAATAAATATAATTCTTTTGAAGCTCGTAATCTGAAGTTTTGTGTAAAGCTAATTTAAAAAGCTTTCTTTTGCATTGGTAGCATTTTGCAGCAGCCAGCTGCCCTCTTATTCCTGGAGGACGCCAAAAGCGGTTTAAGAGGAAAGCAAACATAATAGAGGCCAGAATCAAATAACTGCATGATTGCAGCATCAACAACAGCAAACAAAAGCCAATAACAGTGCTTCAGGCAGTTTTATTGTGGAGTGTTGCATCCAAAATGTCACATAGGCTGGAATTTTTTTTCTGCCTCACCATTATTGCTTTTACCAATTACATAAAATGGGAAAATAGTCACTTTTCTAATGCCAAGCTTATACTTAAAAGTAAGGAAAATATCTGTAAAGTAACACACCTGATTGTTACAAATAATGTCAAGTTGTGAAGATAAGTTGGCTTTTACATTCCTGGGCCTGAGGACTGATGATGGTGCATAAGATTTTTTAAATGATTTATTAGAATTGATATGTAGAAACTGTTTCCACTGATATGCAATAACAAGGAAGCATAGAATCAAATTGGTTAGGAAGGAAATTAAAAAGTTCTTACGTATAAAGTGCAGTAAAAACATAGAACTTGGCAGGCTCACCCCACAGCAATTAGGTGGTCACTGGGACATTATTTGGCTTGAAGCAGGCCTTCTGCAAGCAAACCAACGTCTCAGAGATGGTTGTCAATGAAATGGCTAGCAGTTCTCTATCCTAGCAGCTACACTATGCCTGGTGACTATGCCTAAGACTGTAGCTGAAGAAGTTTAGCAACAGAAACAAGACTTCAAGCTAAGTCTGAAGCCTTGCTGGGGCTAAGCTGGCAGGCCTCATTGTGGGCTGGCAAGAGGGAGAGGCACCTTTGCATCAACTCTTTAAAATAGTATCAGCCTTGGAAATGATCACGTAGTCAAGCCATTGTTTTCAGGCAAGTGAAGAAACAGCTACCATCCTCGAAGGTTTGGCACTCTATGATCCCAGTCGAGATCTGGTATTGACGTGCAATCCCTCCCCGTACAGCATCAGGATAGTATTGGCTCCTAGGTGACCCAATGGAGAGGAACACTGAATAGCGCATACATCCTGGACTTTGGCTAATGCAGAGTGTAAATATGCCCAGATAAAGAAGGAAGCTTTGGTGATCATATTTGGAGTCAGGAAATTCCACCGGTACCTTTACAAATGTAAATGTGCAATAATTATGGACCACAAACCCCTGCTAAGTCTATTTAAAGAAGACAAGGCAGCGCTGTCCAAAGATTCTGGCCAAAATCAGCAATGAGCTCTAATACTAAGTGCATATAATTATAAGTTGGAGCACCATCTGGAAGACCAAGTAGCAAATGTGGTTGCATTGATAAACCTCCTTCTGGCAGATATACCACCGATGGTACCACCATTGGAAGAGTCCGTAATGGTTTTAAGTTTTCTGCACACACTTCCAGTCACAGCTGACAATATCAGACTTTGGATGCAGAAGGATCTGGTCCTGGCAAAACCGAAACAGATGATGGGGGAAGCCAAAGGGCCATCATGACCAGAGCTGAAACCTCTATGGACCTGGAGAGAGCAGAACCTGGTCGAGGGCGGCATATTATTATGGGGAAGAAAAGTGATTGTTGCGAGCAAAAGTTACTGGCTGAACTCCACCACAGTCATCCAGGGATTTCCAAAAAAAAACGATGTTGTCTGGTAGCCATGAAGACAGCGCCCACAGTGTCAATAAAAAATGACCACCAGTAACTCCCCCACATTCATTCAATACCCGGACTCCTAAGTGCATTGGTCATAGATAATGGGCCATTGTTTACCAGCGGGGAATTTGAGTATTTCCTAAAGTCAAATGGTATTTGACAAATAAGGACAACTCCAAACCATGCATCACCCAGTGGTCTGGCAGAAAGAGCAGTCCAAACTTTGAAGGCAGGCTTAAAGAAACAGCCTACAATTTCACTAGATACAAAACTGTCCCAGTTCCTGTTTAACTATAGGACCACTCATAGTGGGGAGGGTGAAACAGCATCAGGAATGTCAATGCCGAGCACCAGACCCTGCTAAGCGAGAGAAACAGTTTAATTCAGGGGACAGATTTTTGGTATAGGAACCATGGGAATGGCCCTCCATGGGTAAGAGGCATGGTTGATGCAAGTTCATGTGAAGTGTGAAGTTCGGGTAGGTTTGACAGTCCTGAACAGGTATACAGACCATCTGAAAGCTGCAAACTTGCAAACGGTGAGGGGGCAAAATGTGCCTGGCTCCTCAACAGCCTTTCCGACCGTTCCAGTGTCTCCATCAAGCGTTGAAGATACCCGGAATCTGAGATGGACACAGTGGATGTTGCTGCCTTGATGACCTTGCTGCCTGAAAAGAGAATGAATTTCTTCCAATATGCTCTGGACACAAGAAGCAAGCTGTTGTGCATTAGACACTGCCTGTATCAGATGCAGAACTGGAGGAACCTGACCCGGTGCTAAAACACCCAGGAGGAGCTACAAAAAAAAGAGAACTGGCCTCTATCCTCGGGTTTAGAAGAGGAGGGATATAGTGATTGTAACGAGGTCAGCCAGGTGGACTTCATAGAATATGAGTTCCCTGATTGGGGCTGTTAAGCTGGTCCATTCAGGAAACCCTGGCTGACAGATATAAATAGGGGTGTCAGAGATTCTAGTCACTCTGAGAGCTGGTTCTGAGGAAGCTGGGTCATTACTGCATACTATGTACGTGTAAATAAAAGGTGACTTGATGGTTGGCATACCACATCTATGGAGTTAATTTAATTCAGACCAGGAAATTTCTACATTTTGACTTTGTGCAAGATCTGTAGACTTTGGATTCAATTTGTCTCTCTTTTTTCCCATGTATTGTTTACTTTCTTTCAGCTAACACATCTGTGTAAAAGTATGTAAGCTCTTTAATTCAAATTGTCGAGTAGGTTTCAATGTCTTACTGTATTCTCTGTGGCTAGTTTTCTGGTGAACTGTGAACTAGTTTTCTGCATGCTCTGTTGTGGTACAAGAATATTGCTACTTTCATAGCATTCTATCTGTCACAGGAACTGACAACTTTCCTTTGGAAGGCAAAAATGTTGCCCTTGAACTTATGTCGGCTCACCATATAATGTTCAAAGTCAAGTCTGTGAGTTTTGACATCTCTGTTAATGCTCCATTATAGCAAGTGACAGGAGAGCATTCAAGATAATAACATTCTGAAATCAAATAGGCACAATAGTTTCTCATTCTTTTCATGCAAGAATCTGGCTGACCTCTAACACACATTTCATGTTGGTGCAATTGCATGCACAGTACATAAAGACAGAAGCCTAACAAGAATGATGAAATTCTACCCAGCATTTAAGGAATGGAAATATAAGAAAAAGGAGCAAGAGTTGGCCATTTATAGTATAGTGCTTTGTGCACAACCTGCAGGGCCTAGTTAAAGATAAAACAATACACATGAGGAATCTGTCACTGTAAGAATGCCAAGCACCCAAATTCGAAAATGATACAAAATATTCTGTATCAAAATGTTCGACATTGTATGTCAAACTTAAATTTTCACTGTTTCTAGCAGGTACATTCCAAGGTACAATATAGAATTGAAAGATTCTTATGCTCATGTCTTCCATGGGTATAACACCTCAAGTCATTGTAATACATGCTCTTGGTATACTCAGTATAGGTATATCTCAGTATAGGTGATTCGTTTTGGAAGGTCAAATTTGATTGCAGAATACAGGGTTAATGGCAGGATTCTTGGCAGTGTGGAGGAACAGAGGGATCTTGGGATCCACGTCCATAGATCCTTCAAAGTTGCTACCCAAGTTGCTAGGGTTGTAAAGAAGGCATATGGTGTGTTGGCTTTCATTGGCAGGGGAATTGCGTTTAAGAGCAGTGAGGTTATGCTGCAGCTCTATAAAACTCTGGTTAGATCACACTTGGAATGTTGTGTTCAGTTCTGGTCGCCTCATTATAGGAAGAATGTGGAAGCTTTAGAGAGGGTGCAGAGGAGATTTACCAGGATGCTGCCTGGACTGGAGGGCAGTTCTTATGAGGAAAAGTTGAGGGAGGTAGGGCTTTTCTCTTTGGAGCGAAGAAGGATGAGAGGTGACTTGATAGAGGTGTACAAGATGATGAAAGGCATAGATAGAGTGGATAGCCAGAGACTTTTTCCCAGGGCGGAAGTCACTATTACAAGGGGGCACAATTTTAAGGTGATTGGAGGAAGGTATAGGGAAGATGCCGGAGGTAGGTTCTTTACACAGAGAGTGGTGGGCATGTGGAATGCGCTGCCGGCAGTGGTAGTGGGGTCAGATACCTTAGAGACTTTTAAGCGACTCTTGGATAGGCACATGGATGATAGTATAACATAGGGTATGCAGGGTAGTTTGATCTTAGTAGGATAATAGGTCAGCACAACATCGTGGGCCGAAGGGCCTGTACCGTGCTATACTGTTCTATGTTTTATGTTCTAGTCTGATGCACAGTAGCTCACTCACATGTACCTTGGCATGCTCAGTAGGTTTAAGTTTATCAATGTATATTGGCCTTTAAATGTTCAAAGAAGCTGATTCTTTACCGGTAGAAATGCCACAGAATTGGCCTCATCTTGAATTGCAGAAACATTTCTGTAATGTAGCATGGACAATAGAAGTACATTTCCCTTCATAGAAACAAATAGTTTGGTGGAATTACATAGGATTACAAAGATAGGAGATACTGTACAGAAATAAAGTTATTAAGCCCGATCAGTCCATGCCACATGTATGCTCCATTCCATCCTCCTCCCATCCCTTTTTATATCCACTCACAGGACGTGGCTATCTCTGGCAAGACCAGCCTTTATTACCCAACCCTAATTGCCAACAGAACAGTTTAAGAGTCAATCACATTTCTGTGGGTTTGGAGTCACATGTTGGCCAGACCAGGTGAGGACAGCAGTTTCCTTCCCTAAAGGATATTGATGAACCAGATGGATTCTTCATGGTCATAATTAAACTCTTAATTCCAGATTTTTAAAATTGAATTCAAACTTCACTTGAATTCAAACCACAGTGGGATTTGTACCTGGGTCCGCAGAACATTACCTGTGTCTCTGGATTAACAGTCCAGTAATATTACCACTACTACAACATTTCCTTATTTAAATTATTCCTTATTCAAGTCTATTAGCAAAGTCTTCAACTTCCTTTTCCTCATGTTTAGCTTGTTTAGTTTCCTGTACATCCATCCATACTGTTCCCTGTAGCAGCCATTTCCATATGTTTGCGTAAAGATGTTTCTTCTGGATTTTGCATTGGCTTTCTTGTTGACATTAAATAAATGTTCACGGGATGAAGGTGCCACTGGTTAGGCCAGCATTTACTGCACATCCCTAATGCCTGAGAATAGATGGCGTAGGTACATGCACAGGGTTGTTAAGGAGGGAATTCTATAATCTCAAATAGATGGCCTTCCTTATGATCTTTCCACTGGAAATGGAAACAATCTCTCTGCATCCACTCTATTAAGACCTTCCATATTTTTAAAGACCTCTACTAAGTCAGCCCTCAGCCTCCTTTCACCAGGATAAAAGAGATCCAACTTAGTTAGCCTTTGCGAATAGACAGCCCTTTTCTGTATTTGACTAGTATATTGAATACATTTCCTTTTTATTTCAAATATACTTAAGTAATTGTTCATCTTATCATGTAGTATTGTGTTTATCTGTAATATCACACTGTTAAACACCAAAGGAAATTAATTATTCAATATTTCTGCAATTTCTCTATTATTAGTTGTGATATGACCCCACCTGTCCTTTGTTCCTACCCTGCCTTCTTTTATTTTTAGTTTTGTGCATATAAAATATTAAATTATTATGAACATTGATAATTTAATTCCATGCTTTATCTTTGCCATTCTAATTGTTATTTTTACTTTTTTTATACTCTCTTCACATTTTTTATCATGCACTCCCCTGCTGTCTAGTTACTTAATGTATGCTTTTTTCCTTCTTTGTTCCCTTATGTTTTTATTCATCCATGAAGCCTCATTAGTGTTTCGTTGTTCTTTTCTGTTAGCAGAATATATTTCTTCTGCACTCTGTTGAACAGTTTTAAACATTTTTCTGTATTGTTGTTTGCCAGTTTAGTCATTTATTTTGCTTTCCTAAGTTCTATTTCCAGTCACTCAAAGTCAGTTTTTCTCCAATAAATTCACTTAATTTTCATCATGTATATGGCCTTCCCAATCATATTAAGGCACATTATATTATGATCACTATTTCCTGAATATTCCTATACCTATACTTATGTTAAATGTTCTTCTTCATTATGTATTACGAAATCTAGTATTAAATCTTTGCATGTTTGACCATTTATGTATTGAGCTAAAAAAGTGAAGTACACGATATAGGAACTCCATTCCCATTAACCTTTACTTATTTCTTCTATCAATTAACATTGATGTAATCAATCTTCCATTAATATTATTCAATTTGTTTTTGATCAGTTCCCTACCTTGTCTGAATATTGTTTCCTGCAACTTCTACGTGTGATTAGGTGATGTGAAACTATGCCTATTAGTATCAATCTTTTATTTTCATCTTGAAGGTAGCTTAACCCATTTTATGGCTACCATTATGTTATCCTGAATAACTACAATTGTTGACCTCTCCTTTTTCGCTCTCTAATTTTTCTAAAAATGTTATAGCCTATAATGATTGGGAAAGCTAAAAAGATTGTTGTGGTTCAAGGTGAGAAACCACTAGGAGACTTAGGTACAGGTTCTGGTCATGTATTCACGTGTACACAAGGAGAGTTAGTCTTAAACATTCTAATTATGACCTCTGGCAAAACCAAACAAGTTCTCATTTCTCAGTTTCTAATCTGATCAATTTACCACGTGTACTTTTCCACAGTACATACCTCAGGCATTGTCCATGAGATTGTTTATGATATTTTATCTTTTACCTTAATTCTATGCATATTTTTTAATCACTTATTTTGATATCTGTAAAAAATTGAAACTAAAATTAAAAGGAGACATTAATGCATCATGTCTGTGTCAGCCTTCTATACAAACAATTCAACTGATCCCGTTTCCACACCTCAGATGAGTAACCAATATCCTTTTGAAAGCCATGGTTGAATCTGCCTTCTCCATATTTCCATACATTTCAAACCTTAGCTGTTACTATGTAAATAAACTTCTTATCATGTTCTCTCTGGTTCTTCACCCTAAAGTGGTGTAGATTCACATTTTTTAAAATGAAATTATGAATGATAGATCATGTGTCAAATGCAGGTAAGTATTTCCAATTCTTCACTGATGGTGTGTTAGAGTCATTGGCCATCTCTAATTTATTCTTGAAAAGGTGTTAGTGTAATTTTATTATAAATACTCATGTCAATGGCTTTGAAAGTTTTATTTGATAAAATAATACAATCCTGAATAAATAAGAAATATAACCCAGTGAAATTTGTGATCAGGTGTTCTATTACAAGTCATTTTTCTCTATGATATGAAAAATTATAGAATCTCTTATCTCTTCTGAGCCGTGTTTAGAAATTTTTAATATCAAAGCCTTACATCACCTATTGAATATTTTTGGTTTATCTCACTATACTGCATTCACTTTTCTACTTGTGTGGTGTCCAGTACAACGGTGTTAGATTTGCATCAGGCTTTTGCAATTAAAATATGTCTGACTTCCAGAGAAAACCATATTTGCATACAGGTGAATGTCAAAATATTCAAAGAGGAATTTAAGGTCATAGAGTTTTCACAGCATGGATAAAGGTCCTTCAGCCCAGTGGGTCTGTGCTGGTTATTAGATTATTACATTTGTACATAAAATGTTAAATTACTTTATTAGGGAATATAACTTTTCTGTGAATGTCTTACAATGTACAAAGTCATTGGATAGTAAAGTTCCAAATTCAAACTTACTCTAAACAATCATTGCCATTCCTAAAATTGTGAGCTGAGTTTCCTCATGAGAGAAGGTCCTATTGCCAAGGATGAAAGTAGGAGGTAACCTGCTTCTGTGGTTCCTAGGGCTGTAATTTGAGGTGGTAGCAATGAAGTGGCCCATTAAGGATAATAGCCTGCCCTGAAGGCCTGTGGCCTATCCAGAGGACTGTGAGCTTGTCAACCTCAGCATAAGATGACCAGCCCCAGGAACAGTATTGGGAAACTGACTTACAAGCTAGGGTAAATATTTTTGATCATTGGTGGCCTCCATTTTCTTCTCTTGAGATCAAAACTCCATCACTTTATCCCTACACTCTGTCTCCAACTTTCCAACTTCAGAGAACCACATCAAAAAGTTACCACTAATTTCATGCACTCATTTTTGGAAATGTTGACATGTGAAGAGCCCTCCAAAATGCTCTATGGATGTCTGTATTAACAGTACGCGTAGGCTCTCCTCTCTTGACTCTGGCAGTGCAATCTTCAGACTGTTGTGGTTCAAAAAGACAGTTCACTGCTACCCTTTTAAAAAATAATTAGGGCTGGCCAATAATTACCAATGATTCCAAGACTCCATAAGTGAAGAATTAAAAATACTTAACTGCATCTGACACATGATCTATCATTCATAATTTTGTGCTGATTCATTTTGATCAACTGATACCTTCTCAAGAGTACCATTGCTCTTTCTAACTTCTAGTAATGTTCCCATTATTGATGCTAAACTTTCAGGTCTGAGATTTTTAAGCAGAAAGTGTTGGAAAAACCCAGCAGGTCTGCTAGAATCAGCAGAGAGGGAAAAAGAGTTAACAGAGTTCAAGGCCAATATGCCTCATCTTCAGAATTGCAGGCCTGCAGGTTTCTCTTCCCCAATTTTTTGAATTAATACAGTAACATTTGAAATGTTATAATTCAAAGTTCCCGAAGTTAGAAAGCTTTGGAAAATAAATTGCATTTGACATGTCTTGAGTTTCCAAATGCGTTCTTAGTGTGCTGTAAATTAGCATGGAAAATCTAACTTAAAAAGAGAAAGTTGTGTTTATTTGACATCTTTCACAACACAGGTTAGAGTCAAGGGTGACATATCTAATGAGATAAGTGACCAGATAGTCTGGTTCTTATTTTGTTAGTTGGAGATAAATGCTGACCAATGCACCAAACTTCGTCCCTTACTCACATAGTAGTATGGGATCTTTACATCCACATGAGAGGGAAGTCTGGGTATTGTTGTGGCATCCTATATGAAAGACAGCACCTCAGACAATAAGGCCCACTGTCTAGAATTGAAAAGATTAAATGGTGATCTAATCGAAGTCTTCAAGATATTAACAGGAAAAGAGAGTAGGTAAACATAAACTATTTCCACAGTTTAGGGAATCTAGAAGTAGACAGCATAGTCTTAAAAATTTGGGCCACACTACTCAGGAGAGATTATAGGAAGCACACAAAGGGTGGTAGAGGTTTGGAACTCTCTTCCAAAAACTGCAGGTGATGTTGGATCAGTTGATAATTTTAAACCTGAGGTAGATACATTTTTGTTCAGCAAAGGTATGAAGGCATATCGGCTAAAGGCAGGTGTATAGAGTCAGGCCACAGATCAGCCATTATCTCATTGAATGGTAGAACTAGATCAAAAGGCTGAATGGCCTACTCCTGTTTCTATGGCCTATGTTCCTAAGTAGTATGAGGAAGTATCAATCTTGCTAATGAACTTAGGTTTAGAAGCAAGGCTCAAATCCACATTTTTCTGACACAGAGGTGGATGTTTGACAACTCAATCAAGGCTACTAGACTCCATTCATGAGCCAAGAAGGCTAATGTTGAAGGCTGTAATCTGAATATCCCAATATGGGATAATGAATTACCTTAATTTAATTGGCTGCAAATAGAAAATCACTACAAATTGCCCCTGGCATCTTTCATAAGATGTTTCAGTATTATTCAATCAGTCATTTGAACTTAAGTTCTTAAACTGTAATACTTTAAACCAACAAGTTGACAATTTCAGTCTATTGTCCTTATTTTTCAAGGTCAGAAACAGTGACAGATGTGATATGGAGCCTGTCTCTTGTCCTTGTTTTAGGATAATACCAAAAAAAAATCAGGTCAAGCTGCAGGGAACGAGTGTGTGTAACTGAAACCCTTCAGGCTGGCATTAGTCCAGTTATACTTAGATGAGAGCGAGGCAAATATCCATCAGTTTTCATTCCGTTTTAGGAAAAAAAAAGTGGCTAAAAATGTAACATATGAATTAATTAGGTCATGAACAATGTCAAACTGCAATGTCTGTTTCTGTTTCTTTCTCTGTTAGTTGGTCTAATAATACTCACTGAACTGTCACTAAAAATAATCCATTCTCACCCCTATCCCTGCCTCCAACATAGGGAAATGCAAACAGCCATTTACCATCTTGATGGCTGTTTTGTTTAGTAGAAATTGCCAAACGTTTAAAGAGACTAAACCTAGAATGGAAAGATTTAACACAAATGAATGATAATGGAAAGAACACTCATGATATATGTGGAATAGTCACCATTTAAGGAGAATTACAAGCAAACCCTGATATACTTACTTGTGGGCTTCCAGAAAATCCCTTGTTCAAAGGCATTCAGTACCTGATTAAGGACCCGGCATTGAGAAGCAGGTGAGAGCACTGATGGAAGTTACCCCCTGTCCTAGCTATCAGTGCTCTGTCCCACATTCACGAGACCACCACCTGTGATCCGCCAATCCCCTACTCCCACACACATCACTCATCTGTAATGTGTCCCTCCTCAACCCAACGTCTCTGGTGGGAGTAGTACTAGCAGTAGTTACCACCTCCCCAGTTTAATCAAAGCCCAAATTTCCTTCACTAAAACAAAGAACTGTGGATACTGAAGATCTGAAGTAAAAACAGAAATTGCTTGAGAAACTCGGCAGGTCTGGCACCATCTGTTGAGAGAAAGCAGAGTTAACATTTTGGGTCCAGTGACCCATCTTCAGAATAGTTCTGCATCCTCTCCAAAGATGCTGCCAGAACCAACTGAGTTCCTCCAGCAATTTCTGTTTCTGTCCCAGATTTCCTTTACTCAGTTGAAATGTGCATTGAAGGGAACCTATCATTTGATTGACAGCTTGAGTTTTTTTTAGACCTATTTTGCTGTAGTTAGGGGTACCCGAGTGTTCGCAGTCTCTGGGATGGACTTTGTGGCTTTGTTTTTTGTTAATGAGGACTCATGGTAGAGGTTGTGGAATGATCTGGACGTTTCCTTTTTTTTTGGCTTCTGTTTTTTTTATCTTGTCTTCTGTATTCTAAGACAGCACAGAGAATGGCAACTTGTACACTTTTCACTTTAATTGTGTATTCCTGTACTTGAGTACACGAGACAATAAAATCTAATAATAAATAAATAAATAGATTAAAAGATGAGGGATTATTGTTTCTGTTATTAATACTTCAAAGTTCAGGTTTTATAGGATTTTTACAAGAGCAATTTCAAACAAAGTAATGTTTTCTTTGTTAAGTATGTCAACATGTGCCGTTCTTACTATAGGTCTATTGATTTTGTACAGAGTGAACACTGGCTGAATGGATATGGAGGTGCTATGAGTTGCCATGGACAGTTGACATGAAGTATATGAGGGTGGGTGAGAGGGCACGTGCTGCTGGGGAGCTATGGGTAAGACATTTTGAAGTAATCTTTCAAAATATTCCTGGATCCAGACAATGGTTCACAGGAACATAGGAACATAGGCATTAAGAGCAGGAGTGGACAATTCAGCCCTTTGAGTCCGCTCCACCATTTAATGTGATCATGGCTAATCTTATCCTGGTCTCAACTCCACTTTCCTGCTTATTCCCCATAGCCCTTTATCCCGCTTTTCATCAGAAACATATCTATTTGTTTCTTGAATCTGTTGATTGATTCTGCCTCTACTGCACTGTGGGGCAGTGAGTCCCACAGATTCACAACCCTCTGAGAGAAGATGTTTCCCTTACCCTCACTCTATATCTATTACCTCTTGTTCTAGACTGTCCCACAAGAGGAACATCTATTTTTTTTTGTTTATTTATTTATTATCACATGCATTTTAATGAAAAGTGTACAGTGTCGTCACTCTCAGCGCCATCTTAAAACACAGAAAAATAAACCAAAACATACAGCACAAAGGCAGAAAAATAAAGTAATAAAGAAATAGCATTCAACTTAACAGTCTTTCTTGTTAAGTGCTCCGCCATGAGCCACTGGCCTCTTGGCCAGGCACAAGTCCCCGTCGCTGCACCACTGCCCCTTGAACAATAGTCGCCATTTTTCGCCGCCATCAGGTCTACACCAATACCCCTGCCACTATGGGTCCTCGCTGGACCTCGCCAATGCAGTTCTACCGATGCTGCCGGGTACTGCACTGGCCCAAACTTGATACTGCTACTGCCTCCATGAATCTGCACTGGACACAGATGACACCAGGAACTCAAACTTGCCTCTGCCACAGGAGGCATCAGTCAGTGCTAAGACCCCCTCGGAGATGCAGGACCACTGGGCTCACTTTGAGTCTGCACTGGGCCCACTCGCCGATCGCCATGAGTCTGCGCCAGGCTCGCTCACTGCTGCCGATGCCATTGCCATGATCAAGCTCTTCAACAAGAGGTAAGTGAAAGGAAAGAAGAAAAATGAAACAGTGAGAAAAGATGAAGAAGAAAGGAAAGAAAAGTGGACTGGGTAGATAAGCCCTGGGCTCAGAAGCCCTACTCTGCTGCCATTTTGGATACATCTGATCAACATCCACCTTATCAATACCCTTTAGCGTTTTATATACTCCAGTCAGATTCACCCCCCGCATTCTTCTGAACTCCAGCGAGTACAAGCCCAAACTATCCAACTGCTCCTTGTACGACAGCTCTTTCATCCCTGAAATCAATCTTGTGACCCTCCTATGAACTGTCTCTAATGCCATCACATCCTTCCTCAAGTATGGAGACCAAAACTGGACACATTATTCCAGACGTGGTCCCCTTTTGCAATAAATGCCAGGATTCCATTTTCCTTTCTTATTATGTGTTGCACCTGCATACCCACATTCTGTGATTTATGTACAAAGATACCCAGATCCCTCTGCACTGACATACTTTGAATCTGCTTCCCACTTGAATAATAATTTGTCTTTTTATTTTTCTGGCCAAAATGGAAAACCCACAGTTCATAGCCATTCAAGGGACCTTGAACCATGAGTCCCTGAGAGGCTGATTCAACTCCACAAAACTGTGAGAGGTGAGAAGATACCTAACCCTACAATAAAGCTGGCCCATTCAGAAAGAAATCAGTTCACATACTTGCACCAGCATCAGAAGTTGCGTTGGGAACTGTGGAATCAGGTCCCATCTACCATTTTATGAACTGTCCATCAGTCCATAAAAATTTAGACCAAGATCTGCACTGAACTAACACAATTGGGCAACATTTTGAAACAAATTTGTTTCTGTTTTGTCCTTGCATTAAAAAAAATCTTTGAGTCATTAAGAGTAATAAGGTAGCATAGTTCTGAAGAAGGGTCACTGGATCCAAAATGTTGACTCTGCTTTGTTTCGACACAGATGCTTCCAAACCTGCCAGATTTCTCTAGCAATGTCTCTTTACATATCATGGCGCAGATTTACTAATGTAGCTAAAAAATATGTTTATCACAAAGAAACACATTTTTTAAGAAAAAATGTCTGGTTCAACTAACTGTAATAATCTTATTTTAATTGAAAGTGCATCTAGAAAAATTATATTAAACCATCTATTACTTCTTTAATGGTTTTATTTAAGACTACCAGTTGGATCACTACAAAGTTAAACATTTTCTTTAGTTTTAAAAGATTTTAAAACATACCTATTGTTTTTATAGTGAAACAAATATTTCATTTGTAGAGTCTTCTCAAAGGGTGACAAACAGAAATAATGAAGAGAAACCCATCATTGTGATATGTTTGATTTGGGGATTGGGGCCAGGTTTATGGGCACAGAACAAAATTTTCAAACTAGTGCAAGACTTTGAAGCGAATCAATCTGCGCTGGATAGGAATTGCACCGAAAATCCTTTGATTTTTCACATTGCTTTAGCTGGTTCTGGGTGGATTGTGTAAAGATATGGTTTACTGAGTATAGATGAGCCTCAGAGGTCAGCTGGAATGTAACTGTGACCTCAGTAGTCATGTCCTAGTACACTGCTAGGAGGTTAGAATGTGTACAGCATAGAGCATGCTGCTCTGTTGCCTTACCATTATGCACAGTCTATTGATAGCCTTTGTTTATAAGTGTCCAGTACCAGGAGTCACAATCTGAGTATTCGGGATAGACCAAAACATTGAATGTATTCAAGAGGCGGCTAGATATAGCACTTGGGGCGAATGGGATCAAAGGTTATGGGGAGGAAGCAGGATTAGGCTATTAAGTTGGATGATCAACCATGATCAAGATGAATGGTGGAGCAGGCTCAAAGGGCCAAATGGCCTCCTCCTGCTCCTATCTTCTATGTTTTTATGTTTCTATGCAAGAAAGTAATGCAAGTGTCAAAGCGTCCAACAAAGGTGTCCATTGTCTTCACTGTGGAGAATCTGACCAATATCAGTAATGTTGCAATGCAACATCATCCCTTAAGAATAAATCAAACAGTTCACCTTGAAGGAAGGAGATTCCAGTGAATTCAAGGAGAAGAAAGAGATATGGAAGCCACATTATTTCTTGGTCAAGTCAATGTTATCGATCCAACAGGAGAAGATCATTGTCTGGATCAGAATTATTGGTCAGTGATCTTAAAAGTCCAGAATTTTAATACTAATCTTTTGTGTGCTTCAGGAGCAGCTATACTGTACAGCATGATTATTTAGAATTTCTCCATGCACTATGCTTTGGCCATCAAAAATCAAGATTCATGGTCTGAGAATCCTCACCATTTCAGTTAAACATACTTTTGATGCAACACTTACCCTACAATGATAGAGTTATTATGAAGCCTATTACAGTCCTATGAAATCAGAACAAATCCTTTGTTGAGTCGATAAGCTTGTGTCCAACTAGGCCTTTGACAACGCTTACTAAATGATCTGGCCTCCGTCAAAGATATACCATACAAAGATGGTGATCACATTTGATTTTGTGAGGAACTACCTCAGCCTCTTCAGAAACATGAACTTTTATTTAAAGAAGATAAAAACATTTCTGAACATTTCCCACCTTTTCCTCTGCCTACTGAAGTTTCATGCGAAAGAGATTAGAAGAGATTTTGTGAAGAACTTTCTTAACTTTTGCAAAAGTTTGATCAGCATTTTGAAACTTTTCTGGTCATGTTTGGAGAGGAAGAGCCTCTTTCTCTGGAAATTCCTAACCACAAGACACATCCAGAGGGTGACCCTGAAAGCATATTACTATCAGACCTTGTTTGATTATTTCAAGAAGAAAATACTCTGGTACCTGCAATACATCAAGATTCCTCTGATAATAGACTGAGCAGATTTCTTCACCTTCTCCTAATTCTGGGACCAACAGTGTTCATGAGGAAACAAAATGAATGGAACCTTATAGGGGCCTGAGTAAGATAGGTTAAATTTGTGGCAGAATTTGGTTAAGAAGTCCAGCAAGGCCTATGTAACATCAGGAGTAACTCATTGCAACTTTTAAGCATTTGACGAGCAGTGAGATGAGTTCCTCACTAAGTAGCAGCAAGTTGCCAATCAAGGGGGATTGTTGCTTGTTAAACACCTTGTCACCTGCCCAACTTGCCAAATTAATACTCAGCATCAATCTGACCAGATGCATTGAACAAGCCAGATACTGACAATTCTTGACAAGGAAGCCAGAATGTGTACTTAGCGACTTCAGCTTGCATTTTGGCCCAAAGGATCTCAGTGTTAGACATCAATATCTCACAGAATCACAGAATTGTTACAGTGCAGAAGCAGGCCATTTGGCCCATCATGTCTTGACCAGTTCTCTTCTCTAGTTTCAATCTCCTGCTTCTTCCCCATATCCCTATGCACCAATTCTATCCAAATTTTCATCCAAAGCCCTCTTGAATGCTTTAATTGAATCTGCCTCCATCACATTGTCAGGCAGTATATTCCATGCATCCAAGGTAAGCTCTGATGTAATTGTGACCTCTATAGTCATGTGCTAGTAGACTGCTAGGAGGTTGAACCTATGATGCATAGAGCATGCTACTCTGTGGCTTTATCATCATGCACATTCTATTAATAAACTTTGCTTTCAAGTAACCCAAAAGTCTGGCCTGAACTTGCATGTAGACTCAAAGAACCTTGATTAGAACAAATTGTTCTAGAAAACCACTGCAATCAGGCAGAAACTCGACTTCTGCGTTGTGCTTTCATTTTAAAAGATATATATGTCTTTGGATCATAAAAGGAATCTTTAATGGCTCCTGAAATATTTTGGAAGTATTTTTCAGTGTTACAGTCTGTACTGGCTGTGGAGCAAAGAGCTCAACCATTGTAGGACCTGCCCAACGCCAAGCAGAGTCCAGTTGGTTATAAACCTGCAGACATCTCTTGCTGATGGGAAAGCTGCCTTATCTTGTTTTGGCTCAAATGTGCAGGTGAAAACACCAGCTTCAGCTTTCTTGAAATAATGATATCTCTCAGTTGATGGCGAGTGTTTCTTTAAAAAGAAAAATGATGAACAATAATAATACGTTACTCGGAGGATGAGCCTCAGAACTTTTTATGATTACTTTTTGCCTTTTAATTTAGCTTAAGATGTATGCTGTCTTGCAATAAAGAAAAATGTCCCTTTAGCTGAAGAGAACATGCTGTGTTTTTTCATTATATTCTTCATGTAACTATTTAAGACTTAATGTGATAGTTATGTTATAATTCGTTCCTACTGTTATACCACTGATACAGAATGTTTGGCAGAAAGGAAGTTCTAATTTTATTGCCATCTGCTTATTCCACAAAAATTAAGTTTATTATCACAAAACATTTAATTGTTGTCAAGCTTTTAGCATTTCATTATAACGAACAAATTTCTGTTTAGAGCTTTCATTTTTTACAAGGACTCCCAACCTACACAAAATGATTGTTGTGGTATGGCTTGTAGCTACAGTCCTCTTTCAGTACTCGCTCAAGTGAGGAAGCTTTCCATATAAATGTCAGCTGACAACCAGGAAGATGAGCTTAACCTTGGCATCAGCTAAAAGTTGCCTCTGCTGGGGAATACATGACCAAAATTGAACTGTTGACTGATGCCTCTTCCTGTTACCAAGGGGTGCTAAGCCCAATGCTATGATAACTGCTGAACTCTTAATATAGCCAATGAATGTAACATAGATCAGGAATCAATCTTCAAATCTTCCCGATTTGCTTAGCTCAATTCAATATAGGGAAAATGATTTATCGAGAATTAAAACATTCTTTAAGGATGTAGGCTGAATTTTAACTAAGGCTTTAAGTTTTGCCAGCAGTAAACGGGGCACAGTGCCAGAGTAAAGTCAGAATCATCCTCCTGGGCCCTGTTATAAGATTGCAAGATGGACTTCGATCTGAACGCAGTAGGAATCACTAGGTGAACAGTATAATGAACAGGTAGCTGGTGGCATCCCCAAGGACCGACAGGTACTGTCTTGGGTAGTAAAGGAGATTGTCGGTTAGGGTTCAAAAGGGATTGCACTCAGGGTTTGAGGAAAGAAATCCAGGGCAGCAGATACCACAGATACCCTGTGTGATCCAGAAGTAGACTCCAAATCTGTAGTTCATAGAAACACCTTGAAACAAGTTATGCATTAAAATTTCTAGGCCATTTTTCAGCAAACTGCTGTTGGCAGGTTGGTTTCAGTGGTGGATCTGATACAGTACACAACTTGCCCCAGGTTAAATTTATAATGGGGGTCTAAATTAAGCAGATCATGATTTCTGCCTTATAACACAGCTTGCCTGTCTATGGTGCATGCCTTTATCAATACCAAAATCAGGGATGTTGCATATGCGACAAGTATAATAACCTGCCCTCATAGTTCAGGATACCTTCAAAGCAGCACACATGAAGAGCAGCAATTATTCACTCTGGTTTAAAAATGAAATCGTTATTGATATATGTCACTGTTTTAAGTAAACATAGCCCCATATGTTTGAATGGGTTTGCAAGCTGTGTCACTCTTGCTCATCATAAATGTCAGTCCCAACACTTCTCTGCAGTGAAATCTCTGGTTTCAGATGTACAACATGTCACACTGTACTCCATCAATATTCTATGACATACTACAGAATATATTTTAAAGCTACTTCGTGATGTGACATATCTGAAAATAACCACAAAACTTGAGTAAAATGAAAATTGAAATCAAAAGTAGCTTATGATTTAAAATAACCTCTCGTCTCTGAAAGGCAGCTACTTAAAATAATCTAACTCTTGTTGTAATAACAGAGTGAAAAATAACCAAATCCAGGTATATTCTTGAGAGTATGGTTGTCTGGGTTGTACCTATCGAGAGGTAGTATTTATCCAGAGAATGGTGAATCTATGGAATTCATTGCCTTAGAAGGCTGTGGAGTCCAAGTTATTGAGTAAATTTAAGACAGAGATAGATAGGTTCTTCATTGTTAAGGGAATCAAAAGTAACAGGGAGAAGGCAGGAGAATGGGGTTGGGAAACTTATCAGCCATGATTGAATGGGCTGAATGGCCTAATTTCTGCTCCTATGTCTTATGGTCTTATAGTCTTATTTGCACGACTTCACAGATCCCAAACCAGAAGATTAAGGGCATGAATATATTACGTTCCAGAAAAGGATGTACACCTACTTCATGTCAGCATACATTGTCTTGGGACCTGCTGTGAAACTTGAAAGAAGATATCCTATCCCCGCTTCTATCTCTTTTAGTGGCATCCAGTAGAAAGTTCAAAAGTTAAGTCTGAGATCTGGTAAAACTGAATTTTGTCCCAGGCTCAGGGTGTCCAGATGATAGGAATTTAGGACACCAGGAGTTCTGAGGCTCCACTGTTTGTTTCTGATTTGGATATTTCTACCATTTTTAGTTTCCATTCAATTACCTCATCGAGACATTGGCAATATCATTTCGTACAAAGGTCAGAATTAGCTCCATATTATCAAAATTTTCCCCAGCACTTTCTTCAACATTTTCTATATGCACCAGCAATTATTAGAAATTCCTCATGGGGAAAGATTTCCTCCGTGTGGATGAAGAAGTAAATCAATTCACAATGACATCCTACCTGACATCAGATTAAGTCACTGTTCAGGCATCCCAAGCAATCATCTCAAACAGGCTTGAGGCAATATACATTTAAGCCTATAAGGCGTAGAAGCAGAAATAGGCCATTCTGCCCATTGAGTCTACTCTGCCATTGAGATCATGGATGATCTAATAATCCTCAAATCCACTTTCCTGTCTTATACCCATAATCTTTGACTCCCTTATTGATCAGAAATTTGTCAATCTCAGCCTTGAACATATTCAATGATCCAGCCTTGTCAGTCGTCTTCAGGATAGATATAACCCAGACAACCACACCCACAAGAATGTACCTAGATCTGATTATTTTTCACTTTTTTATTACAACAAGAGTTAGCTAATTTTAGGTAGCTGCCTTTCAGGGACTATGGGTTATTTTAAATCATAAGCTACTTTTGATTTCAATTTTCACTTCACACAAGTTTTGTAGTTACTTTCAGCTATGTTACATCACAAAGATGATCCTACAGATTTACTACCTTCCGAGAGAAGACATTCCTCCACATCTCTGTCTAAAAGGGCAGCACCCTCCTCTGAGATTATATCTTTTGGTCCTAGATTCTCCCACAAGGGGAAACAATCTTTCTAAATCTACCTTGCCAAGCCCCTTATGAAACTTTTATGTTTCAATGTGGTAACTGTTCATTTTTCTAAACTCCAATGAGTACAAGCCCAACTCATTCAATCTCTCTTAATAAAAAATCCTTCCATATCAACCTATTGAACCTCATCTAGACTGCCTATGATGCCAGCAATCTTCCTTTAGATATGGTATGTAGATGGATGTTCCATACTCATCCTTTATGAGCAATTTGCATCAATATATATTGTCTCCAATGGAAAAGAAAATCTGAGAGTATACAATGGACTGCAAATCCTTTTATTTAGATATCTTAAGACCAATTTCATGAAATTAACTCTGATGTGAGTCTAACATTGAATTGAAGCAAGAATCTTCCTTTGTTATTGAACTCATTATGATTCACTGAATGGAGGTAGTTTCGTGTGGATGGATAGAATTCAGTGGAGGTCAATGAACGGAGTGTGTAGTATGATGCTGCTTTGGAAAACCAACACAGGGTACGTTGGGCCACATTATGCTTGATGTGTCCAGATGACAATGTTACATGGATGCAATGGGATGCCAATAGATCTAGTTGAAGATGTATTTATTTCTCATTCACATGTGACTAAAAGGATTTAAATTGCACTGAGTAAATTAAAGTGGGATTGCGTTGCCACTAGATCCTTGATCATTCATAAGTAACGGTTTCAAGGCGAAGCCTGAGACAAGAAGGCTGACTTTGATTTCAGTGGAAACTTTCACAGAAATGGGTGAGGGGGCTTTGTAATTTGTAGTCTGGGGAAAGCAGCTCAGATGAGCTGACGAATAGTGCAAGGAGCTGAGGGGCTGAGCCAAGTGAGAAAAACTGAGGCAAAAAGTCATAAGCATCCGGTGGACTGGGAAGACCTGTGACCAGCACAGTAAATGGGAGTAAAATTTTCAAGATATGTCATTCTGCATCCCAGAGTTTTTTGGAGTTGTAGCTGTCAGAATATCAGTGCCAGGAAGGAGTGCACTTGTCAGGGAAGACCAGCACTGACCAATACATAATACTGTGACCCTTGGGGCCAGATGTGCATGTGATGAAAATCACCATTGCATCAAACTTCTATCACCTGTTAAATTACACTGGGGACATGTGTGTGATGTTCCAGGGCACTGTTCATTGCTGTATCAAGAAAGCCACGCATGCTTTATTCAAGATGACTGGAAGTTTGCTGGCCTCAGGCTCATTGTAGGCATAATTGGTTGCATCATTTAGCCACCAAAGTACGCTCAAACAAGCTTGCAACCTTCATTAACAAGAAGGGCTTCGACTTGATCAAAGTCAAAATGGCATGCTAACACCAAAAGTGCGCCTGCAGGTATGTGACCCATTCTCCAGATATTTTGCTAAGTTTATATGCATTGATCCTCCCATATGTTCTCACATACCTTGAAAGGATGAATCTTTGGGATAAGAGGCACATGTTGTAGCAATGGCTAATGGTGCCACTGTAGCTGAGGAACAGTACTCCTGCCCTGGGTTGACTCGGACCACCATCAAGCAAGCAACTGACCTGCTGAGGTTGATAATCTACTCCTATGATGGTTCCAGTATTGTTTAGTGTGGTTTTCCTGTACTGACTTCATATGCTGTGCTCTGCAACAGATTGGGAGGCCTTGCAACCTAAGCACTCTTCTGATGAGGAAAATGTGGAGGTGGAAATGGCAGACAAGACAACAGGATGAAAGGCGTCTGTACTCGAGGTGAGATTCATGGAGAGATATACAAGGTAGGCTCATAACAAGCTCATTCACAACTGTATTTAGCAGATTTGACAAATCATCAGGCTGAGTATTTACTCATGTCTATCACCAACCCTCTCTTTTTCCATTGTCCTATCCACAGAGAGGGCCAGAATCCTCTAGCCCCCAGGCAAACTGGTGCAAGTGGTTACATGGCAAGTAGCAGACGACAGACATTGCATAAAGATGTAGGAATCAAAACATAATCAGTATTTATTGATGGACAATGACCAATCACAAATATGTAAAGAATAGTACTACCTGTGCCCAATGCATTGAGGTGCTCTGTCTAACATAATTTGAGTGCTCTGACACTGAGTAGCCCCAGTATCTTCAGCTGGGATAAAGGTAGACCAACTGTTATGCTGTTCTGTGGCTTGGGTGGACTTTGGCAGCCATCAACAACATGCTGACAGGCTCCTACAGAAGTGCAGGAGTCTTCTCTGTGACATTCAGATCTCTAGCTGAGGAATGTCAGTCCATGCTAAGATCACAGATTCAGCAGGTTGTCTCTCGTCCTTCCTCTCAGTTCACGATGGCACTTCTTTGTCTATCAGAAGTGGTCAGTCCAGCTGGCTCAGCCCTGTCTTGCTTGACCACTGCTGTAGAGAGCTGATGGTCAATGTGATTGAAAGGCACTGAGTGGGGTGCTGGAGCTGTTTTTCCATTGGAAGTCAGGCGCCTCCTGCCCCATAGCTGAGACATGTCAGAATGCATGACCTTGATGGACTACTCCATTGTCTCTCGAGTCCACACAGTGCTTCTGACAGTTACACCAGAAGTACTTTTATCTGTCATTGCATCTGGTTGCATATGGCTATGACCAGATCATTGGTATTATCCAGAAGGATCTAGATGCCTAAGGCCAAATAGAAGCTGGGATCAGATAATGGTAGTATGCTATTGAAGAGATAAATGATTTAGAACCTCTTTAGGTGTATACACAGAGAACAAACAATCAGTCCTGTTAAAGGTGATGCTGCACAAGTTAGAATAAAAATCTGACTAGAAAAGTATTTGCTGCGATTCTCTTTAACCAACCCTTAACCTCTGGTATCAGTGGTAACAGAGGATGATTTCGCTGTACGTAAGTCAAAGATTGAAAATTAAGCAGTATTCCAACCAAAAAGTAATACCGCTGGGGTACAGAACTGAAGAGGTCTTCAGGGGCAATAATTATGAAATTTCTTTTGATTCAACAATGCTAAATGACCCAGGAGTTCCCACATTGTCCTGGAGAATCATTCACTCTAAATGAGCTCTGGCTGTCATTTATAAATGGCACCAGCACCTATGTTGACATTACTTGTTGCCTGTATTGAAGCTTTCCTGGCTATCCGTCACTTGATTCGCTGGGAATCATGCCTCCATCTTGTTTACAGGCTGGTCGCCATGAAATTGTGTGTGACAGGTACTTCCACCCCAAACAGCACTAGGGATCTGCCGCAGGGACCCATGCCATGCAACTAAATTCCACTTGGTGTCTCAAGTTGTTTGCTGCGTAACATATAAACACTGGCATTACATTGCCAGATCATGTGCTACATCCTCAGTTACATTTTTTTGTGTGGAAAAAGATGCAAAGATTGGTTACAAAGCATGATGCA
The DNA here is from genome assembly GCF_021869965.1 of Rhincodon typus. NCBI lineage: Eukaryota > Metazoa > Chordata > Chondrichthyes > Orectolobiformes > Rhincodontidae > Rhincodon > Rhincodon typus. Next base: position 59,635,591 of record NC_063333.1, on the reverse strand, counting down.
GAGAACAAACATTTATGTACGTATGTGCTTTTATTTGAATATTAGATACTGCTTTGTTGAATTCTTTTTGTATTTTTGGTACTCTAGATGCCATTTTGTTTCAAAAATTATATCAGCAGGATGTGTGTATATTTCTGTTGCCAGATGGTTAGTTCTATGAAGGATTTTATTTTTAAACAGGTCAGAAAGTCAGAAACAAAAGCAGAAATTGTTGGAAAAGATCAGAAGGTCTGGCAGCATCTGTACAGAGAAATCAGAGTTAACGTTGTGGGTCCAGTGACACTTCCTCAGAACTGAACTTTAACAGCAATTTCTGTTTTTGTTTCTGATTTCAGCATCCTCAGTTCTTTTGGTTTTTTTTGTATTTAGGTCAGCAATTCATTTGGACAGTGACCTAAGTGCATCGGTTCCAAAAAGAGATATGACCGCAATCAAGTACTTGGGTGAAACTCTGGAGAAGATGATAATAATTTTGAGTTTGTGATAGGCATACTAAACAACACAAAACCAAGAGTATTGTTTTGATTTCAATTCAAATGAAAGCAAAGGTTTAGTTCAAAATAGAGGGTTTTTTTTCTCTTAGCAGGACTTATTTATAAGTTCAGTTCATATTCAACAGAAGTGTTTTCTAGACTGTGAACATTTTTAGCCAGGAGAGATTGTACAGAGATGTTCAATTTGTTAGAACTGAGAAAGTTTAGGCCATCAGAATTGTGAAAGATTCATAGCACCTGACTCAGAAAGGAATCGTAAAATTGTCTGTGCAGTTCAAGGGAAAAAAAAACTGGAAGGAGTCAGTTAAGTAGAAACTTGAGAAGCTGAGATAGGAAAAATATTTCTTTGTCATTCAGTCTCTGTAATTGACGGTGTTGAGAAAAATCTTGAAACTTTGTGTTAGTGGCTTGTGTCAAAATCTTTCTAACTGTAATATACGTATAGAAAACTTCTGCAGCCTCATGTGAAAATGCTGTAGTGCCTAACCACCACATTAACGACTACGAAAATGAAATGTATGACCTGTGAAGCTAGATTTAATTCTGGCATCTAATGTCCAGTATTATCATCAGCTGGAATCATAATGTGAGAAAGGCAGCGGCTAGTTTCAGAAGCTAAGAATAAGATTGGAAGATAACTTTGGTGGCTCTATGCCATCCAAACTGTCTTGAGAACGGTTAAAAAAAGGTTAAAAAAGAGATATGACTGTTTGGGTAGAGTGTGTCCATGAAACTAAGGTAAGTTAAGTCCTAGAAGAAGAAGAGCCAAAATACTTCAAGAAAAGTTAGAATTTTCAAGGATTTATGACTGAGATTGGTGACAGTGGATTGCTGAGCTAATTCAGATATCTGTCTTAGTTGTATCTGCCATTAAAGGTGTAATTGAGAGTTTAGAAGCAATCATAATTTGTGTGTGAGTTTATGTTTAACTTACGATGACTGTGTATTTTAGAGTTTTGGTGTTTAGTCAAGATAAAATTTAACATTTGTTTGATTAGTATTTGACTTGTTTAACCCTGGTATAGTAAACATTCATCTGTTTAAAACTGGAATCTTGTGACTTCATTCTTTTAGTATGTAATTGAGATTTCAGATTTCATCCTCTTCCTGAACCTAATTACTAACCCTGACAAAAACTGTAACACATCTGATAGTTTCAGGATTGTGTTAAATAGTGCAGACTCATATTTAAGAGTTCCTAGTGTAAGGGACCACATATTTTACTTCTTTGTACCATAAATTAGAATGGAATATAGCCACGACTATTTACCTGAAATACCAGGAGAGTTTTACAAAATAAACAGTGCACATCTTAGTTGTTACAAGACAATGTTCCTTTTCAAAGCAGTAAGACAGAGTGGCACTGAGTGTTTGACTTAAAGAAAGACTGCCTGATGACAGCCCTCTGATTGGTTGAGCGGCATTTTACAATGAGTTCAAGCACAGGGCAGCCAGAGACATGCAGAGCCTGCAAACTGAAAATATTTCTTTCTCCCCCTCTGTATATGGATAAAAAGAAGGGAAAACCAAGAATTAAAACAAAGCATTTGAACAAGAAAAGTCACCAGATCAACTACGGAACCAAAGAACAGCCATCACTGTACAAATAACAATGCATCATCCTTGCTAACTAACCCTTGTGATCTGGACTATTGATCTTTAGAATTTTGTTCTCTATCTATATTTTTCCCATTCATAATATGTGTCAAACCATCTGTTTTTCATTTGTCTTAATCTTGAATGAGTATGCGTGCATTGGGGTTATAGAAAAGGGGTATAGTTTAAGACACATTGTCATTGATTAAGAATCAATTCTTTTCCTGTGCCATTTGTTAAAGCTAGGTGTGTTACAATAAACTGCTACCTTATTAATCTGTTATCTTAATTGGTTGGGCAACTGGCTTAAAATGCAGAATGATAACAATACTGCAGGTTCAAATTCTGTACTAGCTGAGGTTACAATGAGGTACTTTCTCGACCTTGCCCTTCACTTGAGGCTTGGTGACTCTCAAGTTAAATCACACCTAGTTGTCTCTCTCTCTCTGATACAGGAGCAGTCTTCTGGGACAATGACTTTATGATCATACTCGTTAGTGAGTGATTGGCAATGACAAACGATTAAACTTGGTATAAATTACTATAGTCCTGACAATCAGGTAGTGAGGCAAATTGGTCATCTTGGTGGTGCTAATGGGATTTTATACATTTTGCCATAACTTCTACACAAGAGGGTCACAATTATTGGTGCACTCTTCCTAATTCAGTCATGACATTAGTCTTGCATGAATCTTGGAGTATGCAATCCAATGTGCTTAACGCTGGGCTAAATTCCACTATTATTTCAAAGGCAGACCAATGATGTTTGCATACTGCCTGCATTAAAAGAAACAGGTAGGGGTTAAATGTTCATTGCAATCCCCTCGCCTACTTCTGGGGGATATTGAATTTTTCTTTGTCTATTTGAGTTTATTTTTTGCTCTGCTGAGTTCTTATGGACATTCACAGTTGTAGAGTTGCCATGGTTATTGATGGTAATCAAGTCTTTGATATATTTGTAAACTGCTGGCTGCTGGTGGGAATGTGTTCTGGCTGGATTAACACAACATACTTGAGAAACAAAAATCATATTTCAAATGTGCAGCATAACAAAGAAAATATTTTCCCCAGATCACATGCTGTATATGATTATACTTACATCCACTAAATGATCATTTTGCAGAAATGTTTTATATATTTTTGTTTAGGCCATCTAATTATTTCTACTTGTAGATAGAATACTTTTGTGTCTAGATAAACACTTCACTATTCTTCACAGAGATACATTTGACATATTTGAATATGAAAAATATATACTCCATGTCATCCTTCTCTTCTATGGTACTGAAATTAATTACATTATTAACATTTTGAATGAGTTTAAATTATTAGATCACATACACTTTAAAAAGAACTAATAATTTAATGCTGTGAGTTTTTTTGTATCAGGTTCATGAAATCTGCTTTAGGAATTCCAAATTGACCTGTTTCTAGTACGTCCTTGGCCAATGATTTTGGGTATTGTCTACCATATAAGGCATCTAATTGTACTAAGCAGACTTTGGATGTTCTGTGCTACAAACTAAAATTAACTACGATCAGTGCACGAAATTCTGAGCTCACCACATTATTTGAGCAGAAAAAATCAACATTTAAGTGAGTTGAAGCTAAGCATATACCAAAATTCTGAAATAAAACTAATCATGTACTAAGACTGTAATGGCTCTTAAATCAGAAGTTACTTATTTACTCAAGCAGAGCATTTTTTACAGCATAAGTAAAACTTGCAGTTATAAAAGGTACCATTCATCAGTATGACTAGATTTCGCATAAGTTGCTGGTCTACATCAAGGCCCTGAGAAAGTGCAGATCAAAGAAAAATCAAGATAATTTAATGAGTAATTGTCAACAACAGCAGCATTTATAACTTATATGAAATGTAATAAACTCTGCTGTCACTAATGATAAAACAGTGATTTTTAAGATGATTTTGGTGATATCAACATACTTGTTGAACAGAGAATATTGAAAACAATCCTGCAGAAATATTGCTAAATTCAATGATGTGAAGGATTAGATGTACACAACATATGGGATGAGCTGGATGTCTATCAGTACATAGCCACATTTAAGAAGATCGGGTTAATATTGTGACATACTTGTCTTGTACAATCTGTTTACACTGGAAAACATATTATCAAGTGGGTAGTCAGTTAGTCAGTTATAAAGTCATAGAGTCAAAGAGTCATAGAGTTATACAGCATAGAAACAGACCCTTTGGTCCAACTCATCTGCTTTGATCAGATATTCTGATTTAGTTCCATTTGCTGGCACTTGGCCCATATCCCTCTATACCCTTCCTATTCAGGTACTCATATAGATACCTTTTAAATGTTATAACTGTGCCAGCCTCGACCACCTCCTCTGGAAGCTCATCCCATACTTGCACCACCTTCTGTGTGAAGAAGTTCCCCCTCAAGTCTCTTTAAAATCTTTCCCTCTCGCCTTAAACCTGTGCCCTTTAATTTTGGACTCCCTGACCCTGGAAAAAATACCATGCCCCTCATGAATTTATAAACCTCAATAAGGTCACCCCCTCATCCTCTGATGCTTCAGGGACAAAAGCCTGAGCCTATTCAGCTCTCCCTATAGCTCAAATCCTCCAACCCTGGAAACACCATTGTATAACTTTTCTGAACCATTTCAAGCATACCGAACAAGGTGGATGAGTTGACGGCGCAAATCATGGCAAATGGGTATGATTTAGTGGCCATTACAGAGACATGGTTACAGGATGGTCATGACAGGGAGTTAAATATCCAGGGGTATCAAACTGTTCGGGAGGACAGACAGGAATGTAAGGGAGATGGTGTCGCTCTGATTTTTGAGGATGATATCAGGGCGGTAGTGAGAGATGATATAGGTTCTACTGAACAAAAGGTTGAATCCATTTGGGTGGAAATTAGGAATAGCAGGGAGAAGAAGTCACTGATAGGTGTGGTCTATAGGCCACCAAATAATGACATCGTGGTGGGGCAGGCAATAAACATAGAAGTAGCTAATGCATGTAAAAATGGTACAGCAATTATCATGGAGGATTTTAACCTACATATCGATTGGTCAAACCAGGTCGGTCATGGCAGCCTTGAGGACGGGTTCACAGAATGCATCCGCGATAAGTTCCTTGAACAATATGTAATGGAACCTACGAGGGAGAAAGCTATTCTAGATCTAGTCCTGTGTAATGAGACAGGAATAATTAATGATCTCACAGTTAGGGATCCTCTCGGAAGGAGCGATCACAGTATAGTCGAATTTAAAATGCAGATGGAGCGTGAGAAGGTTAAATCCAGTACCTATGTCCTGCGCTTAAGCAAATGAGACTATGATGGGATGAGGGAGGAGTTAGATAAGGTAAAATGGGAGCAAAACCTTTATGGTGGGTCAATTGAGTAACAGTGGAGGACTTTCAAAGCGATTTTTCACAGTGCTCAGCAGAAGTATATTCCAATGATAAGGAAGAACTGTAGGAAAAGAAATAGTCAGCCATGGATGTCTAAGGAAATAAAGGAAAGTATCAGATTTTAAAAAATACATACAAAAAAGCAAAGATTAGTGGGAAACTAGAAGACTGGGAAATCTTTAAAGGCCAACAGAAAGCCACAAAAATGGTTATTAAGGAAAGTAAGATAGATTATGAAAGTAAACTAGCTCAAAATATAAAAAAACAGGCAGCAAAAGTTTCTATAAATATGTAAATCGTAAAAGTGTGGCGAAGGTAAACATTGGTCCTTTAGAGGATGAGAAGGCCAATTTAATAACTGGGAATGAGGAAATAGCTGAGGCATTTCACAGTTATTTTATGTCAGTCTTCACAGTGGAAGACACAAATAACATGCCGAAAACTGATGGCAAGAAGGTTATAGCAGGTGAGGACCTAGAAACTATCATTACCACTAAGGAGGCAGTGCTGGGCAAGCTAATGGGGCTAAAGGTAGACAAGTCTCCTGGCCCTGATGAAATACATCTCAGGGTACTAAAAGAGGTGATGGGGGAAAAAGCAAATGCACTAGTAATTATTTATCAAAATTTACTGGACTCTAGGGTGGCTCCCGCAGATTGGAAAACAGCCAATGTGACGCTACTGTTAAAAAAGGAAATAGACAAAAAGCAGGTAACTATAGGCCAGAGATAGTAGGAACTGCAGATGCTGGAGAATCCGAGACAACAAGGTGCAGGGCCGGACGAACACAGCAGGCCAAGCAGCATCATAGGAACAGAGAGGCTGACGTTTCGGGCCTAGACCCTAACTATAGGCCAGTTAGTTTAACTTTGGTAGTGGGGAAAATGCTTGAATCTATCATTAAGGAAGAAATAGCAAGACATCTGGATATAAATTGACCCACTGGGAACACCCAGCATGGGTTCATGAAGGGTAGGTCATGTTTAACTAATTTCGTGGAATTCTTTGAGGACATTACTTGCATGGTGGATCATGGGGAACCTGTGGATGTGGTATATCTGGATTTCCAGAAGGTATTTGACAAGGTGCCATTCCAAAGGCTGCTACATAAGATAAAGTTGCACGGTATTACAGGTAATGTATTGGCATGGATAGAGGATTGGTTGACCAGTAGAAAGCAAAGAGTAGGGGTAAATGGGTGCTTTTCTGGTTGGCGGTCAGTGGCTAGTGGTGTGCCTCAGGGATCAGTGTTGGGACCTCAATTGTTTACAATTTACACAGATGATTTGGAGTTGGGGACTAAGTGTGGTGTGTCAAAATTTGCAGATGACACTAAGATGAGTGGTAGAGCAAAGTGTACAGAAGACACTGAAAGTCTGCAGAGGGATATAGATAGTCTAAGTAAGTGGGCAAAGGTCTGGCAGATGGAGTACAATATTGATAAGTGTGAGGTCATCCATTTTGGTAGGAATAACAGCAAAATGGACTATGTTTTAAATGGTAAAAAATTGCAGCACACTGCTGTGCAGAGGGACTTGGGTGTCCTTGTGCATGAATCGCTCGAAGTAGGATTGCAGGTGCAGCAGGTAATAAAAAGGCAAATGGAATTTTGTCTGTCATTGCTAGGGGGATGGAGTTTAAAAACAGGGAGGCTATGCTGCAGCTGTATAGGGTCCTGGTGAGGCCACACCTGGAGTACTGTGTGCAGTTTTGGTCTCCTTACTTGAGAAGGGATATACTAGCACTGGAGGGGGTGCAGAGGAGATTCATTCGTTTGATTCCAGAGTTGAGAGGGTTGGATTATGAGGAGAGACTGAGTAGGCTGGGATTATACTCATTGGAATTCAGAAGAATGAGGGGAGATCTTATAGAAACATATAAGATTATGAAGGGAATAGATAAAGTGGAGGCAGGGAGGTTGTTTCCACTAGCAGGTGAAACTAGGACTAGAGGGCATAGCCTCAAAATAAAGGGAAGCAGATGTAGGACTGAGGTCAGAAGGAACTTCTTCACCCAAAGGGTTGTGAATCTGTGGAATTCCCTGCCCAGTGAAGCGGTTGAAGCTACCTCACTGAATGTTTTTAAGGCAAGGTTAGATAAATTTTTGAACAGTAAAGGAATTAAGGGTTATGGTGAGCGGGCGGGTAAGTGGAGCTGAGTCTCAAAAAGATCAGCCATGATCTTATTAAATGGCGGGGCAGGCTCGAGGGGCCAGATGGCCTACTCCTGCTCCTCGTTCTTATGTTCTTATGTTCTTATTCTAAAAGTGGCTTCACCAATGTCCTGTACAGCTACAACATGACCTCACAACACCTATTCTCTGTCCACTTACCTTATCTCAAGACTCCTTTATCTCCCAATTTTCTTTCGCAAATGAACTCCCAGTTAAATCTGGTTGTTGCCCCATACATCATCTGAGGGACATTGAATTGCATAAGTTTACTTTGTGGATGCTAACTGTACTGCTGAAAGTTTTCTCCTTTTGTTGCAGGATCCTGGATTTATGCACCAGTCAAGTTCATTTTGAACATATCTTGAATCTGTGGACATTAGTCATCGTACCTCAGGATTCACTCCTATGGAGTTGTTTACAGCCTATCTTCAATCTGTGAAAGCAGATCTTTATTCTCAATCTGTTGATACACCTGTGTGGAAATATTTAAACCTTTTTGTTTCAAATTGTACTTCAGGATGAACATCTTCTTTTGCCCTCTGTGAATATAGAACATAGACCTTAGAACTGTACAGCACAGGAATGGGCCCTTTGGCCCATGATGTTGTGCCAAACTTGACGCCAAATGAAATTAATCCCTTCTGCATGCACTTGGTCCATATCCCTCCATCCCTTGCATATTCATGTGCATATCTAGAAGTCTTTTAATTGCCCCAATCATATTTGCCTCCATAACCACACCGGCAAAGCATTCCAGACTCCTACCACTCTATGTAAAAATTAGCCCCTCACATCTCCTTTGAACTTTCCCCCTCTCATCTTAAATGTATGTCCCCTAGTATTAGACATTACAACTCTGGGAAAAAGGTTCCGACCGTCAACCTTATGTATGCATCTCATAATTTTATAGACTTCTATCAAGTATGCCCTCAGCCTCCACTGATTCAGAGAAAACAACCCAAGTTTTTCTAGCCACTCCTTATAGCTCATACCCGCTAATCCAGGCAGCATTCTGGTAAATCTCTTCTGCACCCTCTCCAAAGCCTCCACATCCTTCCCGTAATCTGGTGACTAGAATTGAACACAATAACCTGAGTGTGGCCTAACCAAAGTCTTATACAGTTGCAGCATGACATAATGACTCTTGTACTCAATTCCCCAAACAATAAAAGCAAGCATGCCATATGCCTTCTTTCCCACCCTATCTAATTAAATGGTCACTTTCAGGGAGCTATGGACTTGAACCCCAAGATCCTTCTGTACATCAATGATGTTTAGGGTTTTGTCATTAACTGTATATTTTTCCTTAACATTTGATCTCCCAAAGTGCAGCACCTCACACTGACCCGTATTAAACTGCCATTTCTCCACCCATATCTGCAACTGATCTACATCCCGTTGTATCCTTTGACAACTTTCTACACTATCCATAACTCCACCAAATTTTATGCTGTCTGCAACTTACTAATCCGCCCATATATATATGTATGTATCACAAACAGCCGAGGTCCCAGCACTGATCCCTGTGGAACACTACTAGTCATGGATCTCCAGCCTGAAAAACAGCCTTCCACTATTACCCTCTGCCTTATATGTGCAAGCCAATTCTGAATCCACATGGCCAAGTCTCTGTGGATCCAATGCATCTTAATCTTCTGGATGAGTTTACCATGAGGGACCTTGTCAAAATCCTTCCTAAAATCTGATCATCTTTGTCACCTCTTCGACAAATTCAGTCAAGGCCCGCCTGACACAAAGCCATGCTGACTGTTCCTAATTAGGCCATGCTTTTCCAAACATGTGTAAATCCTAGCCCTGAGAACTCTCTCCAATATCTTCCCAGTCACTGATTTGAGACTCACCGGTCTATAATTTCCTGGATTATCCTTGTTTCTCTTCTGTAACAGAGAAACTACATCAGCTACTCGCCAAACCTCCAGGACCTCTCCAGTGGCTAGCGAGGATATAAAGATCTTGGACAACCTGATGGTTAACTGTGGTTAACTTAGGAGAAAGATAATACTTCCTTGAAGCATGAAAGACTGAAATATTCCTCTCCAACTCCTGTCGTTTCATTGTCTGACATAAACTTCAAATCTGCCGTTACAATTCATTCACCAGGCCTTGCTGGTGCCTGAACAATGTCGGTTAAAGATTCCTCAATGAGCTGAAATTGGTTGTGCTACTCATTATTTTCATCCACATCTTTAAATTCTTATAGATTTTGCCGATTTCTATCATCAAGGGGAGGCGCTGGCCTAGTGGTATTATCCCTGGACCATTAATCCAGAGATCCAGATAATGTTCTGGGGACCCGGGTTTGAATCCTGCCATGGAAGATGGTAGAATTTGAATTCAATAAATATCTGGAATTAAGAATCTAATGATGGCTATGAATCCATTGTCAATTGTTGGAAAAACCCATCTGGTTCACTAATGTCCTTTAGGGAAGGAAACTGCCATCCTTAACTGGTCTGGCCTACGTGTGACTCCAGACCCACAGCAATGTGGTTGACTCTAAACTGCCCTCTGGGCAATTAGGGATGGGCAATAAATGCTGCCTGGTCAGCGACGCCCTCATCCAGTGAAGGAATAAAGAAAAAAAATATCTTCAGTGATGTTAGAGGTGGATAATTTTTCCTTACAAAACCATGTTTAGAATTCTTGAATTTGTAACTAGGACTATTAAACACAAAAACAAGGAAGTCATTCTCAAGTTTTACAAATTGCTGGTTAGGTTTCAGCCAGAGTGTTGTGATGAATTCTGAGCACTGCTATTCAGTAAGGATGTCAGATATTGGAAAGGATACCATGGAAGTTTGCCAGGATGATGCCAGGTATCAGTGATGTGGAGAAAATGGAAGGGAAAGAACTGATCTTCTTCAGAAGGTTAACAAAGATTTAATGGATCTGTTCAAAATTATGAGCTAAAGCAAGTCTGAAAAAGTTCAGCATAGATCATAGACTTAAAATAATTAGAAAAAGAACCAGAGGGAAATTAAAGAAATTATTGCGTACAGTACTTTCATGGTCTGAACCAAAAGGCTTAAAGTTTACTGGAATCATATCCCACAGTAACTTACAAAAAGCAATCAAACATATTTGAAGAGGCCTAACTTGGAGGATTATTAGGAAAAAAAGTGAAACTGATCATAAAATGAGCGCCAAAACTGCAATGCTGAAATTAAAATAAAAACAATAAAAAACTCTTATCTCTCAATACATTGAATGATCTATTAAAATCTGAGATGTTTACAACTGCAATGTGGATGAATATTTCACTTAAAGTAAACTTAAATGTATTAATTTGAGTCAGTATTTTCATTTCTGTGTGAGCGTTGTGTTCACACCTAATGCTTATCTATCATTTATGTGGTGGAGGTGCCGGTGTTGGACTGGGGTAGACAAAGTCAGAAATCATATGACACCAGGTTATAGTCCAACAGGTTTATTTGAAATCGCAAGCTTTCGGTGTCTCACTTCTTCAAACATACATACACACACACACACGCGCACACACACACACACACACACACACAGACACGTAAATCTGTCAGGTGAATTTGTATTTGCAGATACATTCTATTTTGTTCAAAAAGCACACAAATTATACACAGTTAGTCAATGTGGCATTTTATAAATTTCTACTTCAGAAATAAAACCAGTCTGACATCAAACCAAAACACAAACAGATGCTAAACAAGGCCTCACACCTAACATGCATTATCTGATCTAGAATGTCACCTCCTCTTTACACTAATAAAACCTTTAGTTCTCTCAGCGCAGTGACTTGAAAGAAATTCAGGAATTTACATATACATATTAATCAATTAAAACCTTCTAACTGATTAAAGATTTAACAGCATCTTAGGTTTGTTTAATATATTCTCATCAGTGGTGTGACCCTTTGATCTTTTACTTATAAATTCTGTGTCTGATACTACCTCTCTCACTAACACCTGAAGAAACAGTAAGACTCCAAAAGCTTGAGTTTTTTAATAAATCTGTTGGACTATAACCTGGTGTCATGTGATTTCTAACCTCATCATTTATGTTCACTGAGGTACTTGGATTCTAGTGCCTTTCAGTTTGTGCTATCTTTGAAGTACAGTCAATTTCTTTTATAATTAAGTCTTATTCGTCATGACATTTTTGTTACATAAAAGCTGCCTAATGAATAATGGGTGAAGTATTAGAAAGTTTGGGGAGTGTCAGCCACCATATTTACAAATCAGGGAATGTTGTTCACGGTACTTTAATCGTTAGAGCATCAAAACCTCCTGGAAGCTCTATGTCCATAGCTAATGTGCTTCATGTTACAGTTCTAATTATCATCGTTTTTATGGTGGTTTCTCAAAATTGATGTGATACTTGTCAGGATAGCAGAGACGTTAGATGATTGAGGAGCCCAAGTTTGGATTTACAAGTTTTTCCATAGAAGGGGCAAGTTAGCGTGTGAGGAAAAGCAGTTCACAGTCCTGTATTGACTTACTTCTCCTTTCCTTGCTACCACTGCTCCATTTTGTGTTTGAGTTCTTGACCTTGAAACGACTTGGACATTGAGAGATCAGTAAATGCCATGTCAAAAAGTCAGCAGCCCTCTTTTTCCAGTCAGTGGTGTCGATGCCTATGTGCTAGAGGCCAACCTTGAGTGTGTCCTTATACCTATTCCTTTGGCCAACGTTTGAGCCTTAGCCAAGGGGTAGCTGCAAGAAAAGAAAAATAGTCTTCATGTGTCTAGATGCAATGGCTCCATTCATTGGTGTTGGTTCCTCAGGAGCAAGGCTTTGATGCTAGTAGACACAGTAGACACAGTTTCATGGAGGACACTAACATTGCTCCAATGATCTTCTCATTTAATCTCCAGGATTAAATGTAGACGCCACTGGTGGAAGGTGCCAAGGGTCTTAATCTGACGTCAACAAACGGTCCAGGTTCTGCTGCAGTACAGTATTCAACACAACAGCCTTATAGACTAGAACCTTTGTTGACTTCCAGAGATCCCTGTTATCAGCTTGATGGAAGAAGTGCTGGTACAGTTGACTTGCTGTTGGAAATCTTTATAAATGGTATTCACTTGGAAGATGCGGTTACTGAGGTGTACGAAGTGCTGCACATACTCCATAGTATGTCTATATAGATAAAATAAAGGATGCTCAACTGGCCCAGAGGAGGTTAATGGAGTGTATTCATCTTACCAAAGCTGACTAAACACGTTATATGAGATGTTGAAAATGTCAAATGTCCTTTTCATGTCCAATGTGGAGTGAGCCATCATGAGCTGTCATTCACAAAAAGAAGGTTATGAGTTATGGTTTTGCCTGGAAGTTGAAGAGTTTCCAGTCCAGGCAATGTTGACTACTGATACTGGGTGATAGGTTAGCTCTGATGAAGTGGATGATTGGATGATGACCTTCAGGCATGATGATTGTCAAGGTGGGGTTCGATCACATAACACTATTTGACCCTGGTCTGGATGTAAAAGATGTCAATTTCATACCTTCCACTCAGGGCAGTGGTGGACCTGTTGCCAAGCAGGAGCTTCATAATGGCAACAAGTATCAATGCTCACTAAAAATGCTGGAGACAAATCCAGAAGGCTTCACAATTAAGAGAGTCAAATGGCTGGCTCAGGTTGATGAGGGCAAGTAGAAATTCTCGATTAAGCTCCCAATATTTTTCTAGGATCTGTCTAGCCAATAAGACTGTGTTGACAGCCTCCTGAGATGTTTGGAAGCCACACTGCATTGCCAGGAGAAACTCTTCAGTGACAGGACAAAGGCAGTTCAAGACGATGCAGGTCAGGACCTGAAATTGATAGAGGGAAATCCTTCTGTATCTTCCACAACCAGATTTAATCCATTCTGTAAATATTGATAATGGTCATGTTCTTGAACTCCTGGAAATGCCTCTTTGTTCTAGACATGGAAGATGTGCTGACGGAGTCACGTTGTGAGTCAATAGCTACTGGCATGTTGGACCTCAGCGGGTGAACCATATAGCCCACAGGTTTTGTTAGTTTTTTTCTGTTGGATGACCCACTTAAACTCAACAATGGCTGGTAGAACACCGAGGGAATGCTCCACAGCATGGTGTGAGAAGGGTTGGAGGGATCCTCCAATATGGAAGACACCTGATTAAGGAGGAGGTTGATCTGTTTCTTCCAATGCTGAAGGATGACATCATCCTTGAGGACCCAACCCATGATTAAAGGGGATTGTTTTTGTTGAATGCCATCTATTGCCTTGGTTGTCAGAATGAAGTTGTACACGTCATGCTGGTCAGGAGCAATTGTTCATCATTCCACAGATTTGTCACTTGAACTCAGTCTTCAGTTGATAGTACATCCCATCATTCATCAGGTATGTGAGTGGCTTTATCAGGTAATGAAGGCTGCTTGCTTTGACTCAGGAAGATCACGAATCTGGGTATCATTGACATCAAATAATTCCCAGTTCTGTTGTGGAGTAAAGCCCAGATCAATACACAGGTACTAGGATAGCAAGCTTCAGTTGCTTCCAGCTTGCCTGGATGGAGATGACATCAGTATTGGGCCCTTGCTCCAGTGCACTGTACAAAGGGTCCTGAAGCTCTTCCTGCTTCCTTCAAGACAGCGGAATTCAACTTTTGATGGGCACTTCTGTTGTCTTAGCATCTGGTAGATATTCCTCACTGAGCACTTGGTCTATGATCTATTCAACAATATTTGGAACTGCTAACAAATGTAGGACAGATCTTTGCCTTGGGTGTGGAGGCACTTGAGGTCAATGCCTGGAAATCAGACACGTTCATGTATTCTTAATTTAGTTCTGTTGGTATAAATTCAGTGATGTCACTTCTGGTTAGGAATTCTTTGACGCTTTCTTCACTCATACATAACTATATTATTTCATCAAAAGCCCACTTATAACAGCACTTTGAAACTCCCACACTGTTAGCTATTAGCCTTCTCTTTGCCACAATACCTCCAAAGCAAGCAGTCAGTTCAATCACACCCTTGCTTTCAGCAAGTGTCAATTATTCCTCTGATAGTGCTTCTGTGAAACACCATGGCATATTTTGCGAAATTAATTGCATGAAATGAAAGTTCTTATTTCATTTATCCAACACAAAATTGCATAAAATGAACAGCATAGAAACAGGCCTCAGCCCAACTAGTCCTCACAAACACACAACTACAATCAATTTCAACAAAACATCTGTTTTTCAACATGTTTTTGATTCCCTTTTCACTGATATGCACATTTAGTTACTTAATGAAAGCTTTTATGCTATTTGTCTCCCCATTTCTTGCAATGAATTCCAGTTTCTAGCAATTCTCCCTAACAACACAATTATCCCTTATTTCCCTGTTGAATTTATTTGTAATGTTTTCCAGTTGTAGGTAAAGCAAAATACTGCTGATCCTGAAAATCTGAAATAAGACCAAAAATTGCTGGAAATATTCAGTAGGTTGGCCAGTATCTGCGGAGAGAGAAACATTTCAGAGTGATGACCTTCGATCAAAATTGTAATACATTAGCAGTGTAGCAGAAGTTCTTACTATATAATAAGCACCATTGTGAAGATGTCGTGTGAAGATACTCCATAGAGTCATAAAGTCATACAGCCCGGAAACAGATCCTTCGGTCCAACTCACCTGCACCAACTAGACATCCAATCTGACCTAGTCCCATTTGCCAGCATTTGGCACATATCCCTCTAAACCCTTCCTATTCATATACCTATCCATACAAGCACCAACCTCTGCATGAACAAGTTACCCCTCAGCTCCATTTTAAATCTTTCCCTTCTCATCTTAAACCTATGTCGCCTAGTTTTGGACTCCCCTACCCCTCATGATCTTATAAACCCCTATATGGTCACCTCTCAGCTTCTGATGCTCCAGAGAAAAATGCCACAGACTATTCAGCCTCTCCCTAAATGCTCCAAACTTGGCAACATCCTTGTAAATCTTTTCTGCATCCTCTCACTATTAACAACATATTTCCTGCAGATGAGTGACCTGAATTGTATGCAGTATTCAAAAAGTTGCCTCACCAACGTCCTGCACACCTGCAGTATGATATCCCAACTCTCTACTCAATGACGACAAGAAGGCCAAATACCTTCTTCACCACCTTGTTTAACTGCGGCACCACTTTCAAGGAATTATGTACCTGCACCCCTATGTCTCTGTTCAGCAACACTGCCTAATGTGTCATTATTTAAGCAATTCACACTCCATCCTATACCTGTAACCCCGCATTTATTAAAGCTAACCCTGGGCAGTATGGGGCAATTTAGCATGGCCAAAATTGAGGTAGAGAGACAAGTAGAGAGGGAAATGAGTTAATGAATGAAGCAAAGACTCCACTATAACTGTCAGGATTTGTTCTGCGAAGCCAAATTTACTAATCCCACCAACGTGACACAAACTCCTAGAATGTGAGCATGATCGCTACATCTGAACTGAACACTAGGAAGGAAAGTGAATAAATTGCATTAGTTAAGAGGGGAATACATCTTATTTCAAATTTTATGATGAAGAAAATAATTATAAAGTCATAATGGCTTTGGGAAATGAACCGGTTTTGAAGGACTGAACTAAAAACAAAACTCAATCTCAAGTGGTGTACATGATACTGCAGTTATAGATCGCAGATTGTCAACTGGTAGTAGGAGTCTGAAGAACAACAGATTGCAGAATGGTAGCAGCAGCCAATATAGCAGCGTGCTGATAAAAGTGCGCACAGTCAACATCAAATTACATAGCACAGCTGCACGCTAATTCAATCTTCCACCGCCAAAGAAGGAGGCAGAAAGCAGTAACACAAAGCCCTAAAGGGCTGGAGTGATTACATTTCAAATCCTTTAGTGTGAATCTGTCAGAGTGCAACTCTATTGGGAAAACTGGCACACTTACTGTAGAAAAAATAATTTGAAATCTGAGTTTTAAAGGTTGCGTTGCTGGTTGTCTTATAGCAACATCGAGAGCTTTGGATTGCATTGCAAATAATTTAGCAGCCAGAAGAAACAAAGAATTATTATAATAACACATGCAATTTTTTGAAGAAATATAGTCTATGAATTTATTTAATGCTTTTGCATGATTAGATATAGGTGATGGACATTAAAACCATTAAAAAAGGCTGTACGTTTAAATGCTATTTCAGTTGAATAAGTGATAATCTAGGATTACCAGCTACAAATATTATTTTTTGGCCATAGCATCAGATAATCTCATTAAAACAAATTAGCTCTGAAATAAACATGGGGCTATGTACATATAAAGGCAGAATATTCATCTTTCAACAGGGACATTAATCATTTAATTCAATTAATCTCTCTGTTGAAGTAATACTAGAACCCCTACAGTGCGGAAAGAGGTCATTTGGCCCATTGAGTCTGCACTAATTCTCTGAAGAGCATTCCACTCAGACCCCTCCATATTCCCAAATTTTCTATGGCCAATCCACCTAATCTGCACATCTTCAGACTGTGGGAGGAAATGACAGCACCCACAGGAAACCCAGGGAGAACATGCAAACTCCACACAAACAGTCACCCAGAGCTGGAATTAAACTCAGATCCTTGGTGCTGTGAGGCAGCAGTGCTAAGCACTGAGCCATCATGCTGCCCGAATGTTAAGTGCAATTTGTGATTGGTGAAGCATTCATATGCTACTTACCTACAAAGAAATTACAAAATCCTTATTCAAGTGAAAGGCCACTGAACTAAACTGAACTGTCAACAATTTCTCTCTCCACAGTTTCTGTGAGACTTGCTGAGTTTTCTGATATCTGCAGAATTCCATTTGTGCTCAAAATCCTTATGTACGTAAAATGGAATTTAGGAAATGAGGAGAACAGTTATATATGTGAAACCCAGTTATTTTGAAATGCACTCAACAGATATTAAAATTTGGAAGTCCTCACAACTGTCTGTGAGGATTATAAAGATGGACCAACAACTGAAATCAGAACTTCCTTCTCCTAGCACAGCTCACTATCTGATTAATTATATTCTAAAAAAAGCACTTTCAAACAAATCTTCTGGTGTTCTCCTGCTGATCTATATGGTATTTGCCCAGGAAGTTTGAGCTTCTGATGAGCAATTCTCCTGCTCCCCAGTATCCTGTGAAAGTCCTTGAATTGGAGTTAAAATCAGTGACTTTAGATAGTTTAAAGAAACTTAACGTGAGTAGTTAACAAGGAAATGTTAGACATAAAAATTGTGGTGTAACTCCTGGGAACTACAAAAGTGAACCCCCTCTCCAACCCGCACCCCGCCCCCTGCACGCACGCAAGCGCGCGCGCGAGCGCGCACACACACACACACAAACACACACACAAGGGGCTCACACTGATGCGACCTAAATAGTCCCAACTACCAGTCTCCTTGGTCCGAGTGACTAGTTCCCACTAATCCTAACTAAAGTGGCTATGTGAAAGTGGGACGACAGATCTACTGGTGTTGGCAATGGTCCTAAGTCTAACTCCCAAAATGGCAAGTTCTTGAACTGATGTTAGTAGATAAGGTAATTTGTGAGTTAGCTTCTGAAAGGGGCTAGAAAAGATATCAGATTGTAATGTGTCTCAACTTATATGTCATTCAGGCTGGGAAACTTGCCTTAGCATCCTGCGGTCTAAAGGTGACTCCAGTCCTAAATCATCTCATTGCTTCTTAATGCCCTTGAACTAAAAGGAATGAATATTGCAGTCTGCCTCACATCGCAAGTACAAATATAATAACATTTGCAATTATTTAATATTGGATGAAAAAAATTTTTTGAGAACACCAAAGTAAATTCAAACAAAGGAGGAAAATATATTGGTGATTTGAGCTGTATATATTGCTAAAGCATCTTGTAGATTTATTGAATTAGCTGGAGAAGAGACATTCGCACACATTTCAGCATATGTCTGCTTGAAGATGAATCAGTAAAACTAAAAATGTTCAAAGAAAAGTCCTTTCACTGAAACCTACAAAAGATTTCTTTGCCACAAGCTGTAAAGAAATAGGTGAAATCTTTGATCAATTTGTCAAAAAGATGTAGTAGTGAAAGTAAAGTCATTTGAATTTGGCATTTGAAAGACATCACTTCGGAATGTATGATGGGTGAGATAGGGAATAATACCATTCCAGTCAGATTTCACTAAAATAAGACTTAATGCTTAATTTTAGCACTGTTGACCTGACCGAAATTGAACAAGTGGGCACTCAAAATGATGACAGGGACTTATATGCTCTAAGTCAGTTACTCTCATACAGTTACAAATTTAACCTTCACTGTAAAAAAAAACAGATACCAAATTGGTGCAGAGATAGTAGGAACTGCCGACGCTGGAGAAACTGAGACAACAAGGTGTAGAGCTGGATGAACACAGCAGACCAAGCAGCATCAGAGGAGCAGAAAAGCTGACATTTCGGGCCTAGACCCTTCTTCAGAAATGGGGGAAGGGAAGGGGATTCTGAAATAAATAGGGAGAAAGTGGGAGACGTATAGAAGATGGATAAAGGAGAAGATGGGTGGAAAGGAGACAGACAGGTCAAGGAGGTGGGGTTGGAGCCAGTAAAGGTGAGTGTAGGTGTGGAGTTAGGGAGGGGATATGTCGGTCCAGGGAGGACGGATGGGTCAAGGAGGCGGGATGAAGCTAGTAGGTAGGAGATGGGGCTGGGGCTTGAGGTGGGAGGAGTGGATAGGTGGGAGGACAGGTTAGGGAGGCGGGTACGAGCTGGGCTGGTTTTGGGATGCGGTCAGGGGAGGGAAGATTTTGAAGCTTGGCCTCCTGTACATCGGGGAAACCAAGCGGAGGCTTGGGGACCGCTTTGTGGAACACCTACGCTCGGTTCTCGCCAAACAACTGCACCTCCCAGTCGCGAACCATTTCAACTCCCCCTCCCACTCCTTGGACGACATGTCCATCCTGGGCCTCCTGCGGTGCCACAACGATGCCACCCGAAGGTTGCAGGAACAACATCCTATATTTTGCTTGGGAACCCTGCAGTCCAATGGTATCAATGTGGACTTCACAAGCTTCAAAATCTCCCCTCCCCCGACCGCATCCCAAAACCACTCCTTCCACCTCAAGCCCCACCCCCATCTCCTACCTACTAGCCTCATCCCGCCTCCTTGACCTGTCTGTCCTCCCTGGACCGACCTATCCCCTCCCTAACTCCCCACCTACACTCACCTTTACTGGCTCCAACCCCGCCTCCTTGACCTGTCTGTCTCCTCTCCACCTATCTTCTCCTTTATT
Source organism: Rhincodon typus (assembly GCF_021869965.1). Lineage (NCBI taxonomy): Eukaryota > Metazoa > Chordata > Chondrichthyes > Orectolobiformes > Rhincodontidae > Rhincodon > Rhincodon typus. Next base: position 59,615,683 of record NC_063333.1, on the reverse strand, counting down.
CATCTTCTATCCGCATCCCCCTCTCTCCCTATTTATTTCAGAATCCCCTACCCCTCCCCCATTTGTGAAGAAGGGTCTAGGCCCGAAACGTCAGCTTTCCTGCTCCTCTGATGCTGCTTGGCCTGCTGTGTTCATCCAGCTCTACACCTTGTTATCTCAGATCCCAAATTGGATTCTGTGGGGTCAAAACTGTAAGGCTTCCCTGCAAGGCCAAACTTGGTATAAAGCTGAAATCAAGCCAAAAGTAATATTTTAATTTATTTACTCAAAGGATATTGCCATTGCTGTCTAGGCCAGTTTTTATTGCTCATCCATAATTTCCCTTCAAAAGCTGGCAATGAGCTTGTAAGATTTTCGGGTTCATTTTAACTTTAGTTGTAAGAGCCATATAGGCTGAGAGCTTAGAGAATCAATCTATATTTTACTCGTCCTGATTAGCAATATCTCTACTTTTTTTTTCTCTGCTGTGCAGACCATTAAGGTCTGTGTACAGCATTAGCCTCTGGAAATGGAAGCCATGTGCTGGCATGTTGATCATTGTGCATGGAACTTCCCGGGGAAGGTCACTGATTCAATACAAGGCACAATCCAGATAAAAATATATTCCCCAAAGTTTATATAATTATTAAGATTGCCATACCAAGTACAAAATAAATAATAATCAATAAAAGTAGCAGTTTTCAGTCCATCTACTTTGCAATGCCAATTCATGACACTGGTTGGTGTCAGGTCTCTTATTCTGGTTCTATTCATTATTCTGCTCTTCTTCTTCTATCTTCACACTTCGTCTCTTGTGCATCAAAGCACTAATAGCTAAGCCGACACCACTTCCTGTTTCTGAATAGGAGCATCTAGAGCTGCAGTTTGCTTATTCGCACTTGAGCAGTTTGTGGTCAGTCTTGGATTAGCTGGTAGTGTCTTCCCAATTTACAATTACTTTCTTTAAAATCTTACTGATTCCTTTCCTCTTGTCTCCTGATTCATTCTTTGACATGCTAATCACTTTGGAAGATTACCCTTTTCATAACAACGTGTCCCTCTTAGTTTACCAAATCCATAGGTTTTTATCAAGATAAATTGACACCAGTGAGGCCACCTATGTGATTGTTTAGATATGTGGTGTGAATCCCTAGTCATGAACTATCATTCCAAATGGCCCAATTAATACATCTAAAAATATTGAAATAACTATAAAACTACAAGCTTCAGTACAGAACTTACCAATGTAATATATTTCTGTACATATATATTTATATATAGGCCTGTTGCATAATTTCTTTTGCATTGATATTAGTGAAAAAAAACACCACATTGCTCGTGCTGGTTTATTGGCCACCATTATAATGCTGGCAATGCTGTCCACCTCTGAGAAATCAACATAGTCTACATGGCACTGCTTGAAGTGTCGGAACATAAATTAGTTTTTACCCCAGAGAATGTTATTCCACTTGTGGGCAATAGAAAATCTAGAGACCATCAGAAGGGACTTGTGCAGTGGTCGTCTCCCTGCCTTGAGGCTAGAAACTTCTGGTTCAAGTCCCAGATGTGTCATAACATGTCTGAATCAGTTGGCTAAAAATAATTATAAACCAGTCACCAAGCCTTCAATTTGGGAACTCAGAAGAACTTGCTTTACCCAGATAGTGGTGAGAATGTGGAATTCTCTACCACAGCGAGCAGTTAATATGAAAATTATTGATGCATTTAACGAAAAGTTGTATAAGTTTCAGAGGGAGAAGAAAATAGAAGATCATGATTTTGATGGCAAAGGATTAGGGGAAATTTGAGTGAAGCATGAATACTGGCAGAGCTGCATCTTTGATAGATAAAATATACACAGTTTGTGGGCTGAATTTTATATGAAGGCCCTGGGATTGGCATCAGAAGGGGTGCCACTTCCACTTGAGCGTAAAGTGGCTCATAAAATATGATCATGCAGTAGCCAGTCAATTGAGTTAGGAAAAATGCAAGTCTGTCTAATCACATGGACAGGTGGAAACAAGATACCAAGAGTGGCAATAATTTATTCAACAGCAGATGGTGATACCATGTTTCAAAGGCTGCCAGGCCTCCATTCACTGTTACCTGCTTAAAGGAGTGCCTATCACACTGACTACAAGATCATACCTGGTGGGCCATAAGACATCCCAGGAGCTGAAGGGAGTTCTGCAGTGACCATGACAGAAGGGAGGCCCTTTGTGCCCAGGCTTTAGTAATGCCTCCTTGCAGTGTCTCATCCCCAGGTTTCAAGGCCAAGGTGAAAGGTACAGTTCCCAATGACCAGATGAAGAGACCAACACTTTTACTCAGGCAAGCCTAGGCAGAGAATTGCAGAAGAGGTCAACATTGCCACAGTGGGGCCAATTACCTTCTTTGCTTTGCCAAGGTGAATATTTCATATAGCCTTTATTTGGAACTTGCATGTGGTAATGTGAGAGTAATGTGGCCACCCAATCAGAGGCAATGGGGTCAGCCAACAGAAGCTTCTGTCAGAGGCATGGCTGCATTTTGGTGAGGGGCACCTTTTGGTGTGGTTCCTTATCACCCCAAGGTCCCTTGAGATTATATGTATGCAGGAGGCATTCAGGAACCGCTATCAATCACTGCTGGGCTGCTATCAGTATAGGTGTTGCATTCACCCTCATGAGGAAACTAACAGTAGTGGCATTATGCTTGCAGGAGAAACAAGCCATCATAATAAAGAGAGTGGGAGATTCCAGACCTGCATATTCTGATCCTGTTGGAAGAGGATGCCATGGAACTGTCTGGAACTCCAGGTACCCAAGCAACTGTTAATGTTGAAACTGGAGGGTCATCAGGAGGGACTAAGTGAACACAGGAGCACAAGGTTACATCTGGATGGCACATGAGACACAAAGCTGGACACCACTGGACATATGGACCCCACAAAAGACTTGGCTAGTGTGAGGAAATGTGAAATCCTTAATCCCTAAACATCTGCATCCTTTCCAGCAGATCAAAGTCATGCCAAGGCCAGCAGGCTCTCTCTGTGGATGGGGAGAAATGTTCAAAGAGTGCAATATCATATCAGTCTTCTGCACTCTTGATCAGTACAGGTTCTCTCACATTAGTGGGGAATCTGTATCTACAGGCTTCTCACTCATCGGGATTCCTTAGATCATCAGATGTGACCAGACCATGGGCCTTTGACTGTGAGATGAATAATGTACCAGAAAGTATCTGAAGAAGTAAGAGGATTCATTGCACTGATGCTGAAAGGGTATCAGGGTCACCAGAAGTACCTCATGTATGAGGTAATGTGTCTCTCATTTTTCTTCATCCCAGTGGTAAAGTGTAGTTATTCTGTGCTCCTGCTCAGCAGCCTCCTCCAGATCCATCTTGTTAGATCAGATGTAGTGATCAATGATACGCTCATTATTCATGGTTTTGTTTCTCTGCAGAGTGGGCATGGAAAGACACCATGATATTTGAAAAACTTGATAGGGAAAACTGAAGCATTACACCAGAACTATCTGGCCACTTCAATTTGGCTTCAGCTGAACAGTGGCTAACTCAATAGATATTCATTTGGGCCCGTGGCAGGCAATGTACCTCTCTTCTCTTGTAATGCATAGATTTCTCGTGGGTATGTCTCCTAGCATCCATCCTTTCATGAGGGCACAAATTGGCCAGAACAGCTCTAGGACCAGTAATGTCTTTGCATATAGACATTGTGATTGCTTCCCAAGAACTGAGCACACACCGAAAGGATTTGTATTTGATGGTTACAGAGCAGTCAGAACAGTTTTGGAATTGAATCTCTTTCTGTTGATGAAGGCTGCTGACTTGTTCATGGGATCATTGGTGGCCACAAACATGACAGTGGCACTTTGCACTGGGGGAGGGGGAATCTTGTGATGTCCCCAAAGTCCATGGCGATCACACCTTCTTTGTCACAGTTGAATTGGTACTGCACATAATTGTTGGCCTTCTTGAATAGAATGTTAGTCACCTTTTGGATGCCCTAATAAACCATAGCTTGGGACAATCCACACACAGCTCCAATGAATTGCTGGAATTTTTTATTATTCATTCATCTATGCGAGCATTCACTGCCCATCCCTAATTGCCCAGAGGACAGTTAAGAGTCAATCACATTGCTATGGGTCCAAAGTTATATATTGGCCAGCTTAGATAAGAATAACACACTTCCTTTCTTAAATGATATTGGTGAACCAGATGAGATTTTTAAAAAATTAACGGGGGTACACAATTATCATTACACTGGATTTTAATTCCAGAATTTTTTTGAATTCAAACTTCACTGGTTTCCATGGGGGGATTTGAACCTGTGCCTCCAGAACATTAGCTTTGGGTTCTGGATTACTCATGAAAAATACCAGGATACCACTGTGTACCTGATCTAGAAGCATAGAAATTAAGAACTATAGTGATCCTGAACCACTGGATGTCTCACTGTTCCAATGCATCTACTTGATCCCATAATCTTAGATGCTATGAAGCAGCTTACTGACTTGGAAATTTGTCCATCAGACTGCCTGGACATGGGAACCCAACATACTGGAATCCTGAGTTGAAATTTTATAAAGTATTCAGTTTCAAAACTTTTGAATAGCCCTTTTTTTAAACCACAGCACAGAATTCACCTCCAAACTAGAATTCAGATCGTTACACTTAACATTAATATGAGGCAGTGTTATTTTGTCAGTGCTGGTCAAATTAAATTTGGTAGAAATGAAATATTCCAGCCATAAGTTTTTCAATGATGTTAACAAAACAGTAAGTGATTGAATTGGTACATTTTGGAGAGAATGTTTTATTACCTACTGGCCTAGTACTATCGAGATTGATTACTCAAATAAACGTTTACTCAAAATGTAGAGTTTACTCAATATGCATGAAATATTTTCTGACTATAATTTTCAGCCAAGGAATAGAAAGTGTTGAGCCAAAGATAACTTTGTGCAGGTAATAATGGCCTTAAGTGCTTGCATTCAAATACTGTAAGACACTTCTATTCATTCCCGCATTATTCATTGAGATAATCTTAAAATAATTCTACACATTTTCATTATGTGTAACTGTATTTTGCTATTCATGCTTGAATTTCTAATCTGACTGTAATAAATACAAAATTGACAATTTATTTTGCAATACGTATGTGAAACATCAAGTCTGTCCAGAAATGGCGGTGGGATTGGAATGTAGATTTACTAGTCAATTAGAGATGGTGTCACTCATGCCTCACATTTCAGTCAGAAGACTATGGCTTTAAGGCCCATGTCAGAGACTTGAGCATAAAAATCTAGACTGACACTCCAATAGTTAAAGAGAGCTGCACAGTAGGAGGTGTCATCTTTGGATGATGTGGAGGTGCTGGTGTTGGACTGGGGTGGACAAGGTCAGAAATCACATGACACCAGGTTATAGTCCAACAGGTTTATTTGAAAAGACAAGCTTTCAGAGCCTCACCCTTTCTTCAGGTATTAGTGAGAGAGATGGAATCAGACACAGAAGTTATAAGTGTGGAGGCGCCAGTGTTGGACTGGGGTGGATAAGGTCAGAAATCACACGACACAGAGCTGAGGCTCTAAAAGCTTGTGTTTTCAAATAAACCTGTTGGACTATGACCTGGTGTCGTGTAATTCCTGATCTTTGGATGAGACATTAGAGCTTGGCCCTTTGTTCTCTCAATTGCAGGTGAAAATCCCATTTCATACTTTCAAAGAGTAAGAGTGATCTTCAAAGCCACAGCCAATATTTATCCCTCAATAAATGTTACTAAAACAGAAGGTTTAGTTAATACCACATTGTTCTTTGTGATAATTTGCCACGTGCAAACTAGCTACTGCATTTCCTATATTTCAAAAGTAACCGCACTTTAAAGCTGTGCTATTTGCAATAAAGTGCTTTAGGATATTTTAGAGTTATGAAAGGTGCTATACAAATATCAGTCATTTTTACTTTGCAAACTTCTCTGTTGGAGCTAATGTACTCAAATGATGCGTCTGTGAACTTTGAACCCAGTTTATAATGGACATGAGCGCACAGCATCAAGCTATTTATAATTCATAAGTAATTGGGACAATGGAAGCTCACCACCCTCTGAGTAACAGCTCTAGGCTGCCGTGCAATTAGATGGTTTCAAACAAAAGCACCTGGAGTAATGTCCTACATTAAATTTATATCCTTAATTTCTTAATATAGCAAATTTGTTCCTTAATTAATTAGTATATTTAGAGTGCTCACTTAACCCATTCCTGTTAAGAATGCATAGAGATTGTTACTGTGATATATCTAATTTGGATTTCAATGGGTCTTTTCATGCATTGGGCAGTTGCCAGAATGAAGCAGAACTCCAGAACTCCAGAAAATACTTTTTTCCAGAATATACACTACTCTTCAGCTGAACTTACAGCAGTTAACTAGCAGAACTCCCATCGAAATGCATCAACATTTTTCATTCAGCACAATTATTATATCCTACAAAAGACTCAAGGACAAGCACACTATAACAAAAGACAGAAGTAGACAAGCAGGTCCATCCCACCCATCTTATGCATCTAACACATACCCTTATGAAAACAGAGGTTTCCTAACTTGAAACTTATGCTAAAGTAACATATGTTCATATCCTGAAATCGAATGAGCTAAATCAATGATTTTCATTATTTTAAAGATGTTTATCATATCTTATCAAAGCTCATACAAAAGTAAGAGATAGTAGGAACTGCCAATGCTGGAGTTCGGGTCTGAAGAAGGGTCCAGACCCAAAACGTCAGCTTTCCTGCTCCTCTGATGCTGCCTGGCCTGCTGTGTTCATCCAGCTCTGCACCTTGTTATCTCATACAAAAGTAAAGTACTTTAGATGTGGAAATATGAAATAGAGAGAAGATGCTAGAAATGCATTCCCTTTTGCTCATTCTTCCTCTTGTTACAACTAGTCTAGGGTGAGATTCTGCAATTTGTTATGATGCCAGCATTTTCTTTATTAAATCATGGGATGCGGGCATGACTGGCTAGGTTATGGCCCATCCCTAATTGCCTAGAGGGCGGTTCAGAGTCAACCACATTGCTGTGGGTCTGGATTCACATGTAGGCCAGGCCAGGAAAGGTGGCAGTTTACTCCCCTAAAGGAGGTCAGTGAACCAGATGGAATAATTCAAACCATTACCCTCCTGAGTGAGGAGGGATGAACTAGCTCCTCTTAGCTATTCATTTGCCCAGTCAATTGGTCGCAACAAGACAAATTTTAAAAAGATCCCTCATATATGAATATCTTTCTCCCAGACACACTTGGGCTTACATTTTAAAAAAGGGCCAATTCAACCATGTTTTTTCTAAAATTAACAAAAGAGTATATTTATTAATTGAAACTCTTTTGCCCTGCTTCCTTTCGGCAGTGGCTGACTGATAGCATTCGGAGTATGTGACAATCTTCTTTTCTTTTTTTACCTGCAGTGCTAAAGAGTTTTGATGGCTGTGTTTAGAGTTGTGACCCTTGCGGCCGATTAGTCCATTACAAGGATGTCACGCACTAACATGTAAACCAGAATGGAAGCTCACCTTTAACATAGTTTTCAAAGGCTGAGATACTTCCTGGAGATTAATTCAGACTGTTGTGAATTTCTCCCTTTGAAGTTTCTTTCACATGTTGTCAGGAGTAACATTCCAGAGTTTCTCTCTACATTTATATCTGAATTTATATCTGCTGTCAATTTTTGTTTATCAGTCCTTCTTTTAAGAAAATATAACACATGTTATAATTAAAATTCAAAATATCTATAGGTGATCAAGGATTATGAACTGTGGTCTTGACACTGTCCCCTTTTCAAAATTTCTGTATTTGCTTACAAATTGTTAGATCTCCACGTTTCTTCAGTTCAAATGGAAATCCATGGATCTGAAACATTCAGGCCATCATTTCCTGTTCATCTCTGATTGCACTTGAGAAGGTAGCAGTGAGTTGTCTTCTTGAACCACTGCAGTCCATGTGTTTTGGGCATGATTACAGTTTTATTATGTGTGGAGTTCCAAGTTTTTGACCCAGTGACAGTGAAGGAACATCATTATAGTTTCAAATTAGGATGGTGTATGACTTCTTTCAGGTGGTGATGCCTGTATGCATCTACTGCTCTTGTTCTTCTAGGTAGTTTAGGTTGTAGGTTTGGAAGATACAAAAGACTCTTAGTAAGTTGCTATCATGTAACTTGTAGGTGGTATGCTATTGTATGTTGATCGTTGAGGGAGTGGATATATAAATTGATAAATAGGGAACCAATCAAGGGACTCCAATGACCTAAACTGTGTTAAGTTTCTTGAGTGTTCTTATAGCTACATTCATCCAGGTGATTGGAGAGGATTTTATCACATTCTTGACATGTGCCTTGTGATCGGAATGGGAATTCATGAAATAGGATGTGAATTACTCATTGCACCTACTTTTGTAGCCATAGAATAGCTGGTCCAGTTGTGTTCCTTGTTAATGTCTGTCCCAGGATTTGATGCTGGGGGAATTCAGAACTCCAGATCCCACTACCTTGTGTGAAATGCTGTCCAAAGTCCATAGATATGCAGTTCAAAAATTAACCTGCTCAGTCACACAAATACCCAAAGCAGAAACCTACAACCCTGACTAAACGTCATCCATGAACCACGGAATGGCTGACGACAATCAGACAATGGTGAAGGAAAGATCATTGGATGTTCTGGGTGGTAGTAAACTGGATTACTTGGTTTTATATGAACAGGTCCTTTTAGAAGTCTGGAAGAGATGAAATGCTTGGTGGTGTCATCAGTCTGGAGGTGTTGGAAATTGCAGAGATGATATGTAAAATGTTTAGACTAGTGAGGTGAAAGGGAAAGACAAGGGGAATGGATCTGAGAGGGAGGAAAAAGGGATGAAGCTGAAAGTGTAGGAAATAAAATGGCAACTGAATTGAGGAAGCTGGGGCAAATAGAGGGATGTCTCCAGCTGAGGAAAATGAAAGATTTTAAACTTGCACATCAATGTTGTACTTTTCTTTATCCTCGGACAGGGATTTGCCTCCATCATGATTGAAATGTCCATCAATTCTTCAATCAGTAAAGTACCTTTTAAAGAAAAGTAAATCAAATGTGTTTTTTTGCACAAAATAGTATTCTACACACACAATGTAATATTGACAGCTATATTGCTTAAATCAGTATTTATGAGTCAAGAGCAGGAATGCAACTTTAATATGCACTTTTGGCGGTATCACAGTGAATCAATAAATAGCAGCAGAAACAGAAGTGCATTATAAGAACATGTCGATTTTATCAAGTTACTCTCCTGTTCCTTACTCATGTCTTCTCATTTTACGAGCAAATTGTCTCTGACCTAATTGAGATTTAATCACATCATTTGATGCACTTAACAGGCATATTATTGCACTACTGGATAATGTTTTGGTGATCAATGGTGATTGCAGTGTGATGAATATGTGCAGTTAGTTAACATGCAGTCACCAAAACTATATGAATCATGGTTAAAGATCCAGAAAGTTTACAGAAACCTTTTGCTAATTCTTTGCACAGAGATTAAGATTTTTTTTCAATTTAAAAAAATAACACAAAATGTTAATGATCGAATCAGAAGAAAGCAAAGTCAACAATAAAGCTGTGAACTAAGTTTTCTGTCAAAGTTAGCCAGATGCTTGCTTCTCATTTATGGGGAACTTTCTCTGGGTGGAATTTTAATTTAAAAAGGGTTGAGTCCTAATTTCAGGGTGTTTCGTGGAAGGTTTGTTTCTGCAAGCTCTAGCTAGTTATTGCACATAATTTTATACTGCTCACCTCATTATGTATGCACCATCTTCCCCAGTGGTGCCACTGCTTTGCAAATTCATACTTAACAGCAGTGGAAGTACTAACACAGTGCTGGGGTGTCCTGTAAGTTCTGCCACCAGTGGCATATTTAAAGTGCAACCGTGTACCAGGACAATCGCAGCCAGCCACAGATAGCACTTCCCTGTACACGTGGCAAGAAGGAAAGGAAAAAGAAAAGCATCTAAGTGCACACAAGAGGCGTTTCATTGAAAATAGAAACTCAACTTCATTGTTGTCCTGCTAGTGTAGATCGCTACCTCTGAGATTGACAATTGTTTTGATTGCAGCTACAAGAATCAAGATACACAGGTCCTTATGACCAAACCATTTTCGCCCCCTATCTAAGGGAGTACTATTCTTTCCGAATGCCCAGCATCATATAACATCTTATCATTGTTCAATGTGAAACCATCACATGTTGTAATACCTTCAAACAGTTGAAACATTAACTTTTAATGAATAACAGCAAAAGTGAAGAAAAACTAAACCAAGAAAAGTTGAATATCCTTCTGGGAAGAAAAAATGTCTGCTTGCCTTTCAAGAAATAGTGAAGTTACAGTCAATGAATGATAACTTCACTAACTCATATCTGTTGCAACTGAATGTCAATTGAGTTCTGTATGGCTTGTGGGGCCTGATGTTGCAGTACTCTATCATGCAAAGGTGATGCTCAATGTCCTTGTCATTCTCCTCACAGCACTGCTGCCACTCTGTCAGTTTTTCAGCATTCCTCACATCCCTTCTTTGTATGGCGCAGTCTGACTGTAGTTTAAGGGCCCACCACCACCTCCCTCCTCTAAACCCCTTTCACCACTCCCTTGACCTAGCCAAACTTTAGAACCTCTTCTTCAGGAAGCTATTGTCTGCCCCATAGTGTCCCTGTTGGAAGAATAGGCTGCATTATACGTGTGCTCGGCCTCAGTCAGGAGGTTGCATAATGGAATCATCAGCCATGATCGCACTGGGTAACTTTTGTCTCCCAGTAACCATCCTTGTAAAGCATCTGACTCTTGGAATAAAGCAGCACCATGAGAGTACTCATGAACATAGATATCATATAAGCTCAAAGGCTACTTGACAGAAACTTCCAGGATGACTCTTTAGTCTGATGGGATGCAACCCTTCTCTGTTGATGACATCAGTCACATTAATAAAATGGCACTCTCACTCTGTGATTTGAGCACAGTCATAAGTGCCCTGACGAGGGGGACGCCAGTTATGTTAGCAAAGCCTGGGTGTTAGTGACCATTGATGATCACTCCTCTCACAGAATATGGCCTCTCTTCACAACTATTGTCCCCTCTGTATCCCAGCATGTTGCCTCCAATTCCTATAAATGCCTTCCACAGTGGCAGCTGCTGATAAACCTCCTTGACTTCAGTGAGCAGATCCCCAAATCTGACTATGGTCCAGCCCCTGGCTGATGTGGAAGAACAGCCCTGACTGACGAGTGACTGGACCCCTGACTGATTTCTGTGTGGCTCATTTGCTGACTTACTGTGAACTCTCAGGCTTGTTGCATTGGACCTGCACAACAGACCACGGTCCACCTTCCAGACTGGAGTGACCTGGAAACCCTAACCACCTCAAACAGCCAACTGACCATGTATAAGTCCCGGAATGAAATCGAACACTTCCCTTGACTGACTGTGGTGACACACCGTGCCTGCCTTTAGTCTTTGAGCCATGACTATTTGACTGAAGGACATGAACTGTGTTTGTCATGTAAACTGCCAACACATGATAGAGTTGTGGCATTGATGTAACATAGTGCCATGCAGTAACAGATCCACTCCCTTGATTAGTTGTTTCTGACAAACATGATAACCTGTCTGACTATTTGTCTGTACTAAATGGCAAGGCAAGATAGTAATATTGTAAACCTGTAACTTTTGAATGACAAACAAAATGCAAAAAGGCAAGGCAAAGCAGAGATTCTGTCAGTATCCAAATAGGCACAAAGTGAACGACCACTAAGAGAGCAAACTAAAAGCTTTGAGATGCACCCCACTCTGAAGCTTGAGATGGCTGCCTGTCCCTGCTCACAGCAGAATTATAATGAAAGGTGTTAGTATGCTTCAAGGTGAAGTACGGAAGAGGTGAACTGAACTCCAAGCACTCCGAAATGCACCATGGTGATATTGTGAGGCTAGTGTGTGTCTAATAACAACCTCCATGGACTGGGTGGGTGCAGGTAGTCATCATCCATGGAGCTTGCCTGGAGATATTGGGGAATTCAAGCCAAGCTAGAGATCCAGAGAAGCAAGCAGCAAGCTGGAGATGCCAGGTAACATTCTATCTTTCCTGTAGAGAAATATCACTGTGTAATTTCTCTCCATCATGCAGAAGAATAGAAAACTGTGTATAATTGAGACAAAAATAAGTAATCATCAGATGTAAATGGATGCAAATAAGCCTCTCACCACTCACGAATAAGATTCTCATCTCGCCATTCAAAACTTGGATGTAAAATTGACATATTTTTCTCAATGCTGAGAAGTTAATTTTTCCAATTTTGCATGTTTTGCCAACTGAATCACCAATGTGTAAAATCTTATCAGTACGAAGGTTACAAGGAGATCAAAGCTGGAACTAATAATTCAGGGATATGTGACCTTTCAGAAGGTAGGAAGGAAAGGTTGTTGGGGTAGCTGTATCAGTATGGGATGGAATAAGTATGATAGCAATAAATGATCTTAGAATGGATGACGTAAAATTCATATGGGTTGAGATAAGAAATAACCAGGGGAAAAAGACACTTGTGGGAGTAGTACAAAGTTGGTGGGACTGGGGGTCCAGTTAAGCTGAGTTGACTGAACAGTTGGTTTGTGATGCAGAGTAACACCAGGTTCAATTTCTGCACCAGCTGAAATTACCATGAAGGTCCCACCTTCTCATCCTCTCCCCTCAGTTATCTCTCTTGAATGAGACAGCGGCCCTCTGGTCTGGTAGGATTACGATGAATTTACAAAATAAATGAGTCTCTAATAGATACCAGACGATGGAGAATAAATCAGTAAATAATGAGAGTATGTAGAAAAGGGAGTACATTAATTATTCATCAAATTAGCAGAGATAGACACAAGGAAGAATTTATGGTATGCATTCAGGACAGTTTCCTTGAACAATATACCAGGAATTAGTCTATTTTGCTAATAGGTAATGAGGCAGGTATACTAAATGATCTCACAGTAAAAGAGCAAAACATGGTAGAATTTAGTAATAAGTTTGAAACTTGGCTTGGAAACAATTGTGCTGAACTTAAATTACCTATGGATGAGGGTAGGGTTGGCTGGAGTGGACTGGGAAAGGGGTTTAGGAGAAAGGTTGAAGAACAATGGCAGACATTTAAGAAAATAATTCATGACTCAGAGCAATGATACATACCAGTGACAAAGAAGGATAAACAAACCATTGTCAAGCTTAGCAGTACTTTCAAATCTTCTCCGGCTACAGGTGAGCAGCCAGAGGACTGAAAGACTGATAACAATGTTTCATTATTAAAAAAATGGGTGAAGGATTTGAATAGGATGTAACAGGCCAATCACTCTAACCACGGTGCTGTTGAAGTTATTAGAATTCTGACTGAGGACTATTTCCCACCAGTTTCCAATGTGGCCATTTGGTTGAATGAACGTGCCATGTGTTTACCTGACAAGCAATGCTCTCTATGTTATATTGCTGTCTTGGTGTGCTGTTCATCACAACATTGCCCACCCCAGTCCCAGCCAATTCAATACTGACCAGCAAGGCAAGTAGTCCATCTGTGTGTCTGTGCGAAGCAGCCCTTTAAAACAACAGTAGTGAAAGCCTTTGGCTTTGGTTGAAGCACCAACATGTTAACAGGTATGGTATGGCACAGCAAGGCTTAGCATGGATGGTGTATGGATAGGTGACCAATGACTAAAAGAGTAAACAAGAAGCCCTGAGATGCAGCCTGCTCTAATTGCAGAGCTGGGCACCCGTCTGTACAAAATATCCCTGCTGCAGTCATCTCGTTTCTAGTTGCTTGTGTACCCTGCAATGCAGGTCTGTGCTTTGTCTGACCTTCCGGTGTATCACAGAGGCACCATGATGGTCATGCTGGGTAGACCAATGCCAGATGTGAATGTCTACAGATGAAGGGTGCATGCAGCCTGAGGGTCATGCCGTGATGTGGTTGCCTACTGTCTAACATGGAGGTTTCTTGGAGTAAGAGGCAAATCTAGTTTCCTCATTGAGTTTTCCTGATATCTAGCTTGTTTGGTGAATTTGGTAGGATGGAATGCTATTAATGAAGTAATTTGTAGCATTAGCAAGGCATTGAACAAGTGATTATTATTAGTTTCAGAGGGATATGGGCCAAACACAGGCAAAAGGGACTAGTTCAGTTTAGGAAACCTGGTCAGCATGGTTGAATTGGGCCGAAGGGTTGTTTCTGTGCTGTATGACTCTATGACCCTATGACTCTATGATAATCTCCATCAATTCGTATCTCACCATACAGCTTGTGAGAAAACATAAAAGATGGAGTGATATGCTCTTGATTGTCTACACAAGGATAAATTAATTAAGTTGTCAAAAACTTGACAGATGGAATATAATATTGGAAAATGGGAGGTTATGCACTTTTGCAGGACAGTTGAGAAGCTGAATATTATTTAAATGAGAACTCACTAGAGAAAACCTCAGAACAGACGGACCATGGAATCCCCACAGAGTGGAAACAGGCCATTCAGCCCAACAAGTCCGCACCAACCCTCTGAAGAACATCCTGCCCAGATCTACCCCATCCCTGCAACCCTACACCTCCCATGGCTAATCCATCAACCTACACATCCCAGGACATTATGGGCAATTTAGCATTGCAAATTCACCTAATGCATAGAAATAGTAGGAACTGCAGATGCTGGAGAATCTGAGATAACAAGGTGTAGAGCTGGATGAGCACAGCAGGCCAAGCAGCATCAGAGGAGCAGGAAGGCTGACATTTCAGGCCTAGACCGTTGCCTGAGGCTAGAATTGAACGTGGGTCCTTGGTGCTGCGAAGCAGCAATGCTAACCACTGAGTCACCATGCCAGCCTGACTTGGGAACCTTCATGCATGAACCACAAAAAGCTAACACCCAATGCCAGTGGTTGATTGGGAAAGCAAATGGAAAGTTGGCCTTCAAAGGGAATGCACAATAAAAATAGAGAACAAAAACAGAAATTGCTGGAGAATACAGCAGGTCTGGCAGCATTTGGTTCTGAAGAAAGGTCATTGGTCTCAAAATGTTAATTCTATTTCTCTCCTCACAGATGCTGCCAGACCTGTTGATTTTCTCCAGCAATTTCTGTTTTTCTTTCAGATTTCCAGCATCCATAGTTCTTTGCTTTATAAAAATAGGAAAGTCTTGTCAAAATTACACAAAGGACTACTCAGATCACACGTAGAATACTATAAACAGTTATGGTCGCCTTATCTGAGGCAAGATATATGGACATTGGAGATTGTCCAAAGAACATTCACTAGGCTGATTCTGGTTATGGATGTTTTCTTTCTCTTGTGAGGTGAGGTTGAATTGCCTGGGCTCATACTCATTGAAGATCAGAAGATGACACCTTATTGAAACATAAGATTGTTAGAGAACTTGACATGGTAGATGCTGAGACAATATTTCCTCATGTGGAAGAATCTAAGACCATTTTGCATAATCTCAGAGTAAGAGGTCACTCATTTAAGACAAGAATGAAGACGATTTTCTTCTATCAGAGAGTAGTGGATCTGTGGTCTTCTTTCACCACAGAGGGGTATCGAGGTTGAGTTCTTATTAGCATTCAAGGTTGAAATAGGCAGATTTTGAATCACTAAGGGAATCAAGGGTTATGAGGAAAGGGCAGGAAAATGATGTTGAGGCTTATCAGATCAGCCATAATCTCTTTATTTCTTCATTTTTCTGCCTTTATATTCTATGTTTTGGTTTATTTTTCTGTATTTTAAGATGGCGCTGGAGAGTGGCGACACTATACAACATTTTTCACTGTATTTTGTAACAATGAATAAATCAAATCCCATTAAATGGTTAAGCAGTCTTGATGAGCCGAACAGCCTACTTTGCTCCTGTGTCTTATGGTTTTCTGTACATATTTGTACTATAATGCAACTTGGGGATATATTGATAAGCTTTACTTGCGAGTTGTGTCTTCCACACGTGTTCTACTTTAATTTCTTCAAAGCCTTATTGACTAAACATTTTCGGAGATGAAGCTTAGTACCAATCATTAAGCTGCTTTATTTCACAGAAGGCTGAACAGACAGGGCAAGTTACTCAATTGAATCTGTATAACATCTGTTAATATAACACAAATAAAATAATGCACCAAGGAACAATACCAGTGGTTCATTTGTCTTGACTTAAACAAGACACTTCTTCACCTCAGCTAAAGCTTTCAAGATGTTCTCTTTATCAAATCTGATTGCTTTTGTTTCTGTCTCTGTCTCTATATCTTACAGTTCACTGTCATGTAGAGGGATAATAATTTTTCCAGGAGAATGGATGTGAGATGTTTAATCAATCAGAGACATGTGAATTAATTATCCTTAGTTTACAGTGAATCAGGAAACAGTTTCAAAGCCATTACATCAGCAACATAACTATCGTCTGTGACATGCCATTTTGTTAACTTACATGAATGCCTCATCCTTTAAGCACAAAGCTTGAAGTACCTGTTCCTTTCCAATCATTTCTTGCATAAACGAGCTAATGATTACAAAACTTGACATTAGACTGTAGGATGAATGTGCGATGAAAATGTATCTATTGATTTTAAAGGCCTTTACTGATGACAAAATTGACTTGGTTCAACTTTGTTTCTCGGTGATGTGAATGCACTGCAAAAGGTACCATTATGTTGGACTAATTAACATCAAATTGATAATTTAACTCAAAAATACTATGATGGTAGTTGATATCAACTGGAATTGCCACAATTCTTGGAATTATCATACTGAGTTTGGTTGTAAATGCATTATTGAGGTAAAATAGAGAGAGTTGTGCTCCGCTTTAGCTAACCTAAGTGTTCTTGATATTAATGATTGAAAATAGAACTGGAGAAATGTACCTGGGTGTCTTTTATCCAGACTAATGCAACAGTCATCCAATATTTCTGCTTTTTATTTTTAAAATATTGCTTTCATGTTGTGATTTTACAATTTCTGGGATTATATATATGTAACATTATGAGAAATGAAGGTAACAATGATGATGTTTGTAGCATATGTCATTGTTATACTCTGCTGCATTTACACATGTTAAAGTGCATTGCAAGATGAATTACTGAAGCAACAACCTTCCCTTCAGTAATGCATTGTTTTTGACAATGTAATTCTTATCTCCCATTAAAATATACCAAACAAGCTATTGTTCTGTCAGAGTGTAAGGTCATGTTGATCTTCAAATCCCTGGTTAAAATTATGCAGTTACTGATCAAAGCCAGACTAGGATTTTTTTTAAAGGCCTTCCATGTGTTGCCACACTAATTTCTATACTAGTGACCTTATAGCACTCTATCATTTTGATGTGCTTGACAGCACTTTAAAATTTCTGAAGAGACCCTGGGATAACTGTCAGAACTGGAAAGATGCCAGAACTATAGTAACTGGGGACAATATTGAAGCATGGCAGTGGAAGCAAGGAAAATAACTAGTTTCCTAATTCTGATAGCGTTGTATTTGAGCCTATAAGCATTTAAATTATGAATATGAATTAGAAGGTAAAATTACCAAAGAGAAGAGGTTCTAAAAAGATTCCTTTGTGGCAATTTTGGATTATAACTGTAGGTTCCTCATAATATATATGAAATGATTACATACATAAAGTTAACAAATACATTTAGGGCATGGCACGCATTTATGCTGAAATCTTGTATGGTAGTCTTTAGTCTATATAACTATACATTGAATATCTGTACAAATTCACACCTAATCAAAATGTTGTGCATTATGGGTACTTAAACGAATGTATTTAATCAAAAACGTACATTTTTAAATATGTATATTTTTGGGATTCTTCTTAGTTCTTTGATATGTCCATATAGAGCCAATCGGCTTGATTGAAAGCCAAGGCTGGCCACCTATTCTTGATTGTTCCCTCAGACATCTCTTCAAGACCACTTACTTGTACTGACTGACAAACTGCTTTATTGTTTAGACAACAAGAGCAGGTTTTTTTCAACATGCTGTTCAGAGATGTTATTACCCTCCTTTGGAGCCAGTAGGACTTGAACCAGAGCCTGCTGGTCTAGAGGTAGGAATGCTACCACTGCACCATAAGCGCAAACCATACCCTTGGTCACCTGCTAAGCTTGCAGACAGTCATCCGTGGACAATTTCTTTATCAATCTGCTCCGCGATGTTACTTCACAGCTGAGGAGCAGGTGGACCTTGATCTTAGGCCTCCTGGCCCAGACAAAGGGACATGACCACTCATGACAACAAGAGTACATCAGGCTTCCACTAGTCATAATATTTCAGAGGTAAACAGAGGTGAGAAAGATCATTTCTTCATTCTTGCTGTTATTTCTTCCTAAATAACCATATAGTTCTTTAGATATGTCAACAATTTGCTTCTTAAAATATTTCAATACTTCATGCTATATGACTTAACCATTGAAGTCTCCTGTCAGACCCTGTACTTTACATTCTGTTAGAATCGATTGTTGTTTTGTTTGCTGAACATTGCACATAAATATGGTTTATGTGTCTAATTTTTTGTTTAAAGAAAGTACATAGACTGTTCTTGCTGTTATTTGAAATCATTAGAGAATGGAGGAATGGAATGGATAGATGATGACAACCTCAGAACACTAGAGTTACTGGTCAGAAGAAAGACCTTTCTTTCCTTTAACGGATGCAAAGGGATTTGGTGTGCTGTGGATTGGATGCTGATCTCCAATGTTAGAGACTTGGGGTATAATCCATTAGGTTTTAAGCAGTAAAGTTTCTTCTACAAACTGTATCTAAGCTTGCAGAAATTTCCCTTTTGCGCATGGGCACAATCATTAATTGGAAATCTTACTCAGGAAGGTCACAGGATCAGGTGAAAGAGAGAAAACATGCCATTAGTGCAGTTAAAGATGATCATCACAGTTTGACAAAGGTCAATGTTAGGACTGTGTAGAGAGAACTTTAATCTTCACCAATTGGACTTGGCATGGAAAGTGATGTTGAAACAGATGGTTGAATAAGTGTGTTGAATTCTCATTGTACTTTACAACTTGATACACTAAAACTGTAGCATGGATCCAATGTGGTCATTTATCTCAAATACTTTATCAGGAATACATGATTTTTTTATTCATTTGTGGGATGTGGGCGTCGCTGGCTGGCTAGCATTTGTTGCCCATCCCTAATTGCCCTTGAGCAGATGGTGGTGAGCTGCTTTTCTAAATACTGCAGTCCATTCGCTGTGGGTTGACCCACAATACAATTTGGGGGGGAATTCCAGGATTTTGACCCAGTGATACTGAAGGATCAGTGATAAATTTCCAAGTCAGGATGGTGAGTGTCTTGGAGAGGAGATTGAAAGGGATGATGTTCTGCTATCCTTATCCTTCTAGATGGAAGAGGCTCAGGTGGAACCCAAACTGGACAATACTGAGCAGGTTATTGCTGAACGGTCGCTGCTTTATAGCACTGTTGATGGCACCTTCCATTATTTTACTGATGACCAAGACTAAACTGATGGAAATTAAGGATTATAGGGAAAATGCAGGAAAGTGGACTTGAGCATTATCATATTAACCATGTTCTCATTGAAAGGTTAAACTGACTCAAAGAGCAGAATGGCTTACTTCTGCCTCTACATTTGATGGCCTTATGATCATATGGCTCACCTGTACTTAATACTGAACGTGGCACAGTTTGACACCTATATAATTGGCCATATCACCAAACTGGTTCAATTCAGTCTGGAGATCGCAGGAATGATCTGGATCATCTTGCTACTTCTCAACATTTTGCCAATTTCAACAGAAATGCACAATGCCATAAGCAGCACACATATCTGCTCATTGTAAACTGTAATTATGCAATTTCTATGACTTTTTTTTGTAATGAATAAGATTTGCAACACACCCACCCAACATTAATATCCTAGATGGAAACCATTTTGATCCCCATCTAAATGGCCTTTTATTTATGGCAATATATATTTATTAGTGTCAATTCATAAACATCTCGGTGGAGATTGAGTAATTTCATAGTAACTCAAAGCAATTGCTTTTGTGGATAATTTGAATAATTCCACTGTTTTGACCTGCTTCCTTTTCCTTTGTAGCTGTGTTGTCTCAGCGAAAATGTTGGAAATCTTGAGTAGCTACTCTTAAGCAGTGATCGTTTTAATTGTAGAATGGCAACAGGAAGGTGAAAATTGGTACCATTTTCTTAATTCTAAGTTGAGACTCTAATCTTAGGTGAAATAGTCCTTACTGCTTTACTGGTAAACCTATACATTTGGATGACTGCTTCTAAATTAATTCAATTGGGTTAATATGGTTTTCAAGTTTCAGATAGTATGTAGCTTTATTTCCAGTCAACTCAAGTGTCAGTGGAGCCTAAAGCTATTTTTCATCAGTATTTTTCAGAAGCAATGAAAAAGAGGCTACAGTTACATTGGAGATGAAAATGTAACAATTCTGACCAATCAGTCTAAAGTTGCATAAATATTTTGGTTTTGCCTGCAAACATAAACACATAAAAGTATTCATATTATAAATTATACATGCATTCATCATCCTAAATTAGGAAAGTCACATTATCACACATTATTGGTTTTGTTTCTCTACAGAATATTTTTGTGCTGATATATTACACTGAAATTCTAATAATATTTGCCTACAGCTGTCATACTTGTCCAAACCCATGCATCCAGCTTGAATACATTGTTAGTTCAGATAGCATGCATGAGTTGAATAGGCTTGTTTGCCTTTCGTTAAGAGCTTTATCTGTCCATCAGAAGTTGCCCAAAGTACATTGCATATCCAAGTAGTTAATTCATACCTTTATTTAAAGATTTAATTGGCAGGCCACAAGTAGAGCCAGTATGAACTCAGCTGCTTGCTGTACCCAAAAATATATCACAAAGATTCCTGAAGTGATTCAAATTGAATTGTCAAACATAAAGCAGACAATTGCAAATGTGTGTGCACAAACTTGCAATGTTACAATGAGGGTGTTGGAGAAACATCCAATGTAAGTATTTTAGTTAGAGTGATGCAAAATTAGAAGAAACCAGACATTAGTTATGGAACAGGATTAGCAGATTTAGACTATCTCCCTTTAATTGAGGGAGTAGGCTGGCTTCTCTTTAAGCGATAGTTAAAGAAAGAAACAATAATTAGCAATGGAGGAACATGTTAAAAGTGTCGGCACAGGGAAGAAAAGGTATAATTTTCTTGTTAAGATTGGAATGTTGTATGAATCAGGAAAATAAAAATTCCTAAGTAAGAAGAACTTAATAATTTCATAAATGCTCTAAGATCCTTAATACATACATTTGTTGGGAAATACGTTCATTTCAGATTTAATATTCCTTATTCTAATTTAAAAATCATTTTCTAACAGTAACTGTTGAGAGATAGTGCCATAGTGGTAAGGTTATCTAATATCCCTTAGGGAAGGAAACTGCCATCCTTACTTGGTCTGGACTACATGTGACTCCAGACCAGCAGCAATGTGGTTGACTCTTAACAGTCTTCTGGGTAATTAGGGATGGGCAACAAATGTTGGCCTAGCCAGTGAATGAATAAAGAAAAAAAATCTAAGAGTACAATGGGATCTTGATCAGCTGGGACAATAGGCTGAGGAGTGGCAAATGGAGTTTAATTTAGATAAATATGAGGTGTTGCATTTTGGTAAGACAAACCAGGGCAGGACTTACACAGTTAATAGTAGGAGCCTGGGAGGTGTTGTTGAACAGAGAGATCTAGGGGTTCAGGTGCATAGTGCCTTGAAAGTGGCTTGCCTTCGTTAGTCAAAGCATTGAATATAGGAGTTGGGATGTCATGTTGTGGCCATACAGAATGTTGGTGAGGCCAATTTTAGAATACTGCATTTAATTCTGGTCTCCTTGCTATAGAAATATGTTGTCAAACTTGAAAGTGTTCAGAAAAGATTTACAAGAATGTTATCAGTACTGGAGAGTTTGAGTTACAGGAAGAGGCTGAATAGGCTGGGATGCTTTTCGCTGGACCATAGGGGGTTGAGGGGTGACCTTAAAGAGGGTTATAAAATCATGAGGAGCATAGATAAGGTGAATAGCAAAGGTTTTGCTTTCCCTTGGAAAGGGGAGTCCAAAACTAGAGGGCATTACTTTAAGGTGGGAGGTGAAAGATTTGAAGGGACCTGAGGGGCAACTTTTTCACACAGATGGTGTACATATATGGAATGAAATGCCAGAGGAAGTGGAAGATGCAAGTACAGTTACAGCATTTAAATGACATTGAATACAAAAGGTTTAGACAGATGTGGGCCAAACACTAGGCAAATGGGATTTGTTTAATTTGGGAAATTTGGATGCATAGATGAGTTGGAGCAAAGGGTCAGTTTCCGTGATCTATGACTCAATGACTTTATGATTCTAAATCAGGGCTAATGCTTTGGGGGACAAATTTCACCGCAGTAGCTGGTGAAATTGAAATTCATCTCATCAAGCTGGAACTGAAAGCTACTTTCAGCAATAATGACCATTGTAACTAGCATAAAATATAAAATCCCATCTGATTCACTAACATACTTCAGGGGAGCAAATCAGCTACCCTTACTCTGTATAGCCAGCATGGTTTAATTGCCCTCTGATACAGTCTAGCAAGCCAATCAGTTCAAGAGCAATTAGGGATGGGCAAGATCACTGACATTGCCAGTGATGCCCACAGCCTATGAAAAGAATAAGAACAAGTCCTATCTGTTTGACTATTGAGAAGATGCAGGGAGAATGTGAGAAATGTCAGCACAAAGAACCTGGAAGTATTGACTGATCACCTTGTCAAATCCCTGTTGCTGCACCAGATACCCACTTTGTGTTCTATGCTCACCATAGTCAGGGTCATACAACAGTCATACTGTTGGGCTTAGCAAGTGGGATAATATAGTTATTATGCACTCAAAAAGAGTGTCTTAAAATGCAGTCAACAGATTGCTGCCCTCAGAAACTCTGGAGCTTACTTTGATGTAGTTGCTAGGTTGGAGCAGAATTCATGTTATTGCTTCGATGTCACTTTCAATTCAGAATTGCCTGAAGCAGGAGCTGTCACAAGCAAGAGTGCAGAAGAATGTCTTACACGATCTGAATAAAAAGAGATTGAAAATAAACAATGTCTACTGAAAAACACAGGTATGAACAATATTGCTCATTAGAAGTTGAAGAAATTAGTTTCTGCTAATTATTAAAACATTGATAAGAAAGGACATGTCTCGAAAAAAGATGTATTTTTTTTAGGGCTTCATGGTCAACATTAATTTCCAACGTATTATTGCTCAGGATATTTCCCAATGAGGGACATAAATAAGACTAAATGCACTCATTCACTTCAAATTAGGCTTGAAGTCAGCACGAATAGAAATGAAATCTTATAATAACATCACATTTTACTGCACTTTTCAGCTATGAAATATCAATTATAACTATAACCTATTAAAAAACAACTTTCCAAAAGTAACTGAATTGAACATTTCTGTAATGCAAACATTTAACATTGGAATATAATGTGAGGCTGGAATATAATTATGCATGCTTTCTATGAAAATATTACTATGGAAAGCAGAAAATAGAAACATAGTGGGAATCATCAGATATGTTCTATAAATACGCAATGAAGGCTCTGTGTTGACACTCAGATTTTGTTTCAAACTGTTCTAGTTGCTTAACATTAGAGTTCTAAATGGACTTTGCTCAGGACCACATCAGTTTTTGAGATATGTTAGATATACATATCACTTGAAACCTGTCAAGTATAATCACAAATTTGCATGTTTCAAAAAAGACTGGATGACAACTATTGAAATAACTTAAACATTTTGTGCAGTTGTTGAGAATTATTTCTTTGTCAAATAATGTATGTGTCAGCCTTGATACGCATTGCTTTGCAAATTAATTAAAAACAGTTAACTGTGTGTTTTGATTATTTACTGTAAATCAATAGAAATGATTAACTAATCTCCCAGTTTATGTTAATAAGATCTTGTTTAACATATACAGAACTAAAGAACCCACAAGCAGGTGACATAAATGGCTCAGGTGACATAAACTATCAAGCAAAGGAATTAAGCATCTTATACTGTGATCTGTTACTTTGTAATAATATTCTAATTATTTTCAACTGCAGATGCAATGTAATAGTAAATAAGTTATACAAATAGAATTATATTGGTTATTAACCAGCATGAACCAAGTATGGTTGTGATCCAATTTATATTATATATGAGAAACAAATTGAATAATAAAAAAAAATCATTAGAAAAGACTGAACTTATTGCAATATGGTTTTTTTTAAAAATATTTCTGGCAGGCATTTTCCATTGTCATTTTTCAAAATTATTTCATAATCGATGGATGTCACTGGCAAGCCTAGTTGTTAGCCATTCCTAACTGCCCTTGAGAGTGTTAAGTGTTGTACAAGGTAGTAGTTTTGAAAGAATTAATATTGGAGATGCATTAAGGTGTACAAAATCTGATGGTGCCATGTTATCTTAGGTAGAATAAAGAGGAGTCTATCTTGAGTTCCCAATGGGATCATATTTGTCATTCTGGGTACTGCTACTCTTACTAACTATGTGTAACTAGCCAAAGTAACTATTGCTGTCATTTAATGAATTATAACTTGTTAGAACAAGTGCATCTTCTTGTAAAAACTCACTCGTGTTTCATTCTCTACCACTGTTAACGAGACAGGCCCTCAGATGCAGTAAAGAAAGAAGCAGCGCTAGCTGGTAGCAGATGGTTCACAGCATGTACAAGAGAGAACTGTCTTCTTGAAAGACTGCAGTCCACTTGGTGCAGGTACTCCTTGAATGCTGTTCGGAAGAAAATTCCAGCACTTTGACCGAGTGAAAGGATTGACTATCTCGTTCCAAGTTAAAATAGGGAATGTCATAGAAGGGAGCCTGTGGTATATGATATTCCTTTGTATCTGCTGCCTTAACTTTCCAAATGGTAAAGGTCATGAGTTTAGGGAAAGTTTTGCAAATTGTTACAGTGCATCTTTACATGGCACTTGTTCCTTCCACTGTGTTTTGGTGGTAGAGAGAATGAATGAGTAAGGTGGCAAATGAGTTGCAGAACATGTGGGAAGCTTTGTCCTGGATGATGTTAAGCTTCTTCCATGTTGTTGGAGCCACAACCATACAGGAAATTGGAGTACATCCCATCTTAATTCTCACTTGTCCCTTGTAATTGGGTGATAAGGAAGTGGGCTACTTACTGCAGATTTCCCCCTGACCACTCCTGTAAACACAATAATGATATGGCAGATCTTGTTAACCTTCTGATCAAGATAATGTCAAGGATGTAGCTAGCGGGAGAATCCGATCAAAGATAACGGATGGAATCCTAATGGGGTATGAGCAATGTGAACTGTGGCAAGATTTGTGACAGAATAGAATGAAAAGTCTGGTGAGATCAATCAGAACCTAGGAAACACCTTTCCCCAACATTTATGTTTTTGATAAGTGGTATGGCAAGCTCCCCACTAGGCAGCAGCGATTTCCCAGTTAAGTGGTTTATTCCTTGTTAAGACAACCCGTCATGCTTCGTTAATATGCAGCTTCTTAACTTATGAAACTCACCAAATAAGCAGGATGTTAAGAAGTTTCAACAAGTAATCAGAATATGATGACTTCAGTTTGCTGCTTGCTCTGAAATACCTCCACATGAGGCACCATAAGACATTGTCTCAGTGCACACTGCATGGGCACTGGCCTCACATTCATGCCCACGGACATTCCCATGTGAAATGTGCCAGCCTCTATGAACCCTTATGGCATGTCTCTGATCCACTTGCAGGATGCTTCTGCACTCCAATGCTGCATCTCGAGCTGCACCAGCAACTCTCATTGTGATGCTGCAGCAAGGAGACTGCATTCAGGGACACACACCCAACTCATGGACTGGACAAGGCTACATCTCAGGGGTCTTCACTTTCTGTCATACTGCTCACTCACTCTGAGCCTAACTGGATGCTTTGCATTGCCTTCATTTGCCTTTTTGAGTTTTATCCCCTCAGCCAGAGATACCAGGCTCATATTACTTCTGTCTTGCAGTGCCTAATAGGACAGGCACAAAGGAAGGAAGGTTGTTGTGGTTGTCAGCAACCCTCAGTCAAGAACAACCTCTAATACCTGTCTAGGGACTTGGAAATGATCAAACAACTATCCAGGGTTGTCAGAGTCCAGATACTCTCCATAAAATGGATGAGGAGCCAAATGTTAGGCAGCTTACCACCCGTCTTGAGTCTTTCTGTCCTATTGGGCTGGTTTCCTCCTGGAATGGGACAGAGACAAGTAATATGGGAGAAG
Organism: Rhincodon typus; assembly: GCF_021869965.1. NCBI lineage: Eukaryota > Metazoa > Chordata > Chondrichthyes > Orectolobiformes > Rhincodontidae > Rhincodon > Rhincodon typus. The sequence goes on along the minus strand of NC_063333.1, from coordinate 59,589,321 downwards.
AAAGTGGGTGGCATGGATGTTATTTTTAGTGCAATTCCGAGCAAGTGTGTAGCCAGCAGCAGGATATGCAGGCTTAGTGGTGTCAGGAGTTGGGTTTGGTGAGAGTGACTGTGGAAGATATTGCAGGCATTAATGAGAGTTGTAAAGAATGAGCCTTAGTGGCAGCTGGGTACAGTAGCAGAGATAGAGTGAGTGTAAAGTATTGGAGAAAAGGTGACAACACCTATGCTGGCAAAGTAGAGAAGTTAATTGACTTTCTTCTTAGCTTGCTGTGCAATTTTCCAGTCAGCTGAGGCTATTTTAACTTGGCTGGTATTGTGACCTCCACAGTTAGTGCTGGGAGAGGAGGAAGTCTCGCATTAACACCAACAGAATTTCCAGAATCTTGCCTGCAAAGAAGGGATGCTGATTTCCTCCTGTCTCTGATGTTCTGGGCAAATTATAGAAACATACAAGGCAGCACCAGACTGAGAGTTCTTCCCTGGGTGCATAATGGATTTTTAAAGATATTGTGGGTTCAAAAGATGCTGTCTCTTATTGGCTATTTTCTACCATATGCAATTTAGTTTGATGAGGAATTAATTCATCACTATTAGCTTTCATAATTGTGAAGCCTACCTGAAGACTTTGAAAAAACACATAACGGAAGTCACATGGGTTAAGCTGTTGAACGATGATGAAATACACATGCAACTGTTCAAAAATATATAGCACATACAGTGAAGACTTGTATCTCTTGTAATTATAAATAACTTAGCCGAACTTCTTTTGGAGTGCGAATACAGTTTGCACCAGGAGAGTGAAGCAAACTCATTGTAATTGCACTACTGAGGTAAATAGCAAAGAAAGTCAAGTGCTGTGCTGTTGCCTTAATACAAGAATGTTTTATGTGACTGATTCTGTTGAGCTTTCTCCAAGACAATTTTTATTATTCATTCATGAATTGAGAGCTTTGCTGACTGACCAGCATTTATTGCATGGCCCTAGTTGCCCTTGAGAAAGTGGCGGTGAGCTGCCTTTTTGAACTGCAGCAGTCCACTTGCTGTGGGTTGACCCACAATGACCTTAGGGATAGAATTCCAGGATTTTGACCCAGCCCAACAATGAAGGAATGGTGATATATTTCCAAGTCAGGATGGTGAGTGACTTGGAGGGGAAAATGAAAGTGGCGGTGTTCCCATGAACCTCTGCTCTTGTCCTTCGAGATAGAAGTGGTCGTGGGTTTGGAACGTGCTGTCTGAGGACCTTTCGTGAATTTCTGCAATGCATCTTTTAATTGTTACATACTACTGCTACTAAGGATCAGGGGTGGAGGGAGTGGAAGCTTGTGGTTATGATGCCATTTGAGCGGGCTGCTTTGTCCTGGATGGTGTCCTAACTGCTTGAGTGTTTGGAGTTGCACCCATCCAGACAAGTGGGTTTATTCCATCACACTCCTGACTTGTGCCTTGTAAATGGTGGACAAACATTTTGGAGTCTGGAGGTGTGTCACAGTGTGCTCAGCCTCTAACCTGCTCTTGGAGTCATGGTGTTTATGTGGTGAGTCCAACTGACTTCCTGGTCAACGGTAACGCCAAGGATGTTGATAGTGGTGGAATTCAGTGATGGCAACACCATTGAATGTCAATGGGTAGTGGGGTTAGATTGTCTCTTATTGGTGATGGTCATAGCCTTGTGTGGAGTCAATGTTATTTGCTACTTGTCAGCCCAAGCCTGAATATTGTTCAGATCTTGTAGCATTTGAACATGGACTGCTTCAGTAACTGAGGGGTTGTCAATGGTGCTGAATATTATGTAATTATCAGCAAACATCCCATTTCCTGACCTTATGATGGAGGGAAGGTCATTGATGAAGCAGTGGAAGATAATTAGACCTAGGACACTCTGACAAACTCCTGCAGAGAAGTCCTACAGCTGAGATGGCTGACCTCCATCTTACTAAGTGTCAGGTATGACCCCAACCACTGGACAGTTTGTAAAAACTGAAAGAACTGCAGATGTTGTAAATCAGGAACAAAAGCAGAAGCTGCTGGAAAAGCTCAGTAGGTCTGGCAGCATCTGTGAAGAAAAAAATTAGTTAACGTTTCAGATCCGGTGACCCTTCCTCAGAACTTATAGTTGGTGGAGAGTTTGTCCCTGATACCCATTCATTCCGGTTTTGCTTGGGCTCTTTGATGCCGTACTAGGTCGAATACAGCCTTGATGTCAAGGGCTGTCATTCTCACTTCATCTCAGGATTCAGCTCTTTTGTCCATGTTTGAACCAAGGTTGTAATGTGGTCAAGAGCTGAGTGGCCCTGGCAGAACCCAAACTGGGCATCACTGAGCAGGTTATTACAGCGTCGGTGCTGCCTGATGGCACTGTTGATAATACCTTCCATCACTTTACTGATATTTACTGTGGACTGATGTGGCGGTAATTGGCTGCGTTGGATTTGTCCTGCTTTTTATGACTTCACCTGATGAAGGTGCAATGCTCTGAAAGCTTGTGATTTCAAATAAACCTGTTGGACTATAACCTGGTGTCATCTGACTTCCGACCTTATTCACCTCAGTCCAACACAGGCACCTCTACATCTTAGGTATTGCTTAAATGGAGATTGATTGAATTTCTCCATCAAAGATCAGAACTAGTCCAGTTTTGTTCCAACCTTGCGTTGGTGATTCAGATTTGGGCACGGGAAGGAAGATTTTGAAATTAGTTGACAACAGGTGCTCTGCAAGTATTGAGGAATGTTAACAAGGGAAGGCAGAAATAAGTTAATGCAGAACAAAGGGTTAATAATCATAAGTAAATAGCATACATTGGTAGAGATATAAGGAACCTCATGATGGCAGTCACATAACAATCTCTCTCCTGAGCACAGCATCGTGCTAAGCTTAGTAGTATATATAGTTAGCACCACATTAAATAAAATATAATCTCTCAAAGAGCTTAGATTCAAGAAGTCTCCATTCATCGTTACTAAGTGTGCAAACTCTCCTAATATCCACTACTATTATCACAGAATTAGCAGAATGGCCAGCAAAGTGACAGATGCAGTTTAATTTGAGGTATACGGTGATACATTTTAGCAGAAAAGATAAATAAATGGGAGAATGGAGAATATTTTGAAAGAGTTAAGATCTCCTAAGCATTCAAAATATAATCTCTTGGAAATTCATATGAAGCTCAATAAGGCCACAAAAAGGGTTTAGGTTTATTGTTTTATGAAGTGTCACAGAGTACAAGGTTAAATTTATAATGGTAATATTGATTGGTTTACAATTCCCATATTATATCCATTTGGAAATCTCATTGTAGAACTGATATTAAAGCCATAATGAGATACAGCTTAGATTAACTAGAATGTTGCCAGAGATGGAAGAACTTCATATTTTGGTTGTATTGAAGTGGGTAAAACTGGTGAAAGGTCATTCATTGAACTGAAATGTTAAAGCTAAGCAGAATGCTCTGCTCTCACTGATAGTGAGTTCGGAGGGTGGGAAGGGCATGTAACTAGGTGGAGTAGTGGAGGATCTGAATGGTGCCAATTTGCTGCCAACTGAAACCCTTGAGTGGCCAATTAATGATCATTTATGGGTCTCACTTGCCAATGCTGGATTTAATCTTGGTAGGCCTATCTGTTGTTATGTGGTACGTAGGGCAGTTACAACCATGTGGCACTGGGAGGGAAGTATGTGGTCTCTCAATCGAAAGTACTCAGCGTCAGATCAAGGACCTGACATCAGGAATGGGAGATTGTGCTGAGCTCCCAGCTTGGTCCTTGCTGCCGATCCCTTTATACAATTCTCCCACAAACCCCACCCTGTGGAACAACCTCACATTGCTTGCCTGTGTTCTGGCCGATACTGAAAGCTTGGGACTCCTGCAATGTATCAACAAGATTTTGGTAAGAGTTCTTTGTTTCTTTTTCAAGAATTTCAAGCATTCTCATCTTTTTTTTCGGATTTCTAGCATCTGCTGCATTTTGTTTTTATATTCTAGTTGAAGCATGTTGAAAAAGGATATAAAAAGATTTATTGCAGGTTCGCAGTAATACAAACAGTAGGGATATGAAAACCGAATCGTATGAAAACTGAAACGCATGAAACAAATTTTCAAGGCAGGATTACTACTACTTCAATGGGATAGCTATCAGTGAATTGAACTATTTCACAGAGCTCTTGATTCATAAATCTTTTTGATCACAATGACTTTTCCAACGTCTGAATGGCTGTCATGAGGTCTGCTATAAACGATAATTCAAACATTACGGTATAGTCTTTTAAACTAGTAATCACCTGTGCCTCAGTAGCTGCTACGTTCAAACAGGAATTTTAGTTACTTTTCAGAAATGATTTGCATATCTCAAATTGGAAGCCATTTCTGTACAGTTTTGCAACTACCTTGAGCATATGCCATACTGAACACACCACCCTATGTACCTGAGCACTTCTACATTTGTTTCAACATTTGAAGTTACTCTCTATAATTGATTAACTGGTTTCTGAGAATATTTGCAGCAGCCCTTAGACTCAGTGTTTTGAATCTGGATTTGTGTCATATCTGTGGATACTTATTACCCCAGAGGGGCCATCTAGTCAAATGGTTCTTTTTTATTTGGCAAGTCTACAAGAAATTTATAAGCATGCTCTTCAGCATGCTTCAAATTTGATGGTTGATTTGTACAAGTCTTGAACCTGGAAACCAGTTGGAATTAGATCATTTCTAATTCATCTGAATCTGCCACCAACCAGGTATCAAACGTGGGCTCTTCTGGGCTGTAGAATACCAGGTCATTGGAAAAGCTGATACTTAATACTCCAAACATGGTACACCAATCACATTGGCCAGTGTAGAATACTCTTCCATCATGAAATGTGCAATGATTGCCTTCCTCTGTGCTATAATTTATATGATTTTATAAGGATATCTGTTTGCTTTCGAATATCCTTGTGAATCCCACAAGCACCTCAACGTTCTGTTTTCTTCGTACCTACTTCGTACCTTATTTGTGTGTGAACTGAAGCACAGAAAAACACGCACCTTGTGATCTGAATCATGGGCTTGGATTTTAATTTTCCGGGAGAAGTTAGAGAGTAATTCTACAGATTAACTTTCGTAGCCCACCAGAAGTTGTAAGTGATGTTCAGTTGATAAATGATCCTGCAACTTTTTTTCCCATTCAGTCCATTATACAAATGATTAAGCAAGAATGATGATTTACTACCCCTTATCCCTGACGTGTCGTTACATTTATAAATTCATGTGAAGTTGGATGAGTAGGTGATCTTCTGGTTTGAGGTAAAATGTTGATAATTGGTGTCTGGACAAACTAGTGAGTCTTCTTTTCAGTGTGTACTTTGCTGTGAAGATGTATGATTATTGACATTGGACAACTATTATGTCTGGACGATCTTCGATTAATTCAAAAGAAAGCAAGTGTTGATGTGTGAGAAGTAGCCTTCTCTTTTCAACATTGTTTCAAAGTGATTAGACATATTTTGTCTTTTGATTGAATAGTTTGCTTGTTCTCTTGTGCATTCAGGAACTGAATGTTCTCTTGTAGTGGAGGGTATGGGAAAAGTTCTTCCAAGATTGTGAAGTTAATGATTCTTCTTCATTGGGAATATGAAAGAGTTATCAAACATCATTGTAGTTGATTTTTATTTTAATGCACATGCTTGGGTTCAGCGAATATTCTTATGAGTCCTGAGAAGTTTTATTCTGGTTAACCTATGTCATGTTTGTCAATAGATATTGTCTTCTGAGAGACTTTAAATTGCTCCTCAAATTTCAAATATTTTAGAGCAAAACGTGTCTTTTTGCTCAGAAGTCCTGTTTTTTTGATTTTTAATGACATATACACGTTCTGCACACTTTAACAAAACAATGGGGGGACGTGGTTGCATAATGGTAATATTCCTGGACCAGTACTCCCTAAACCAGCCTAATGTTTTATGGAACATGGGTTTAAATCTCATCCTTTGATTCAAACAGAGTCAATGTTTCTGTTTGCAGATGATGAAATTTGATTTTGATTTTTAAAAAGTCTCCAATTGTTGACCCACTGCATATTATCATAAAATCCCATCTGGTTCACCATTGCCTTTTAAGGAAGGAAAACTACCATCCATGCCTGGTCTGCCCAACATGTGATTCCAGAGCTGTAGCAATGCACCCTCTGAAATAGCCTCATAAGCCACTCAAGTTCAAAGTAAGGAGTGAAACTGAAGTAATTACATAGAGGCCAGTATCTCATCACCAAGTCACCCTTTATTTTTTAGTGCACAGTACACTGTCTGTGGCCAGCCAGCTCAGGCTCAGTCCCCAACTGAGGAGATTCTAATCTCCTGGTTATATTGGTCAGCCAAGGCTTTCCTGATTGGCCCAGGTTAACAACCCCCAATCAAGAACCTCATAGTTAATGAGGTCCACCTGGATCCAATCACCAATCAGAAACGGGCTGACCAGTTAGCTTCGGCCTAGGAAATACAACAATAACTGCAGTCCTGTTGATCAGCAATGTCCTCCCTACCATCATCTGGGGGCCTCTGTCAAAATTGGAGAGCAGTTGCACAGATTAGTCAAGGAACTGCTTACAGAGAATGCCATCACCATCCCTGATGTATCCTATTTCACCAGCAGAACAGTTCCATCAGATATTGGTACACAATGGTATGCAGCCAGGAAGGATTTACCCTAACAGTCCTTAATATTGACCCCTCACGCCATGAAGTCTCATCACATCAGATCAAACCATGGGCAAGGAAACCTCCTGCTGATTACCGCCTACCAACCCCCACCCCCACCCCCAACTTCAGCTGATGAACCAGTACTCCTCCATATTGAGGAATCATAGAGGGTGGCAATCTGCAGAATGTATGCTGGGTGGGGGACTTGAATGGCCATCGCCATGTTCTGTGACAATACCACCATTCCAAATGGGACACAAATCAAATAGGTCAACAACTCAAAACTAGGCATTTGTGGGATTCTATGGGCCATCAGCAGCAGCAGACTGTATTCAGATACAATCTGTAACCTGATGGCCTGAACATCCCACAAGTACCCTTATCATCACACTGGAAGATTGACCATGGTCCAATATAGAGTGCAGGAGGTAATGCCAGGACCAGCAGAACATAAGCCTAAAATTGAGGTATAAACAGAGTGAAGCTACAACATTAGACATATTACAAACTAAAAAGCAGAAGCAGCATGCAATAGACATGGTCAAGTAATCCCACAACTAATCAAGGATCAGCTACAAGCTCTGCCATCCTGCACACTCATGGTGTAAATGGTCTTGAAAAATTAACTAACAGGAGGTGAAGCCTCAGCAAGTATCCCCATTGTCAACAGCGGGATCCAGTGTATCAGTGCCGAAGGCAATGCTGAAGTATTTGTACCCATCTTCAGCAAGCAGTATTAAGTGAGTGATTGAACTGGGCCTCCCTCTCAAGTCCCCAGCATCTCAGATGCCAGTCTGCCACTATTTTTATTCACTCCACACAATATCAAGAAATGGCTAAAGGCATGGGATATGGCATAGACTATGGCTCTTGACAACATTCCAGTCACAGCCCTGGACAAGCTGTTTCAGTAATGATCTGACAACGGTATCTATCCAACAATGTGGCAAATTGTCCAGGTATGTTCTGTCTCTCCCTGAGGTAATGGGGTTAACATTGATCAGAAATTGACTGAACAAATCAGATAAATACTGTGGCTACCAGAGCAGTTCAGAAGTTAAGAATGCTGCAGTGAGTATCTCAACTTCTGACTCTCAAATGTCTGTTCACTATCTACAAGAAACAATTTAGGACTATGTTGGAATACTGCCCACCTGCCTGATGAGTGCAGCTCCAACTACACTTAAGAAGCTTTATACCAACCAGCCCATTTGATTAGCAACACATTCACAAACATTCAATGACTCCACCACTGACATTCAGTAGCAGCAGTGTGTACTATCCACAAGATGTACTGCGGAAATTTGCCAAAGCTCCTTAGCAGCACCTATCACACCCACAACTGTTTTCATCTAGAAGGCCAAAGGCAGCAGATACATGGGGACACCACCATCTGCAAGTTCCCCTCCAAGCAACTCACCATCCTGGCTTAGAAGTATATCACTGTTCCTTCACTATTGCTGAGTCAAAATCCTGGAATTCCCTCTCTAACAGCATTGTGGGTTTACCAACAGCACAGGGAGTGCAGTGGTTCAAGAAGACAAATCAGGGCAACTAGGGATGGGCAATAAATGCTGGCTAGCCGGAAATGCCCACATTCCATGAACAAAAAAAAGACACTGCATTGTAAATATGTTAGAACAGATGTCCACTGTTGATATCTGGTTCTGCCCCTTTGTGTAGATATACTGCCGGCAATTCATTTGTAATGATAATCCATGCTATATACTGTTGCTAAGTAGTGAGGGACTAACCATTAAAAAATCTTCAGCAGAATAGGAGTATACTTCGGTAACTAATTGTAGTTTATTACTTACCAGGTGATATTATAATTTACATTACCAGAAGACCGGTTAACCATCTTACACTTGGTAAGATTCATACAATAGGATAGTTTCAGGATATGGGATGTAGTCATTGCAGACTAAGATGAGGAGAAATTTCTTCACTCAGAAGGTTCTCGGTCATGGAACTCCTTATCATAGGAGGTACTATGAATGTTCAATCATAGAATATTGAGACAGGTAGTTTTCAATTTCAAGCAAAATATGGTGGAAGTTTCCAGGCGAGAGTAATGGTAAGTGTGGTAACTGTGTGTAAATTGAAAAGAATCTCTGAATTCAAGTGTATATGCATAGACTATGTCTAACCAACTGTTAACGTTTTGAGTTTAACCACAATTGTAAAACAATTGCACGAATCTTCAGTGAAGTGGCGATCATAATCGGATCACCACTGTCTTGGACCTTTCTCCATCTCAATGCTATGCTGTATTTCTGGTTGGGTCCTGAGAGCCTAGCTTCTCTAGAAATGTAGAGTGCAGGGACCACTGAACAGCTCCAAAGCACCATCAAGGGCAAAACTGGGTATGCCTCCATTTTAAAACACTAGGTGTCAGTGAGGTAAGTTTAAACATCCAGTGTGAGTGTTAATGAGTGGATTATGGCATAATAGTAATGTTATTGAACTAGTAATCCAAAAGGCCCAGTCTAATGCCCTGGGTACATGGGTTCACATCTGCAATTGAAATGTAGGCAGTGACAATGAAACTATTAGCAATTGTTGTAAAAAAAACCTTGACAGCAAGAAATCTACATACCATACCTGACTTGACTTACAATGTGACTCCAGGCACACAGTAATATGGTTAGCCCTTAACTGCTCTTTACAATAGTATTTGAGGGAATGGGCAATGAATTCTGGCTTTGGCAGCAGCGCCTACACCCCATGACAAAATAATAAAAATTGTTGCCTCTGGTACTTTTGCCATTCATGTGTACTGGGTGTTCTTTTGTCTGCCATTCTGCCACTGGAATTAATTTCTGCCTTATTGTTCATTTGGTGAATTTGAACACTTGAACTGTAAAGACCACATCATTTATTTTTCTGTATTTTTGATTGTGAATGGAAATAAGAAAGCAATTGTCTTAAAATCAAGGCTTGTTGAAGGGTTGCTGCAATATTTAAAAGAAGGTGACCTGACACTCATTGTAAGTACTGTTTACAGAGCTGCTTGTTCAAGCAGTAGTGGAAACCTAGTTTGCAGATAAGCTGGAAACATAAGGTGTATATGAATGGAGCCTTGGCTGGCAACAAGTATCTGAGTAATCCGAGGACTAGTGGTCAGTTATTAATTAAAAAGACTGCCTGTCTTTCAGCAACTATGTGATTGGCTCACAGGTAGCTGAGCAGCTTGGAAGCGTGAATGTTTTGGCAGAAACCACTGATCCTCCACAAGAGCAGGAGCTGTCTTTTCTCTACAGTGAAATAGAACAAACCTTAAGCATGAAGAAAGCCTGTTTGTATTTCTCTCAGCAGATGCTAAAATATGTGCTCATAACAGGTCAGCCAGAGGCTTTATAGGTGTCAACCAGCCACCTCGTACCTTTTACAAGCAAGTGAAAGTTCATTCAGAGGAAAGTCAGGAAGCAACATGTCTCGAGAAGCCAAAAGCCAAGTGTACTCTGTCAACAGGAACCATTGAAGTTTTTAGTTTTTGCTGCTGCCCATTGCACCTATTTTCTTTTTCCTGTGTCTATCTGTATATGTTTATAATATGGAGTTTATAAGATGCTAGAGATTTTATATGTAGTCATATGATGGTGGCTTGTAATTGTTTACCTGTAGCCTGCATTTATTTTCTTGAAATACGTGGTAATTCTTGTTAAGTACAAAATCCTGGTCTGTATTTTTTAGCATAAATCTAAAGACATATATTGAGGAATTTTGCATACTTTATGAACTCTTTCATTGTTGTGATGACTCGAGGAATAGTGGGGCTTGATTTTTAGTCAAGGTCAGAAGTCAGACAACACCAGCTTATAGTCCAACAGAGATAGTAGGAACTGCAGATGCTGGAGAATCTGAGACAACAAGGTGCAGAGCTGGATGAACATAGCAGGCGAAGCAACATCACAAGCTTTCAGAGTATTGCCCCTTCATCAGGTGAACTGAAAGAGAAACATACAGGCACAGAATTTATTAGCAGAGAGATCAATGGGCAGAGAGATCAAAACATCATATAAACGGTGTGAGTGGAGTGTCAACCGGCCAACTAATATGTCTCTGCAGATGATCAACAGTGTCAGACGGTATGAGTAAAGTGTCAGCTGAATAACAAGTGAAGGGATGACCTTTAATCCGATTAAATGAGGCAGAGAGTTAATTACAAAAAACTGAAAATAAGATGGTGCTGGAGACAAACCAAATGACTGGACTTAACATGATCGGCATAAGAGTTGCATGCTGAGGGTCTAAGCAAAATAATGAGTAATCCAAGACTGTACAAACTAATTAATGTAGAGAGATCATAACAATTTATTAAGGTGATGGTATTAAAACAGGACAGTAACAAAGATTTTACAGATACAGAACAGTGTGATGGGGTCACATGTAGCACAACACGAACCCAAGATCACGGTTGAGGCCGTCTTCACAGGTACAGAACTTGGTTATCCATTTCTGCTCGATGATTCTGCGTTGTTGTGTATCTCAAAGGCCGCTTTGGAGGGACACTTACCTGAAGATTAGAGGCTGAATGCCCTTGACCACTGAGGTGTTCCCTGACTGGGAGGGAACATTCCTGTCTGACAATTGTTGCACCATCTCCATTCATGCGTTGTGGTAGCTTCTGCGTGGTCTCACCAATGTACCATGTTTCGGGGCATCCCTGCCTGCAGCATATGAGCTAGACAACACTGGCCGAGTCACATGACTACCTGTCATGTACGTGGTGGCTAGTGTACCCATGTGTGATGGTAGTATCCATGTTGATGATCTGGCATGTCTTGCAGCAGTTGCTGTGGCAGAGTTGTGTGGTGTTGTGGTTGATATCGGCCTGAAGGCTGGATAGTTTGCTGCGAATGATGGTCTGTTTAAGGTTTGGCAGTTGTTTGGAGAGAAGTGGAGCCATAGGGATGACAAGATGCTCGTCATCATCGATGACATGTTGAAGGCTGTGAAGAACATGGCGTAGTTCCTCCACTCCAGGGAAGTACTGGACGATGAAGCATACTCTATCGGTGGTATCCTGTATCTGTCTTCTGAGGAGGTTGTTGTAGTTCCTCGTTGTGGCACATCAGAACTGGCGACCAATGAGTTGGGCATCGTATCCCTTATGAGGGTGTCCCTCAAAATGTTTAGGTGTCCGTTGCATTCCTCCTCATCTGAGCAGAAGAACATTGGCTGAATCATATGAGTACTGGCAATGTTGTCTATCTCATATGCTGCAGGGAAGGATACCCCAAGGTATGATATATTGGTGAGACCATACAGACGCTACAACAATGAATGAATAGACACCGTGCAACAAATCTCAGACAGGAATGTTCCTTCCTAGTTGGGAAACACTTCAGCGGCTAAGGATGTTCAGCCTCTGATCTTCGGGTAGGTGTCCTCTAAGGCAGCCTTTGAGATTCGCAACAGCGCAGAATCACCGAGCAGAAACTGATGGCCAAGTTCCGTACCCATGAAGATGTCCTCAACCGGGTTCATGAGTTCATGTTGCACTACACGTAACCCCACCACACTGTTGTGTATCTGTAAAATCATCCTTTCTGTCATGTTTTGACACGAACACCTTGACAAATTGTTATGATCTCTCTACCTTAATTAAGTTGTACAGTTTTGGATTACTCATTACTTTGGTAAGACCCTTGCCATGCGACTCATACCTATTACGTTATTCCAGTTATTTGGTTTGTCTCCAGCACCAACTTATTTTTAACTTGTTGTAATTAACTCTCTGCCTCTTTTAATTGGATTATAGGTCATCCCTTCACTTGTTATTCAGTGTTGACACTTTACTCACACCATCTGACACTGTTGATTGCTTACAGAGGCCTATCAATACTCCACTCACTCTATTTGTATGACGTTTTGATCTCTCAGCCCAATGATTTTTCTGCCTATAAATTCCGTGCCTGTGTGCTTCTCTTTCAATTAATCTGATGAAGGGGCAATGCTCCAAAAGCTTATGATTTCAAATAAACCTGTTGGACTATAACCTGGTGTTGTCTGATTTCTGAACTTGTCCACCCCAGTCCAACACCGGCACGTCCACATCTTGATTTTTAGTGTGCTACCCAGTGAGGCGTAATATCCTGATACTTAGAAACACTCCATGTCAAATTGAAATCAAAGTTGTACAACTTTATCGACCACATTTAATCAAAAACAACAAATAACTTACATATAGAGGTAGTAGGAACTGCAGATGCTGGAGAATCCGAGACAACAAGGTGCAGG